>NC_133459.1:53361956-53664347 GCF_048565385.1 Saimiri boliviensis
CAGCTGGTTCCATTTGGCAGGACAGCTCCTTGAGGGCAAGGACTGTCCCCTAATCTCTCTGTGTGCCCAGTGCCCAACATAGGCCAGTGTTCTGAAGTCAACTGCTCCTTAGCTTTATCCTTTTTTTTTTTTTTTTTTCGTTTTTGAGACAGGATCTTGGACTATTGCCCAGCTGAAGTGCAGTGGCATGATCATAGCTCACTTGCAGCCTCAAACTCCTGGGCTCCAGTGATCCTCTCACCTTAATAGGTATGCAGCACCACACTCAGCTAATTTATTTATTTTTTGTACAGATGGGGTCAGGCTATGTTGCCCCAGTCTGCTCTCAAACTCCTGGCCTTAAGCAATCTTCCCACCTTGGCCTCCCAAAGTGCTGGGAGTATGCGTGTGAGCCACTGTCCTTGGCCCCAGCTTGACTCTCGAGTCAGAATCATTTCAGTTTCTCCTCACAAAGTCAGAACATTCCTTAAAAAAAAAAGAAAAGAAAAACTGGTGAGTAAGCATAATATAAAAAATATTTCCACTTAGTGGTCAGACTAACAGTAGCTTACTGTTGAAAACACCAATGATACCAGGTGAAATCCTGGTCTGCTCATTTCATTCAGACAGTCCCAGCTGGAGTCCCAGCTCTTCTCTCCATTATCCTTGAGCAAGTTATTCAGCCACTCCAGATAAGTTCTGGCATGTGTTAATTCTCCATGAATATGTGTCATTACCATTTCCTAACAGAAAGGAGCAAATGTCTTTGATCATTTACTAAGCCTATGCCCACATTTATTGGCAGGGATAAGCTATCCAAAAGTCACAGACTATGGACTTAAATGGATGTATGGAATGAAAGTACTGATTTAATAAGCTTTGTGGCATGACATTCTTGGGGCATGGGTGAGGAGGAAGCTGACACAGGAGCAGAGATGCTAATGGGGCTGAGAGCAACCTGCAGAGGCAGTAGGATGGCTGTGCATACAACAGAAAAGCAGCCTGGGCGTCTAATGAGGGACACGCAGTCCTCTTTTTTAAGTAGGCTCCTGGAGGGCATGACCATGAGTTTGACAGCTCTTTATAGCAGTAGGTGCAGATAATGATCACTTGAATTGCCAATAAAAGTGTCAATCAAAAAAACATGTTCAGAGAGTCATCCAGCCAGGCAAAAAAAAAAAAAAAAAAAAAGGTGTAGAACCTGTTTGACTTTAAGAGAGTTTTTTTTAAGAGAAACCACTCAGTCTAAAGTCTTACACACTAAGAAGCAGTGCTTTCTAGATTTTAGGAGTTCATGGCCCCCAAGAAGAACTTTAAAAAATTAAGGCCCACCATAGGGTGCCAGCTTGTTGTCATGGTACGTAAGGACCCTAAGAAACAATCAACAAAAGAATCACTACCTACTCTTGTCATATTTTCAGAAAAGGAAATTTTAATGTCAGAAACAGTAGGAAGACCCCAATCTTAGAATAAATGATAGTCCTTCAAATGGAATACATGTAGCATTATGAAAGGCTTGCTGCATTTCATAATTTTTCTGACTGTGACAATTTCTGGAAGCATTGTCACAAACCAACCAAATGGACCCTGCCTTTAAAAACTATCATTCTCTATTGCTGTGGTTTTCAAAGAATGGGCTATCGGCCAGCAGCGTCGTCAGCATAACATGGGAACCTCTCGGAGACACAAATTATCAGGCCCCATCCCAGGCTGAAGCAAACATTCTGGAAGTGGGCCCAGCAACCTGTGTTTTGACAAATTTTCCAGATAGTTCTGATGTGCCCAAGTTTAAGAATTACTGTTGTGAAAGGAATATATCTTGGGCTCCCAAAATCACTAAGCTGAAAGGAAAACTCAAGCCGGAAACTGCTCAGGACAAACCTGCCTCCCATTTTCTTCAGTTATCTCTCTGCTCACTGATATAGATGCAAATCTGATTGTCTCCTTTGGAAAGGCTAATCAGAAACTGAAAAGAATGTGACCCTTTGTCTCTCACCATCTGTGAGCTGGAAATCCCCTCCCCACTTGAGTCTTGCTACCTTTGCTTCAAGTTGTCCTGCCTTTCTTGAATGAACCAACGTACTTCTTACATATATTGGCTGATGCCTCCTGTCTCCCTGAAATGTGTAAAACCAAGCTGTGCCCCGACCGCCTTGGGCTCATGTCATCAGGACTTCCTGAGGCTGTGTAATGAGTACGTGTGTCCTTAACCTTGACATAATAAACTTTCTTTTCTTTCTTTTATTTTTGTGTGTGTGTGAGACGAAGTCTCACTCTGTCACCCAGGCTGGAGTGCAACGGTGCAGTCTTGGCTCATTGCAATCTCCACCTCCTGGGTTCAAGTGATTCTCCTGCCTCAGCCTCCCAAGTAGCTGGGATTACAGGCATGCACTACCATACCCAGGTAATTTTTGTATTTTTAGTAGAGATGGGGTTTCATCTGTTGGCCAGGCTGGTCTCTAATTCCTGACCTCATGATCTACCTGCCTCGGCCTCCCAAAATGCTGGGATTACAGGCATGAGCCACCACACCTGCCCAACAAAATAAACTTTCTAAATTAACTGAGACCTGACCATATGCGGTGGCTCATGCCTGTAATTCCAGCACTTTGGGAGGATGAGGCAGGCGGATAGTCTGAAGTCAGGGGTTTGAGACCAATCTGGTGAATATGGAGAAACCCCATCTCTACTGAAAATACAAAAATTAGCCAAGCATGGTGGTGTGTGCCTGTAATCACAGCTACTTGTCAGGGTTCAGGGGGAGGTACTGAGGCAGGAGAATTGCTTGAACCTGGAAAGCACAGGCTGCAGTGGGCAGAGGTTGCAGTGAGCCAAGTTCATGCCACTGTACTCCAGCCTGGGCAACAGAGTGAGACTCTCTCTCAATAAATAGGTAGATAGATAGATAGATAGATAGATAGATAGATAGATATTAACTGAGACCTGTCTCAAATTTGTAGGGTTCACACTGTTGTAGCCCAGGTGTGGTAGCTCACACCTGTAACCCCAGCACTTTGGGAGGCTGAGACTGGAGGATCCCTTGAGTCCAGGAGTTTGAAACCAGCCTGGGCAACATGGTGAAACCTCATCTACACACAGACACACACAAACCCAAAAAAACAAAAAAGAAAAATGACTGAGCATGGTGGCCCACGCTTATAGTCACAGCTACTAGGGAGGCTGAGCAGGAAAATTGCTTGAGCTCAGGAGGTGGAGGTTGCAGTGAGCCGAGATCATGCCACTGCACTCCAGCTTGGACCACAGAGTGAGACTCTGTCTCAAAAAAAAACAAAAGAATTACTGTTGTAGTTCCTTCTTTCTAGATGGATTGCACAGGCTTTCTCTGGAAAACTTCCAGTAACAGGATCCCACTAACTTCCAAAGAAATTTGTTTCCATGTGAGTTACCTCAGATGGTTGGAAACTGCCTGACTAATCTCCTTAGTCCCAGTTCTGCCCTCCTGAGCCACAGTCTCCCCTGCTTGCCAATGCTGTATACATTTGAAGATGACTATTCCATCTCCCTTCTCTCATGTGGCTTGACCTCCCGTCCTCCTGTCAGCCTGGTCTGGATGCCTTTTTATTATTAATCAACAACTGCCACTTATTGCATGTTAGTTACCATGTGCCACACCGCCTAGGAATGTTCCATACGTTCTTACTTTAAATCTTTACAACAGCCCTGGGAAGTAGGTCTGTTCTTTCCATTTTACAGAAAGAAAATCAGCTCAGGGAGGCCAAGTAACATACCCAGTATCACTTGGCTTGTGAGTAACTGAGCCAGGATCCCACACTCAGGTCTGTGGCACTCCAGAGCTCATGCTATTTCCATGATCTCAGAATGCTCTGAAATTTCCATATAAACCTTGTTAATTTGGAGGAGGCTGAGCCAAGCAGAGGTGGCCACAAGGAGTGAATAGGTAATGTGGTAGGTATGACCGACTTGGAGTCAAACAAATCTGAGTTGAGCTCTGTCTATGCAATTACTAATTATATGACCTTGTGTGTATTTCTACTCTCTCTAAGCTTCAACTTCCTCATCTGCCCAATGGGTATAATAATAGCATCCACTTCATGAGGCTGCTATTAGTAGAAAATAAATTAGTGCTTATAAAGCACTTAGCAAAGTGCCTGGTACAGCAAGTACTCAATAAATATCTCTGTTATTACTACTAAACATGTGCTCAGCAATTATGTAATTGTAATATAGATGGGTTGCATCTAGACACATGTACATTATAGCAATGTACTTTATTGTCACCTTTCCAATCCCACTGCACACCTCCCTATTTCTGGCCCTGGACTACACTGGCAACTTCTTAATAGATTCCTGGCCTCCGATTCCTCTGCCTTTGGTAAGCCAGCCTACATATACTACAGGCTGATCTTCCTAAATCCCAGCTGTGATTATGCATTATGATGCATCATCCCCCTGATGAAATATCGTCTTCAAATAAGTCCATGTTTCTCTTCTTGGCCTTCAGGGGTTTGTATATGATATAGTCCCAAATTTCTGCTCCCACCTTGTCCCCACTATTGCCCTATGTGGACTCTGGTTCTAGTTGAAACGAGCTGTAGGCCTTTATTTATAGACACAGTTTCTCCTGCATTTTCTCCCTCCAAAAATGGCCACCCATCTTTACACACCTGCCCTCAAACTGGCTTGCTGTCAAAACGTTTTCGGTGATCCTATACTACTTCTCTCATGAAATGTTTCCTGCCATCCCCAGAGATGTGAGCAACTTACTCCTTTGAACTCATTTGGCCTTTCTTTCTTCAATTATAATAGTGTTATGAAAAGAGCTTAGGTTTTGCCACCAGATAGACCTGGGTTCAAGTTCTGATGTATCATGTCCCTGAGATTGAGTTCCTTGTTTGTAAGTTGGGGATAATAAAATCCTTTTCCTAGGGTGTCTGTGAAGACTGAGACTAAGGCAGAGAAGGACCCCTGCTTAGAGCCTTCAATGTGTGTCTCGCTCCTCTCCCCTACGTGGGTAACATGATTTATGTCCCCTATTTGTTGAGAGTAGGGAGTTCATCTTAATCACCTTTGTATTTCTTTCTTTCTTTTTTTTTTTTTTTTTTAGACAGGATCTCACTCTGTTGCCTAGGATGGAGTGCAGTGGCACAGTCTCAGCTCACTGTAACCTCTGCCCCCGGATTCAAGCGATTCTCCTGCCTCAGCCTCCTGAGTAGCTGGGATTACAGGTGCCCACCAACACGCCTGGCTAATTTTTGTAATTTTAGTAGAGATGGGGTTTTGCCATGTTGGCCAGGTTGGTCTCAAACTCCTGACTTCAGGTGATCCACCCACCTTGGCCTCCCAAAGTGCTGGGATTATAGGCATAAGCTACTGCACCTGACCTACCTTCGTATTTCTCACAGTGCTTAAAATAGTACTTTCTTTTTTTGAGACAAAGTTTCACTCGTTGCCCAGGCTGGAGTACAATGGTGCGATCTCAGCTCACCACAACCTCTACCTCCCAGGTTCAAGCGGTTCTCTTGCCTCAGCCTCCTGAGTAGCTGGTATTACAGGCACCTGCCACCACACCTGGCTAATTTTTGTATTTTTGGTAGAGATGGCTTTCCCTATGTTGGCCAGGCTGGTCTGGAACTCCTGACCTCGTGTGATCTGCCCACCTCAGCCTCCCAAAGTGCTGGGATTACAGGCATCAGCCACTGCACTCGGCCCTAGAATAGTACCTTCTACACAGATGCTCAGTAAGTACATTTTGAACTGAACCAACTACCACTTTCTAGCTAAGTGCACTCTGTTTGCTTAACCTCTTTCAGCATTCTTTTTCTTGTTCTTAGAGCTAGTGACATTAAATGTAAATCTTTATCTTTTTTCCAGCTATGTCATTTTTTTCCTTCACATGTTAGATGGTCTCCTAGGTGCTGGGGATGTAAGTCAGGTATTCTATAACTAGAACTTTATTCCATAGCAATGAAGACTCAGCCTAGCCCTGGTCCCAGAGCATGGACTAACAGGCTAGTAGAGGCAGACGTTGGCATTAGTGAGAATGCGTGTAGCAGTTTGGGAGAGTTGGGGCCTCTAGGAAGAAAGCATTATTTCATTGTAGGTGGAAAACCAATGGTTACCCTTGGCTTAGTGTGTCACATTGTCCAGGCTGTTTTTAAAACCTATATTAAGATAGAATTTATATATCACAAAATTTACCTATTCAAAGCGTACAAGTCAATAGTTCTTTAGTATGTTTACAGAGTTGTGCAACCATCACATCTAATTTTAGGACAGTTTTATCCCCCAAAGAAACCAGCATTTTTTTTTAAAACTTTTCAGTTCAGGGGTACAGGTGCGGGTTTGTTTCATAGGTAACCTTGGGTCACAGGGTTTGTTGTACCGATTATTTCATCACCCAGGCATTAAGCCTAGTACCCATTAGTCATTTTTCCTGATCCTCTCCCTCCTCTCAGCCACCAAAAGGCCCCAGTATGTGTCATTTCCCTCTATGTGTCTGTGTGTTCTCATTATTTAGCTCTCACTTATAAGTGAGAACCTGCCGTATTCGGTTTTCTGTTTCTGTGTTACTTTGGCAAGGATAATGGTCTCTAGCTCCATCCATGTCCCTGCAAAGGCGTGATCTCGTTCTTTTATATGGCTGCATAGTATTCCATGGTGTATATGGACTACATTTTCCTTATTCAGTCTATCATTGATGGGCATTTAGGTTGATTCCGTGTCTTTGCTATTGTGAATAGCAGCATATTTGTCTTTATGACACAGGCTAAGTTAATACCTTTGTCCAATTAAGTCCTAGCTTGCTTCTCCAGCACAGTAATGTCGCTCAGCTAGTTATGAAGACGATAGGGTTGAGCAATCATAGTATGATTCTCAAGTAAGTGAGTTTGAAGCTTAATGTCTACCCAAGATCCTCTGGGCACACTCTCCAGCTAATTTAAAGGCAGACATCCCAGCAAAATTAATCTTCATTACATGCAGCAACAATCCTCTCAGCCTCTTGGCCAACTACCTTCAGTGTTCTCTGCCAAGGACAAATTCCTTCTGCTGACAGTCACAGGCTAACCTAACTGGGGCTCGACCTGTCCTCTCATTATTCCTCACATGTGCTTCTACATGCCTTCCCCCGCCCACTCCACTCACACCAATTATTCCTCTGTTCTTTCTTCTAATGTGCTTTTGCAACAACAAAACCCTCTCCTGGTCCTGCCTGCCTCCCTCCCCATCCCAGCCATTGCCTTGTGTCTCTCTTTCTCTTTACACAATAAGCACTTTGCAAAATGATACCTTTGCCTAAGTCAGGTCCTGCCTTTCCTCTCCAGCACTGTAATGTTGCCCAGCTAGTTTGTGAAGA
This sequence comes from Saimiri boliviensis, assembly GCF_048565385.1. NCBI lineage: Eukaryota > Metazoa > Chordata > Mammalia > Primates > Cebidae > Saimiri > Saimiri boliviensis. The sequence goes on from NC_133459.1 coordinate 53,369,272, forward strand.
CCACAAGGCTGAGAAATCATGATGTGGAAATATACCTTAATTCGACCTTTGAGATTCATTTGGTAAGTTGGCCTGAACACATGATAACCCCAGAGGTCTCCTGGGAAGACTCTGTTAAAGGCAAACACCTCAGCTAAGTCAGCCTTCTCCAGGTGCCTCAAAGATCCTATCAGCCCCTTGCCCAGCCAGCATCTCTTACCTTCTCTTAAAGACAAGTTCTTGGCTGGCCATGATGGCTTACACCTGTAATTCCAGAATTTTGGGAGGCTGAGGCAGGAGGATCACTTGAGGTCAGGAGTTCGAGACTAGCCTGGTCAACATGGTGAAACCCCATTTCTACTAAAAATACAAAAATTAGCCAGGTGTGGTAGTGCACGTCTGTAGTCCCGGTAACTAGGGAGGCTCAAGCAGGAGAATTGCTCGAACCTGGGAGGCAGAGGTTGCAGTGAGCCAAGACTGCACCGCTGCACCCAGCTAGGCAACAGTGAGACTCCATTTAAAAAGAAAAGAAAAGAGAAGGCAAGTTCCTTGGCTAAGGGGTGGCCATACTGCCTGCTCCCACTTCCTTGCTCCTATACCCACAGCAACCTCGCTTCAGCTCCTGTGACTCTCTGCCAACCACTGGCTTCTAGGCCACCAATGGCTTTAGAATTGCCAGATCCAGTGGGCTCTTGTCAGTCCTTCCACCTGCCCTCTCGGTCCCCTCCTTCCTCCTGAAACCCTGTCCTCCCATGGCTCTGTGACCAGAAGCCTCCTTCCATCAGTCAGACCCCTGAGTCCTTTGTCTGGCTCTGTCCCTACCCCGGCCCCAGCCTTGGTGTGACTCAGGGACCCCTCCTTGACCATTGCCCTCTGAAAATTCAACATCTTCCACTCCTGGTGTTACCTCACTCATCACCTACTTGCAGAAGCTCCCAAACCTGTCTACGCAGCAAGCCTAGCAGGCAGAAATGCGGTTTTCAAGCAAGATGTCTTGGCACTGATCTCAGTTCTGTGAAGAGTCTAGGAGTCATCCACACTGTCCGGGGAGAAGACGGTCTTATCCAACGCCGCCTCTGTCCTTGGTGAGTAGAGGATCTAGGGGGGGCACGGGCGAATTTATGTAAGAATCCCAGCACTCCTAGAAAGAAGAGGGCCTGAGACACCCCACCCCCACTCCTCCTCCCTGAGATCTGAAGCAGATGATCACTGTGATTTTGTCTGTGGTCCCTGAGCAGGTGGAAAGGCATCAAAAGCCTCAAAGCACAGCATGCCACAGCGGCCTGGTGCATGAGCATCCACACAGCGTTGGTGGAAGAGGACTGGCTCCCGGGCTGTGCTGAGTTAAGGTTGAATGCTCCTCCAGACTCAGCTACCCTGACAGGCTGTTCTGTTTCAGGAACTGAAGGAGTGGGCTGGCATTTGTGAGTGGTAGCAGGAATGGTGCTGAACCTTGACACCTCTTGACGGTGGTAATTGCAATGGTGAACTGAGGACTTTTTAGTCCCTGGAGCTCTCAGGGTTCTTGGATAGCTGGGAAGGAGATAGGTCTTTTAAGAGAGAGAAATAATAGTAAACTTTCTGTTAACAAGGGCATGTGGGGACTTAAATAGTTAATTTGAAAAACAAGGATGTCACCGTATTTGTACAGAGTGGGTGAAGTGGAACATATCTCATACACATGCGCAAATATGCTCTGCTCTCATCCTACATAAGTCATGCCTGCTGGACATCTCCACTTGGAGTCCTGCGTGAACCTCAACTCAGCATGACTGATGTTTCTGCTGCAGCCTAGTTTGTCGTCCTCAAAGTCTTAAGCTGGATCAGGATGCAATCAGTAGTCACCCAAGCCAGAAGCACTGGAGCAACTCTTTAACAAACAAATCATGTCATGGGATCTTTGGGGTGTTGCTTTGCCAGCTGGGAACCTCTGTGGCTGGCAGCACCTTCTGCCTGAGTATTGCCTGCGCTTGCTGGGCTTGTCCTGCCCACTCGGCCCAGCAGGCTGTGCTTAGCTTGCACCACCGGCCCAGATCCCACACCTACCAAGGGTGAGCCAAGCACGGAGTGGCCAGGGGTGTGTGGGCAAGTGAGCGTGGGGTCCAGCCACTGTGCACAGCCAGGCATGCCAGTTGCTGTGGCAGGGCAAGCAGCTCCAGATGCCAGCACAAATGTCGGCTCCATTCAAGGCTGTGGCTGGACCAGATGTACCAGATACACAGTTTCTGCTGCAGGCACCTACATCTGGATGAGGGGAATGTGGTGGCACCTGGAAGCTTGGAGACACCAAGAACTGCAAAGCCCCAAAGAGGGTGCCACAACCCTGGCTCAGGAGCCCCTAGGTCTCCCCGAAGGGCTGCAGCTCTTCTCTCCTTGTTGCCCACAATGTTGGCGAGTGGTGGCAGTGGGGATGTTTCAACCCTGTTTGTGCTACAGTTCTTTGAGTCCTGCCATTTGGTGGGTCCTGAGTTCTTGTCCCACATCTAGGAAGAATGAAGTATGTGGACAACTGGAGGGTGAGCAAAGTGGAGAGGAGCTTCATTGAGTAACAGGACAGCTCTCAGGAGACTTGAAGTGGGTAGCTCCTTTCTGCAGGCAGGTCATCTTTATGAGTGTCCAGCTCTCAGCAGAGAGGAGGCCCACAATGGGTAGTTTCTTCCCACAGCTGGCTGTCTCTATGTCTGTCTGAGTCTGGCTGAGTCCGTGGGGTTTTATGGGCTCAGAAGGGAGAAAGTGTGTGCTGATTGGTCTATGGGTGGCCATGGGCGGGCCTGGAAAAAAGCACTATAAGTTCTCACTCTAGACTGAAGACTACCTGGAACTGGCAGCTGGGCCCCCAAGCTCAGGCCATCCATGGGTTGAAGGTGGGTGTAAGCTAGGATCCATCCATCTTTTTGCCGAACAGCCTGTCTGCCTCCTGCTGCTGTCAGTGTGCCATCCATGGTACCTGGCCTGTTTGAGCTGAGGGGCATCTGCCAAGCCACCCTCAGCCTCCCTCAGTACCCGCTTGGCCTCCTTCCCAAGCTCATCAGCACCCAAAGTCTGGAGGGGGCTGAGGTGACAGGGGGCTGGTGTGTCAGCACTGCCCCACACATGTGCACATGCAGTCAGGTCATGACAGTGCCTGGGTTTGGCTTCAACTTTGCTCTGAAATTGGAGCTGGAGCCAGGAGCAGGGAGAGGACAGGGAGTGGGGGCAGGTACTTCCAAATCTGCAGGGGTAGGGGGGACTTCCCACACCCCCAAGAGTTCAGGGATACCCAGGTCCAGAACTGCAGCTGGGCAGCTGCAGCTGTGCTCAGGAGCATGAAGCTCCTGCCCTGCCAACTCAGTAGGGGACGGGGCTCCCGCGTGTTCCTGGCCCCAGTGGGATCTGTGGAGCACACAGCCTCATCCATGCCTTCCCCACTGCAGCAGGTGTTCCCCCAGAGGCTACTCCAGACAGGCTACTCCTGCCATCACCACGACACAAACAGCTTTTCATCACATGAGTAGTGTTCCCTGTGGGAATATTACAAAACCGTTCCACATTACAGATGTGAAAACTGATGCTGGAAGAGTCATGATGACCTCAAGTTCACATGACCAATACAAAACAGTCCAAGAATCTCCCTTCCTACCACACTGCCTGTTCTACAGAAAAGAGCACATGTTTGACATTTCCACCTTTTACAAACGTCCCTTCAGATTCCAGTCTCTTTGGAGTGTGGTTTGTCTCTTCACATCCTGTGAATTCTTAGAGACCCAGCTTCAGTGTTGCTCTCAGGAAGCCTGCCCTGATGTCCTGACCCATACTGATTCTACAATAGAGTGTACAAAATGATCTTGAGTCCCTGCTGGTGCTGGGAGTATCTGCCCTTCATTTCATCCTTACCACAATCCTGTGAGTTTCATGTAATTTCCCTCCTCTCTCTCTCTGTTTTTTTGTTTTTTTTTTTTTGTTTGTTTGTTTGTTTGTTTTTCCAGGTGAGAAAATTAAAGTTGAGAGACACTAACTGGCCCAGGCTTCCATGGCAGAATGAGGATTCAGGTCGAGCCTGACTGACTGTAAACCCCATCCCTTCCATCACATTGTCATGCCTGCCTAGCATGGGCCTGGCCAGCAGGGGCTCTTGAAGTAGAGCTTCTAAAATGCAGCCACACCTGTGCATCTTGCTGAGCTGTGGATGCTGATGCAGGGCATCTGGGTGGGGGCTGAAATTCTGAGTTTCTAACAAGTCCCCACGTCATTCCAATGTTGCTGGTCTGAGAAGCACAATGTGAGAAGCAGGAGTTCAGTCAGCACCCCCACCTTCTCATTTTGCAGCAGAAGAAATTGAGGCTGTCAAGTGACTTACTTCAAGCCACATGGCACGTTAGTGGAAGAGGCAGGACACGGACATGGGAACGCTGATTTACAGTCCAGAGCCTTGCCTTTACCATGTGTGCCAGTTACCAGGCTATTGTCTCTTTGCTCCAACCCCACCTTTCTATACTCGGCTTTGGATGCTGGGGTTGTGCGATGGACTGAATGTTTGTGTCCCTCCCCAAATTCCTGTGTTGAAACCTAATCCTCGGTGGGATCGAATTAGGTGGAGCCCTCCTGAGTGGGATCAGTGCCTTTGCAAGAGACAAGAGAGAGCTTGCCAATCCTCTTGCTCCGTGATCCACTGCATGAAGATACAAGGAGAAGATGGCTGTCTGCAAACAACGAAGGGTACCCTCATCAGACACTAGATCAGCTGGCACCTTGATTTTGGACTTCTCAGCCTCCGTAACTGTGAAAAATAAATGTTCTTTGAGGCACCCATTCTGTAGTATTTTGTTACGGTGGCCCAAAGAGACAGAGACAGGCTGGGACTATGTAAACCATATTTTCCTGCTCACTGGCCCCATGTTAGGATCTGTGCATGTGCTCAAGGACGGGGGATGGAGAGAGAGAGACAGAGAGAGAGAGAGAGAGAGAGAGAGAGAGAGAGAGAGAGACACTACTCAGCTACCTGCTAGAGAGGGGAGGAGGGATGTCTAGTTTCCTGTTCCAGGGCACATCACCGAGCAACTCTGCCACTGCAGTAGCATTGCCTTTCTGTAACAGCAGCTGGATCCGGTTTGCAGTTTTCCCTGTCCTTGCAGAACCATCCTCATCACCCTCAGCCTCAGAGACACCAGCACCAGCCTACCAGGACCCCTTCCCCAGGGGTTGGGTTCTAGACCCAGAAGACCCTCCTTTAGCACTTACTTTTAATAATTCCAACCTCTTCCCTTTGTTCCCCAAACCTAGGAGTGGAGACAGTTTATTGCACTTGCCACCTCCATGATATTTAAGTGTTTAATTCTTGACTTCTCTGCTACGGAGTCAGCAACTTTAACCTTGCTTACATTTCTCTATACTCTTCTGTTAAAACAACTGAGACTTGACTAACATACTCTACGATCTGTTAATTTAAAAATAAACAAAATACGCCCACTAGACTCTGAATTACTGGAGGGCAGCCACTGGGTCACTGTGATGAGCCCAGCCTCTGTCAGAGTGACAGCCTGGTGTCTAGTAGCAAATACACACACACACACACACACACACACACACACACACACCCCACCCCAGAATCAGTGAAGCTATTACATGCTTTTCCCTTAATGCCAGGTCCATAGAAAGGCCTTATTATTAAAGATGTGCTAGTTGAATTGAAAATAAATTTTTAGCTTCCTAGAGGTGGTGAGGAATGAAAAAGAGTCCAGGTCTTAGAATAAACAGGACTTGGGCTTTTAACTGTAGTTCTTCCACTTGTTAGGCAAATTGCTTGCACTTCCTTTCCATTTCCTCCTCTGGAAGCTGGAGTCAATAATCCCTTCCTTCTGGTTGTTGGTAGAAGTAGTGGCCCTGAAAAGTGGAATCCTGCGGTCGGAGCCTCCTTTGGAGAGCTGCCAGGGCACAAGATGTTAAAAGGAGATTAAGTCAATGTTTGAGTCAGAACAAGAAGAACAAGAAGCGCGTGGGGAATTAGGAAGCTTAAGTTGTCCATGAAGGTGAGGTAAGCGGGAGATAATTTTCTGATGAACTAACAGCAGGGAGGAAGTTGAGGCCTAAAGGCTTCTCGGAGAAGATTTTGGGATTATCAGCAGTTTTTGGATTTATGAGGAGCCTGGGGTCCACAGAGGGGCCATTCAGTTCATCAACATGAGGGCCCTCTAGAGGCCAGGCCCTGTGCTGGGCACTAGGGGGCAAAGATGAATGGGACAGGGTTGTTTGTCTTTGAGGCACCCAGGACATTCATTTCATTCATTCAACCCGCGTTCACTAAAGGACGGCAGCAGGCCAGGGGCTGGCGCTACAGAGATGAATTAGAGTAGGCTCTGATCTCAGGAATTCAGAATGTAATAAGGGGCAAGCGAGAACGAAGGAATGGCAGGCGCCTAAAGCTTGGAGGGTGCCCTTCTATTTTTTATTTTATTTTTTCAAGACAGAAGAGGGGAAAAGGCTTCCAGGGAGCCCTACCTGAGCAAAGGCACAGAGGCGTGAAGGAGCATGGAGAGTGGGTGAACTTTTCAGATCGAGTGAAGAGAGGGGTGAGGGAGGAGAGGAGACTAAAAACCTTGATTGGCCTCATATAATCGATTTAGCACTTCGCTGTGTCAGCAGTCTATGATCGTGTTCATCTCAGCAAGTTGAGTTCCTGATGTCCTGAAGGCATAAATACAGTTTGCACCTGAAAATAGAATGTCACCCATGATCAGATAACATATTTGGGTCTTCCAGAAAGCTCTTGGTGAGACACCAGGATATACCCAAAGTTGGTGCAGCAGTTGATCTCCATTGAAGAGAGAGAGAGACACAGAGAGAGATAGAGAGAGAGCACTCACACTTAACCTTTCCATTTTAGAGCTGGCTTGAGATTGTAATCATAGGCATTCAACAGCAAATTAAATTCAGCTGTGCCTGTCAGATTTATTTTTCTAACTCGGAAATGGATTCTGGCGAATCCTAGGGGAAAACAGTCTATTGGAAGGATATCAGTATGTCCCCAAATGTGATGGGATGGCTCAGGAGCAAAATTTCAACAGAAAGTAAGGGAGGCCAGGCACAGCCAAAAGCCTGCCCACAAAGGGCCTGCTTAGGAAGAAGATCATTCTGTCATTGTCACCCGCATACATGCTGCCAGGCCACTGAGGACCTGACACCAGAAAACATGGATGTGCTGTGGTCAAGCATAGGCCGAAGCAGACATCGGGGCAGCATGACTCAGTGAGTTTGGAGTGCAAACGCATAACTCCACTAGTTATATAACCTGTTTGTGTAAGCCCATACTTGGCTCGAAGCCACTATTTTCTGTTAAAGTTGTAACTGCCCTACTAACACTGTATTCAGGGCTCAGTGCGGCTGGGCTTGGCGTGACTTCCGCCCAGAGGGAGAGAGTGAAACTGCTAACCTCGTAAGGAAGAGCTGGCCTTGCGGGCCAGGGACTGCAGTTGCAGTGTGGGAGCGGCAGGAGCCGCAGAGCTGGAGCACGCAGCTAAGAGAAAGGTGAGCAGGCAGCCAAGATAAAGGCGAATGGCGTAAGAAAGCTGCTGATGAGAGCGCTGCCGAGTAAAAGCCCTATTTCACCTGTCTATGGCCTCCCATGTATTCTTTCAGCTATTTACCTCCCATCCACCCACTCCACTCAGACTTCAGCTTGGGCTGGAACACAACACTTAGTGTGACACCTAGTGACCAGGCATCTTTGTGTCACTCTTCTCCCAGGCTTTAAGGATCAAAGCCTGCAAGAAGCAGCCAACCGGCTATACTCGGTGTGTGCTCATACTTGAGCTGCCAGAGGATGGAGGGGGATTCACTTTCCTCCTCAGATTTCCTATTTCCCCGTTTGGAGGTTCCCACAATACCGTGTCAACTCTTCGGCTGAAAAACAAGGTGTCTGTGCAATAACACACACCACATCTTGTACCTATTAATACCTCAGGAGAACTAGAAACTAAATTAGAAAAATTGACTCATAAGGCTAAATGGCTACAAAATATAAGAAAAACTGAAATAATAAAAAGGATCAGAAACCAGTTTTAAAGACTTTGTTCGAACACAAAGCTGAGAATAGTCATATGGGTAACACAGACTCCAAAGGAAAAGAGTCGGTGTTCTGAAGCTGAAAAGTTCTAAGGTCTTGTTTATATAGGCAAAAAACAAAAAAAAAAGTGAAAGGATTACAACATTTTCCACATAAGAATGGTTTATGAACTATAGCAATTTGAGTAGTTTTTTTTCTTTTTCTTTACCAATTTAAATGAGTATATTTAAAATCCCATCTTAGACAATATGACATGAAGCCTTTGTTTAAGAGAAGTAAGAGGGAAGTTAATCTACAATGAAGATCAACAGTGAAGAGGAAAGGTGTCTTCCCTGGTGCCTGTTGGCCTCTGGTAACATTTTGCAATACAATGTAGGTAAATAAAAGACTCATCTATAACACAGGAACAAAGGCGACAGCTGTCTAGGCTATAGCTGCCTAAGTTATAGCTGCCTGTCACATGATTCAGGTCCCATAATCATATTCCTTTAAGGTTCAAAATTACTTAAAGTTCTAACAGATTTGATTTTGATGTACTTATTTCTGCATTTCTCCCTTTTCAGCAAGATCTTTTGAAGAAAGCATTGTAGATGAATTCAATAGTTTGGACTCCTTTTATGTTTAGGAATTTTGGTCCCATGTTATTAGAAAGGCTCATTCCTAGGACATCATGTCCCACAGCTGGAGATGTTGGACAAGTTGACATTGATGGAGTATAGGCTGAATTTAGAGTAACAGGAAGGAGGTGATTTTGTGAGTTGAGTCAGGCTACAGGGCTGTCCCTTGATTAATGCAATTCTGTAAGCAATCGTTATTTTAGTTTTTGTTGTTGGTTTTAATCAAGTAGAAAACAAATCATGATGAACTTAACAACCAGAAAAATAACAATTATGTTTATGATTACAATAACAACTTGAAAACTAGAATGAAATAGAGAACTTAGTCCCAAGAGTAACCAAATGTATTTGTCAATCCTCACCCTGGGGTAAAGATAGTACCTGAGACTGGGTAATTTACAAACAAAGTAGGTTTAATTGACACACAGCTGCACCTGGCTGGGGAGGCCTCAGGAAACACAATCATGATGGAAGGGGAAGCGGGCACCTTCTTCACCAGGTGTCAGGAGAGACTGAGATCACAGGAAAGACTACCATTTATAAAACCATCAGATCTTGTGAGGATTCGCTCACCATCATGAGAACGGCATGGGGGACTGCCCCCATAATCCAACTACTTCCCTCCCTCAAGGGAATTGGGGATTACAATTTGAGATGAGATTTGGGTGGGGCCACAGAGCCAAGCTCCGTCGTTAACTAAACAAGTCATTTAAGGGATCAATTTTTTTTTTTTTTTTTTTTTTTACATTTTGTAGCCATTTAGCCTTCTGAGTTATCTTTTCTAGTTAGTTTCTAGTCCTCCTGAATTAATAATAGGTATAACAGGTGGTGTGTGTTATTGCTGACAAGTAATCTAAGTAATCTTTTTCTGCTGACAAGTGATCTGAGGCAATTCTGTTGTCCAGTACTACCTGGGCTAAAGCGTTTTTGTTGAGCTACAAAACTTTTTGCAGTGTTTTTTCTTTTTTTATGAGATGGAGTTTCACTCTTGATGCCCAAGCTGGAGCACAATGGCACCATCTCGGCTCACTGTGACCTCCGCCTCCCGGGTTCAAGCGATTCTCCTGCCTCAGCCTCCCGAGTAGCTGGGATTTTAAGTGCACACCACCGCACCTGGCTAATTTTTGTATTTTCAGTAGAGATGGGGTTTCACCATGTTGGCCAGGCTGGTCTCGAACTCCTGACCTCAGGTGATCTGCCCACCTCGGCCTCCCAAAGTGCTACGATTACAGGCGTGAGCCACTGTGCCTGGCCTACAGTGACTTAAACAATCTAGCTAATAGTGGTGAATAGGTTTTGAATAATATCTCTGTTGACGTAAATTCTAGCACCTGGAATAGGCATTCTCAGGGTATTTTCACTTATATATTATCATATCTTATTAACATACACCTTTTAGCTCTATAATGAAGAGAAAAAGGGGGTCCCCTCTGTATGTTTTTATAGGGATAAAGGGGTTTACAAAATGTTCCAGCAAGCATAAACTTTCTGTTTGTAATCTGTTGAGGCAATGATGTGTCCATCTTCGTGTAGGTGATTCAGACCACATGTCACACACACACATACACACACCCTGGGGGCGCACAGGGGATACCCCTGAGGTGTGCTCACTAAGAGATTCATTCATGATGAATGCTGACACCATCAAATTGAACCACACGGGTTCTTTTCTTCGCAAGCTTTTCAGAATTTGTTTATATAAAAGCCTATATGCAGGTATTGTTGGCATAGTAAGGACTTATCTTTAACTTTTTTCATATCATCTAGAATGTATTTGTTTACCTAGTAGCATATGGATTGAGGAAGTTCCATAATATAGAATGGATTTCTACCATTAAAAACAAGGGACAAATTAAAACAACGGGCAGCAGTATTTGGGTTATAAAGTAGTTAAGACTTGATAAGTTAATCCAGCAGGAGGTCGGTCCAAATAAGTGGCGACTTTAACTTTGGGGACATCTGAGAAGTCAGTGACAGGTATTACTAATGGCACATATTGGTCATGAATGAAGCTAGGAATTATATAACAAATCCAACAATCTGACAGATTTTCTCCAGTGGTGATACTTTGGGATAACGTAACCAAAGTGTTATCCTGCCATCCTTTGCACTGGGACAGAGGGACAACTGTAGGAAAAACTGGCTAATTTAAGGGAGCTAGTTAAAGTAAACAAGGCAAATGTCCTACTTTACATAGGGTGGTAACAATATGTAAGACCACAATAATAACAGCTACTACTTCCTGAGACAACAAATAGTATCAGCCATTGTAAAGGCAGTCTAAGCATTCTTTTAGGTACAGGACTGGTCTCAAGTCTTGGGAAACCTGACCATCTCTTGTGTTGTTGGTTTTTGTCCAGGCATTAGCTTAAATTGAAGATCACCTTCTGGTGAAACAGTACATTCAGGAGGTTTGGCTTTCTTTAGATAAGAGATATAAATCCTTTTAATTTACCAGCACAAGGATTAGAAAGGAGTACTTGGTAGGATCCATTCCACCATGGTTGGAGAGTCCTTTAAAAGACGTTGTTTTCAATGATAAAATCTCCAGGTTGAAGTCCGTGGTTCTTGAGATTTTCATCTCTTGGGAGCTCAATGTGAAATACTTTACCAATTATTTTTAGTTAGTTGTTTCATAAGATCATCATAAGTGAATATATCCTTTTTTATGATTAAAGCAGCACAATTTCCAGGAGATAGTTTTGTAAGTCTGTCTAATTTCAAACAGAGATAACTGGTGTATACTGAAAAAAGTCAGTTCTAGGTTTAGTAACACCAATGGAAGAGCTTTCGGCCAATGTGTTGGTCTGTTTTGCATTGCTATAAAGGAATACCTGAGACTGGGTAATTTATAAAGAAAAGAGGTTTATTTGGTTTACAGTTGCACAGGATGTACAAGAAACTCAGTCCCAGCATCCGCTTCTGGTGAAGCCTCAGGAAGCCTACAGTCATTGCAGAAGGTGAAGGGGGAGCAGGTGTATGCCGCATGGCAACAGAGGAAGCAAAAGAGAGGGAGGAGGTGCCAGACTCATTTAAACAACCAGCTTGGCTGGGCGTGGTGGCTCACACCTGTAATCCCAGCACTTTGAGAGGCCGAGGCGAGTGGATTGCTTGAGGCCAGGAGTTTGAGACCAGCCTGGCCAACATGGTGAAACCCTGTGTCTACTAAAAATACAAAAATAGGCTAGGCATGGTGGCATGTACCTGTAGTCCCTGCTACTCAGGAGGCTGAGGCAGGAGAATCACTTGAACCCAGGAGGTAAAGGTTGGGTTCCAGCCTGGGTGAAAAAGTGAGACTCTGTCTCAACAAAAAACAAAAAAGCCAGCTCTCATGTGAACTCATTACCATGAGGAGAGACCAAGGAATCTGCCCTCAAGACCCAAACACCTACCACCAGGCCCTACCTCCAACACTGAGGATCACATTTCAACATGAGATTTGGAGGGAACAAATATCCAAACCGCATCAGCCAAATAATTTTAAAAGCCTTCATTAATTTTGTTAACTGGGTTTTTATTATTTCGTTTGTGCGTTTCACTAATGCAGATAGCTAGGGTGACAAGCACAGTGGAAATGTTGAAGAATAGGCCAGATTTGATGTACTGATTGAATTATTTGTCCAGTTGAAGTGAGTGTCTCTGTTGCTATGAAGTTCCAGAGAAACTCCCAGGTTGGAATAATCTTTTTAAAGAGAATTTTACTTACTGCTAAAGCTGTTGCTCTTTTGCATGAGAATTCCTCTCTCAATGAGAAAACATGCAGATCATTACCAGAACATATCTGTAGCCCTGTGAAGGTGGCTGCCAGATGAAGTCCATTTGCCATATTTCAGAGGGAGACTTGGGTAAAGAAAAATGTCTCTGGGAGCCAGGTAATGGTTTTCCCTGACTAACCTTGTGCAAATATGACAAGAGTTGTATGCCTTATGAGCTATACTCAGAGAAGGCTTTCAATAACATTGTTTTCCCCAAGCAACCGTTCTGTCAGGACTCTAGTGAGTTAGATCATATACACAAGTGAAAAATAATTGTAATTCAGCTGAAAGTATGAGCAAGTCATTTGGCACATACCCTATCTCATGCTTTGAGGAGTATATTTCCCTCTTTTGTTTCCCAGCCTTTTTGTTTTGATTTTGGGGTTCTGACTTGAGCTAATTTTTTCTCAAATTCAGGTGCATCCTTAAAAATTAACATAAGTTGTTTTTGTTTGTTTGCTTGGATGTGTTTAAAGAAGTTCTCTTTGTTAACTTCATCAGCTAGTTGATTTCCTCTGCTTTCTAAAGTATCTGATTTGGAATTATCTGGAATTTTACTAATGGCCAGTGACTGTGGTAATAATATGGCTTCTAGTGTTGTGAAATAAGATGGCCACTTTTTATGGATTGATTCAGAGAGGTTAAGATCCATTTTTGTTTCCATAACCTTCCAAAATCATAGGTTACTCTAAAAGCATATCTACTGTCTGTATAAATATCAGTGGATATTTCTTTTGCCAACTGACAGGCCCTAATTAATGCCATTAATTCTTCTCGCTGAGCTGAGATGGCTTCCAGAAGATAGACACTTTCCATTTCTTCAGCCACTCTAGTGTAATGTGCTCAGGAGATTCTAGATTCATCCTTCAAGTAAGATCTATCTGTAAACTAAACAACATCAGCATTTGTAAGGGGGAGTGTCTTGTAGGTCTGACCTGAGAGAAAGAAGTTGATCAGTTGTAGTTAGGCAGTCACGTGGCACTTCATCTGTAAACGAAGGCAAAAGAGTTGCAGGGTTTCAATCGTTACACTAGAGATGGTGATCTGACAGAAGCAGGAACTCATGTGAAGCCAGTCTGCTAACCAAGTAATGTTGAGTGTGATATGAATTCAGCAATGCTTCCACAGAATGAGGGACAAAGATAGTAAGGAGTGTTTCCATTACAATTTCTTCAGTTGTCTGAACACAGCAGTGGCTGTTATGGCTCTCATAGGAGGTGGCAATCCTCTTGCTACAGGGTCTAATTGTTGGCTCTGATACTCTATGGGTCTGTTTTCATCTCTATGTTTTTGAGTTAGGTCCCTGAAAACATTTCCATCACTTTTATGTACAAATAAGGAAAATGGAAGGTTATAATTTGGATGTCCCAAGGCTGGGGCATTAACTTTTTTTTTTTTTTTTTTTGAGATGGAGTTTCACTCTGTCGTCCAGGGTGGAGTGCAGTTGTGTGATCTTGGCTCCCTGCAATCTCCACCTCCTGGATTCAAGTGATTCTCCTACCTCAGCCTCCCGAGAAGCTGGGATTATAGGCATGTGCCAGCACACCCGTCTAATTTTTTGTAGTTTTAGTAGAGATGAGGTTTCACCATGTTGACCAGGCTGGTCCTAAACTCAAGACCTCAAGTGATCCACCCACCTCTGCCTCCCAAAGTGCTGGTATTACAAGTGTGAGCCACTGCACCCAGCCAACAAGATCATTTTTGATCATATATAACATTAGCTCATTTTCTTCTGTCCCGTCTAGAGGGTCAGGTATATCCTGTTTTAAGACTGCATATAAGGGCTGGGCTTTTGAAGAAGTTTGGAATGTAATTTAGGCAATATCATTTTAGTCTCCAAGACTCTCTTAACAGTTTCTTGGTTCTTGATGGAAGAAAAGCTAAAATTCCTTTAAATCTATCTGGAATAATAGAAAAGTCCTTCCTTGGATATTAGATAGCCTAGGTACTTCATTTGTTTTTGATGAAATTGAAGCTTTTCTTTAGAAACTGTATTAGTTCGTCTTCACACTGATGATAAAGACATACCTGAAACTGAGCAATTCAAAAAGAAAGAGAGGTTTAAGGGACTTACAGTTCCACATGACTGGGGAGGCCTCACAATTGTGGCAGAAGGCAAGGAGGAGTAAGTCATGTCTTACATGGAAGGTAGAAGGTAAAGAGAGAGAGAGAGCGTGTGCAGGGAAACTCCTGTTTTTAAAACTGTCGGATCTCATGAGACTTATTCACTGTCATGAGAATAGCATGGGAAAGACCTGCCCTCATGATTCAGTTACCTCCCACTGGGTCCCTTCCACAACATGGAATTATGGGAGCTACAAGATGAGATTTGGGTGGGGACACAGAGCCAAACTATGGCAGAAACCTTATGACCCTTTAGGACCAATTGTTCTGATAGGTATATCCCATTTGCTGTGGAAGCTTGTTTGTTCTCTGAGCAAAGAAGTAAATTATCTATATATTGTATTAAGACAGACTTCTCAGCTGGGCATGGTGGTTCATGCCTGTAATCCCAGCATTTTGGAGGCCAAGGTGGGCAGATCACTTGAGGCCAGGAGTTCAAGGCCAGCCTGGCCTTTAGTAGAGATGGAGATTTCTATAGTAGAGATGGGGTTTATTCTCTACTAAAGAAACCCTGTCTCTACTAAAAATACAAAAATTAGCTGGGCATGGTGGCACATGCCTGTAATACCTCCTACTTGGGAGGCTGAAGTATGAGAATCATTTGAACCTGGGAGGCAGAGGTTGCAGTGAGCCAAGATCACATCACTACCCTCCAGCTTGGGCTATAGAGTGAGACTCTGACCAAAAAAAAAAAAACAAAAAACAACCAACCAAACAAACAAAAAACCAGACTTCTCCATGAAGTCAACATTTGAAAGTTCTGTTCTTAGTATTTGTGAAAAGTAAGTCAGGCTTTCAGTGTATCCTTGGGGCATGAGTGAAGGCAAAGAGAAATGAACTGTATCTACAAGAATGAGCACTAATGAATGCTAAAGAATGCACTGCATACGTCTATGACTGTAAAAAAAATCTGCATTTGATGGAATAGCTGTGAGAAATTTATGAGGATTAGGCACTACTGCATTCTGTGGAATTACCATGTTGTTTACTGTTCTTAAATCGTGTACAAACCTTCCTTCTTTACTATTTGGTTTTCTTTCTTTCTCTTTTCTTTCTTTCTTTCTTTCTTTCTTTCTTTCTTTCTTTCTTTCTTTTTCTTTATTTTTTTCTTCCCTCCCTCCCTCCCTCCCTCCCTCCCTCCTTCCTTCCTTCCTTCCTTCCTTCCTTCCTTCTATTCTTTCCTTTTGTTTTGCCATGTTGCCCAGGCTGGTCTCAGGAGATCATTCTGCCTCAGCCTCCCAAAGTGCTGGAATTACCTGAACCACTGCACCTTGCTCCATTTGGTTTTCTTACCAGAAGGATTGGCATATTACAAGGCCTTGTACATGGAATGATGAATCATCTTTCTTTCTTTCTTTCTTTCTTTCTTTCTTTCTTTCTTTCTTTTTTTTTTTGAGATGGAGTCTCACTCTGTCACCCAGGCTGGAGTACAGTGGCATGATCTTGGCTCACTGCAACCTCCACCTCCTGGGTTCAAGTGATTCTCCTGCCTCAGCCTCCTGAGTAGCTAGGATTACAGGTGCATGCCACAATGTCCAGCTAATTTTTGTATTTTTAGTAGAGATGGGATTTCACCTTGTTGACCAGGCTGGTCTCAAACTCCTAACCTCAAGTGATCTGCCCACCTTGGTTTTCCAAAAGTGCTGGGATTATAGGCATGAGCCACCATGTCCAGTGATCACTCCTCTTTCTATATAATCGCACATTACAGGTTTTATTCCTTCTAGGGCCACAATTCTCAAGGAATATTGTTTGATATTTGGAATTGATTTTGATGACACTATTTAAATTTTTGTTGGAGTAGCTGAAATAATAGTTCCTATATCAGTGGAGGACTTTGACCATTATTGATTAGGTACTACTGACAAGGAGACCCTTAATCCTCTTCAGCTTCTAAGGCCATGTCCCCTTCAGCCTTCTACATTGCATCTCAAAAGGAGAAGTTAGAAGTCAGCCAGAGGAGGGACTGGTTGGTGCTGCTGGCCAGGTTAAGGATAAGACCCCTACTGCTAACCACAATCCCATCTATAGATCATGGATATGGTATGAAGGAATCTTTCCGGAAGGCATTGTTTTTACTTAAACATGATCAGACCCCCACCTAAGTCATGTACCCCATGCCTACTTCATGGATCAAGACCCTTTCACATGTAATTTCTAGAGTTGTAAGCCTTTAAAAGGGCAAGGATTTTCTTTGTTGGGGAGCTCGGATATTAGACCTCTATGCCGCTGCGGCTCCCGGCCGAATCAATCACCACTTCCTTCCCAGACCGGTGCTCCAGAGGTCTGTTTGCGACCCCTCCTGCTTCACTACCTTTAGCAAGTTCTGTGATTCTTCATTGCTTAATAATTCAGTGTCTTCAATGGCAATGTGGGTAGCAACTGGATTAGATTTTGAAAAATTTGCTCTGTCTGTTAATTCTGTTTTATCATCTATAGCATTTAATTCTATATACATTTCCCTTTCCAGGAGAAAGAAAGAAAGAAACACAGGAGTCTCAACTCTCTCTTTCTTTTTCTTCTTTTTTTTGAGACGGAGTTTCGCTCTTGTTACCCAGGCTGGAGTGCAATGGCGCGATCTCGGCTCACCGCAACCTCCGCCTCCTGGGTTCAGGCAATTCTCCTGCCTCAGCCTCCTGAGTAGCTGGGATTACAGGCACGTGCCACCATGCCCAGCTACTTTTTTGTATTTTTAGTAGAGACGGGGTTTCACCATGTTGACCAGGATGGTCTCGATCTCTTGACCTCGTGATCCACCCGCCTCGGCCTCCCAAAGTGCTGGGATTACAGGCTTGAGCCACTGCGCCCGGCCTCAGCTCTCTCTTTCTTACTCTCTTTCCTTCCTTCTTTCCTTCCTTCCTTCCTTTCTTTCTCTCTTTCTTTCTTTTCTTTCTTTCTTCCTTCCTTCCTTTTTTCCCTCTCTCTCTTTCTCTCTCTCTTCTTTCTTCTTTCTTTTTTAGACTGAGTCTCTCTCTGTCACCCAGGCTGGAGTGCAGTGGCGTGATCTTGGCTCTCTGTAACCTCTGCCTCCCAGGTTCAAGTATTTTCCTGCCTCAGCCTCCCTAGTAGTTGGGATTATAGGCACCTGCCACCATGCCCAGCTAATTTTTTTTTTTAGTAGAGTTGGGGTTTCAGGCTGTTGGCCAGGCTGGTCTCAAACTCCTGGCCTCAAGCGATCCACCTGCCTCAGCCTCCCAGAGTGCTGGGATTACAGGCAAGAGCTACTGTGCCCAGCCAGAAGTCTCTTTCTATTTAATGAACAAGGTCTGATAAAACCAAAAGGAAAACATGAATTTCCCTGTAAGGGACCTAGTTGAAAAGTTACAGGTTGAGACTTCCATGCTGATACAGGAGTATCTGTGACAGCCACTGTTTGGACCAAGATTTTACTTCAAAGAATGGGACCTTGTAATAAGGTGGATTTACTACAGATAAAGTTGCTCTAGTGTCAATGAGGGCTTGGGATTGTTCTCCACTTAAAATAATTTCTATTCCTTCCAGAGTGTCAGTAAGGAAAAAAGAAAGGTCCCTTTAAGTTCCTTGGAGCACCCCTATTCTATCTTTTCGTCCTTTGTCTGTTGCTGTTCCTCTGTTTTAGTTTTTGGCAATCTTTTTTTTAAGTGGCCAGTTCTTTTGCAGTAATTGTATATTGGAGGGTTAGATCTGTTCAAAGATTTGTTAGGATATTTCGGCAGTTTAGACTGAATGGATAATTGAGTTGAAAATTCGTAACATTAGCTTATTCTTTGGTCTGGACTTTTTGCTTCTTTAAAGTACAAGACCACTGGTCAGCAGCGTTAACCAAATTGTGAGTTTGAGAAATGCCCCAACCAGGGCATTATCCCTCTACTATTAGTGCTGATACTTTATGCACCGTTTTATAAAATTGGAGTTGAGGAGAGTGTCATTCTGATGATTTACATAGCTTGCCTCCGATAAGCCTGACTAGTGCCTTAAAGTCTTTTCAAACCTTTCAGACATGACACGACCGACTCATCGGGTTTTGCTGACGTTGCATTTTGTTTCAGCTGACCACCTTTTGGAAGATGAAAGGCGTGGCTGCACATGGAGCCCTTGCAGTGTCACAGACATTCCTGCAGTCTTCTTATAAACAGTGATGGAAATCCTCTAGGAGGTTTCTCCGATGGGCTTTATCTAGCCAATCTTTAACATCACTTTCTGAAACTAACATGTGAACTAGTTGATATCAATCAGAAAACCAAGGCCATAAGCTTGAACATTTAGTTCAAATTCCCTGGCAAAACCAGTAGGGTTCTGATGGGGGTCAGGAAGTTCCTTAATTATGCCTTTAAGTTCTGCCTTTGATCATGGTTATTAAGCCAAGTCAGGTTCTCCCCTACCAGACGCTGTTTGTTGAACAGAGCCAGAACAACATGGGCAGGAGGAGGTGGAGGAAGAAAAAGAAGGGTAAGGAGGAAGGAAAGCCAAGTCAAGGCGAAGCTTCTGAGGGAGAAGGAGAAGATTCAGCAGCCTTTTAAAATTCAGAAATTGTTTGACAATCTTCTTCTTCCTGCAAAGAAATAACTTTATCAGAGCCTCTTTTAGATACCTTCAAATACCACTGGAAATAACTCTCTCAATTATTCTATTTTATCCTAGAGCAAGCTTTTTCTAATTGAGCATGCAAATACATTAGTTTAAGCATTCAAAGGTACTCCATTTTGGTCATTGCAATTTTTGTGTGTGTGTGTGAGTTATGTGAGACCATTTTTCTAAATAAGGAGAAGAGACAGTGCCATAAGTATGGTTCATGAGTCCAGCTGGAGTCTCAAAATGTGAATCTCTCCTTAAGGAAGGCTTGGATTAGATGGGGCATTGTCTATTATTTGTATTCTCCTCTTAAGGGACCAAAAGCTGAAAGGGAAAGATATTTTTAATCCTGTGTACTGCTTATGGGAATGACTTTCCTCAGGGGTCATCCTTAGGTTGATTCTTCCCTCTTATGTGTCTTGGTAAAACCCAGGAATCCCAGGTACTTAAAGCACTGGGAGATCAGTCCCTTGTGTGTGCCCATCAAGTTAAGCAAATTTCTCTGTTTGTTCTTCTTTGGGGACTCCTTATGGGACCACTTCTTATCATAAGCTATAAACTCTGGCACTCTTACGAGACCTTAGTTGCTTAAGGTGCCTTTTGGCCAGAAGGAACTGTGTCCCACATCTTTGTGACTTATCATGTCCTCATAAACGTCTTTTATAAATTAGTCTATTCTTTCTTTTTATGTAAGAAGAATCTAAATGTGGCAATTTGAACTGACCTAACATCACAATTTTGCTTAAGCCACAGACATTTGTGTCCTGTTAAAGAGAAACTGCTTTCTCCTCAACCAAATTTCGATTGTGACAAAAGTTCATAAATTGTATTAGTCTATTCTCACATCGCTATGAAGAAGTACCTGAGATCGGGTAATTTATAAAGAAAAGAGGTTTAATTGACTCACAGTTCTCTATGGCTGGGGAGGCCTCAGGAAACTTAGAATCATGGCAGAAGGGGAAGCAGACACCTTCTTCACCAGGTGGCAGGAGAGAGGGTGAGAGCGCAGGAAAGACTACCATTTATAAAACCATCAGCTCTCATGATGGTTTTACTCACTATTATGAATAAATTCACTCACTGTCATGAGAACAGCATGGGGGAACCACCCTCCGTGATTCGATTGTCTCCATCTGGTCCCACACTTGGCACATGGGGATTATCACAAAGCAAGATGAGTTCTGGGTCGGAACACAGAGGCAAACCATATTACAAATTTTAGCAAGTAAGACACAAAACTTTAACTTCAAGGAAGAGTAAAACCACAAACCTGCATGCAGCAAAATCTCTGAATAGGTAACAAATCCCTACCTTAAAGCTTTAAATTTGAGCTTCAGTTCCATCCCCATCAAGCATGGAATCAGTTCACTTAAATAATATCTGACTTCACCTAAGCCAGGGAGAATCGAAACCCAAGAGGGACTCTGCCAAGAACTTTGGCAAACTCGCAAACGTTGGTTGCATAGAAACAGTGTGTGTGGGTACCAGGGCCCTGATCTCTCTGTGAAGCATTAGGCGTCAATGGAAAGAGACCACTTCGGGTCCCATCTGAATCATCAGAACGTCAACGAGAAATAATCAAAAGGATCAGATCTAGTTTAAAAGAGTGAATTCAAGTGCAAAGCTGAGCATGACCACCTGGGAAACAGAGACTCTAAAGGAATGGGGCCAGTGGGGCCCTTTTCCCTAGGAGAATGGGGCCACTTTTCCTAAGCTGAAAAGTCAAGGTCTTATTCATGTAGGCAGAAAACAAAGAAATTAACAGGCATACGACATTTTTCATGCAAGACTGGTTTATGGGTTACAGAAATGTGTGACTAGTAATAGCTTGTTTTATTTTGCTTTCACAATTTAAATGAGCATATTTAACATCTCATTTAGACAATGTGATAGTTGTGAGATCTTTGTATAACAGAAGTCAAAGGGAAGTTCATCTATAATGAAGATCAGAAGTGAAGAGGAAAGGGTCTTCTCTGGTGCCCTCTAGTTTTTATTGTTGTTTTTAAATAATGTTTTACAACACAAGTTAGGTAAAGAAAAGACTAATTTGTAACAGAAGAACAAAAGTTACAGCTGTCTAGGTTACAGCTTCCTAAGTTACAGCAGCCTGTCACATGATTCAGACCCCATAATATTATTCCTTCAAGGCTCAAAATAAAATTCCAACAGTTTTGACTTTGAATTACTTATTTTTACAATAGGAAGGTTATCCAAATGCTGAGCAGCTATTGGATTTTTAATATTCATCTTCATTAATTTCATACTGAATGCACAAGGCAATTTAGATGAGAGGGATTATCATTATTCACTTAAAAAGCAAAGAATTATCACTTGGCTCCTTCCATCCTAATTCTTACCCCTGAGGTGACACAATGACAGTCAGAAAAATCTCCTATGCATAAAAAGTCGTATCCTAGGAGAGGAATGAACTTAAAAAGAATTTTCTCTGCTTATAAAGGGGAAAGAGCTGTCCTCTGCCACTCCTGGAAGGGTCTCCTGGGAAACCACAGGGCTTGAGTCCTTATTACAACACTTTGGCATGTAAGTCAGCCTTCCTAGGAGCTAGGCAAACCGAGTCTCCATTATCCCTTGAAATGTAAACACATCCTTCCAGAATTAGGTAAATGTCTTCGGAGTTCTCTCACTATCTATATAATTGCAAATAATTTCCAGGTTTCAGGAAAATTTGCTCGGAAATCACTAACTGTAAAGAGACACAAAAATATTTTATCTATACTCTGCAACAGCCAAGGTGACAAATGTCCACCATATCCCTAAACACTCAGTGGTGCCAGGCTCTGTGCTGAGCACTAGGGATAGGCAAGGACTAAGCCAGGATCCCTGCCCTTAAGGTGCACTCAGCTTCAAGGGAAGGGCAGACATTGCTGTAGAGCCAGTTTAAGTACCCGTTTGTAACTACTCAGCCCACTTGCCTTGCTTCTTGGCCTGAGGGGCCTTAGTGATATCTCCCACCTGATAGTAGTCTTAAAGCTGAGATGCTATTGCCACAGACTGAGGAACCCAAGCCCATGTCAGTGACAGTTGACGAGGAGAGACTATCGGGCATCTTCTTCCAGAAGAGCCTGGTTTCACCACAGTCGGTGACTTGCTTTGAATGATGACCTTTCTCCTTAATCCGCTTCTTCAGCTCTGCTGGAAATGCGGCGGTAGCTTCTTCATCAGCAGAGGCAGCCTCTCCGGTAATTTTTATATTTCTTAGTCCAAACCCATTCCTGAATCTGTGTAACTGTCCCTCACTTGCACTGAATGGCCTAGCATCACTCATTTTGGGAGATCACTTGCTGAAGTCTTTGTACAGGGCATGCTTTCTGGTACAACAAATTGCCATCAGTGGGAACACGTTTCTGTTCATGTCTTCCATCCACAAATTTCATGCATTTTCCATCTCAACTAAGCACTTACCATGCACTGTAGCTTATCTTTTGCAATTTAAGGCAGGACAGCAAAAACCATCACAATTTTTTCTTTCCTCCTTCCCAGTTTCGTGAATAGATTTGTTCTTACCCAAGATTTTAGCAAACTGTGCATATTTTTTTCTTTCCTTATGATATTGAGAACTTTTGCCTTTTCACTTAAAGGAAGCACTCTCCTCACAGGTCTCCTGAAGCCACTGTGCCCACTCCAATTCATCCTCCTGGTGCCACCGGGGGTTCTTTGAAAATAGAGCATCTGATGCCAACCCCCTGTCTAAAGCCCTCATTTCCCGTTGCTCTTAGACAGACCAGGCCTATGAGCCCCTAAATAGTCTGCCTCCTGCCCCACCAACCCGGCCAGTGTCCACTTGCCCCTTCTCTTTCCCTCCATGCTCCAGCCATCTGATAGTCTTTCAATATCTTGAACAGTTCAGATTCCTTCTGTCTCAGGGCCTATGTATGTGCCATTCTCTCCTTTAGACATTCTTCAGAACTCAGCTCAAAAGTGACTTCTCTAAGGAAGCCTTTCCTGCCATTGCCCACATTAGAACTGGCCCCTCTGTTATTTGCTTTTAAGGCCCTGATATGGTTTGGCTGTGTCCCACCCAAATCTCATATTCAAGATGAGAACAGCGTGGAGGAAACCGTCCCCGTGATCCAATTACCCTCCACAACACAGGTTGTGGGAGGTAATTGGATCACGGGGATGGTTTCCTCCACGCTGGTCTCATGATAGTGACTAAGTTCTCATAAGAGCCAATGGTTTTATAAGGGGCTCTTCCCCCTTCACTCGTCTGCTCTCTCTCTCTCTCTCTCTCTCTCTCTCTCTCTCTCTCTCTCTCTCTCTTTCTCTCTCTTTCTCTCTCATCAGCCACCATGTAAGACAGGCCTTTCACTTTCCACCATGATTGGGAGGCCTCCCCAGCCACATGGAACTGTGAGTCCATCAGACCTCTTTTTCTTTATAAATTGCCCAGTCTTGGGTATGTCTTCATCAGCAGCATGAAAATGGGCGAATACAGTAAACTGGTACCAGGTAGCAGGGTGCTACTGTAAAGATGTCAGAAAAATGTGGAAGCAACTTTGGAACTGGGTAACAGACAGAAGTTGGAACAGTTTGCAGGGCTCAGAAGAAGACAGGAAAATGTGGGAAAGTTTGGAACTTCCTAGAGACTTGTTGAATGGCTTTGACAAAAATACTAATAATGATATGGACAATGAAATCCAGGCTGAGGTGGTCTCAGATGGAGATGAGGAACTTGCTGGGGACTGAGTAAAGATGATTCTTGCTATGTTTTAGTAAAGAGACTGGTGGCATTTTGCCCCTGCCCTAGAGATTTGTGGAACTTTGAACTGAGGGAGATGATTTAGTGTATCTGGTGGAAAAAAGTTCTAAGCAGCGAAGCATTCAAGAGGTGACTTGAGTGTTGCTAAACACATTCAGTTTTTTTTTTTTTTTTTTTTTTTTGAGACGGAGTTTCGCTCTTGTTACCCAGGCTGGAGTGCAATGGCGCGATCTCGGCTCACCGCAACCTCCGCCTCCTGGGCTCAGGCAATTCTCCTGCCTCAGCCTCCTGAGTAGCTGGGATTACAGGCACGCGCCACCACGCCCAGCTAGTTTTTTGTATTTTTAGTAGAGACGGGGTTTCACCATGTTGACCAGGATGGTCTCAATCTCTTGACCTCGTGATCCACCCGCCTCGGCCTCCCAAAGTGCTGGGATTACAGGCTTGAGCCACTGCGCCCGGCCCACATTCAGTTTTAAAAGGGAGCTAGAGCATAAAAGTTTAGAAAATTTACAGTTTGATAATACAATAGAAAAGAAAAACCCATTTTCTGAGGAGAAATTCCAGCTGGCCGCAGAAATTTGCGTGTCATGAGTACCCCAATGTTAACCCCCAAGACAATGAGGAAAACGTCTCCAGAGCATGTCAGAAACCTTTGCAGCAACCCCTCCCATCACAGGCCCAGAGGCCTAAGAGGAAAAAATGGTTTCCTGACCCAGGCCCAATGCCTCACTTCGGTGTGCAGTCTAGGGACTTGGTGCCATGTATCCCAGCTGCTCTAGCCATGGCTAACAGGGGCCATGGCACAGCTCAGGCCATGGCTTCAGAAAGTGAAAGCCCCAAGCCTTGGCAGCTTTCATGTGTGGAGCCTGTAGGTGCACAGAAGTCAAGAACTGAGGTTTGGGAACCTCTGCCTAGAATTCAGAGGATGCATGGAAATACCTGGATGTCCAGGCAGAAATTTGCTGCGGGGGTGGGGCCCTCATGGAGGATCTCCACTAGGGCAGTGGTTCTCAGTGCCCTTCCACACAGAGTCCCTATGCAGAGGGGCACTGCATAGCAGAACTGTGAGAAGAGAATCACCATCCTTCAGACCCCAGAATGATAGATTCACTGACTGCTTGCACCATGCACCTTGCAAAGCTGCAGACACTCAACACCAGCCTGTGAAAGCAGCCGGGAGGGAGGCTGTACCTTGTAAAGCCACAGGAGTGGAGCTACCCAAGACCATGGGAACGCACCTCCTGCATCAGCATAACCTGGATGTGAGCCACGTAGTGAAAGGAGATCATTTTGGAGCTTTAAGATTTGACTGCCCCACTGGATTTTGGACTTGCATGGGGCCTTTAGCTCCTTCCTTTTGGCAAATTTCTCCCATTTGGAATGGGTATATTTATCCAATGCCTGTACCCCCATTGTGTCTAGGAAGTGACTACTTGATTTTGATTTTACAGGGTCATAGGAGGAAGGGACTTGCCTTGTCTCAGATGAGACTTTATGAACTTTTGTTTTGTTTCTTGAGATAGAGTCTTGCTCTGTCACCCAGGCTGGAGTACAGTGGTGTGGTCTTGGCTTGCTGCAATCTGTGCCTTCCAGGTTCATGTGATTCTCCTGCCTCAGCCTCCTGAGTAGCTAGAACTATAGGCACATGCCACCACACATGGCTAATTTTTGTATTTTTAGTAGAGATAGGGTTTCACTATGTTGGCCAGGCTAGTCTTGAACTCCTGACTCAGAAGAGACTCAGAAGAGACTCTTGCCTATGAACTTTTGAGTTAATCCTGAAATGAGTTAAAACTCTGGGGTACTGTTGGGAAGGTATAAATGGTTCTGAAATATGAGAGCATGAGATCTGAAAGGGGCCAGGAGCAGAATGATATGGTTTGGCTGTGTCCCCACACAAATCTCACCTTGACTTGTAGATCCCATAATTTCCACATATTGTGGGAGGGACCAGTGGGAGATCATTGGATCATGTGGCGAATTCCCCCATGCTGTTCTCATGATAGTGAGTTCTCTCAAGATCTGATGATTTTATAAGGGACTCTTCCTCCTTGGGTTTGGCTGCCCTCTCTCTCTTGCCTGCTGCCATGTAAGACATGCTTTTCACCTTCTGCCATGATTGTGAGGCTTCCCCAGCCACATGCAACTGTGAGTCCATTAAATCTTTTTCTTTCTAAATTACTCAGTCTCAGATATGTCTTTTTTAAACAGTGTGAAAATGGACTAATACAGACTCCATTTACATTCTCTTCATTGAATTTAATCTGTTTGAAAGTATATGCTTGCATGATTATTTGAATAAGACCCATCTCAGCCAGGCACAGTGGTTCATGCCTGTCATCCCAAGACTTTAGTATGGTGTCCAGCCTTACAGGGTCCTGTGAGTCCCTCTCTACAGGTGTGGAGATGAGAAACCATAAAAATAAAGACACAAGACACAGAGATAGAGAAAAGAGAGTCTGGGCCCAGGGGTCCACTGCCAACCAAGGCGTGGAGTCCAGCAGTGGCCCTGAGTACCTGGGCACTCTGACTTTTATTGAGCACAAAGCAGGGGCAGGATAGGTAGGGTGAGGTAATGGTGGTTGGTGATAGGGTCGGGTGAGTCACGTATCTTGCAGACAGGGGCTCAGGATTTTCAAGAAGCCGAGGGGAGGAGGAAACCTAATGCATCAGCACTTTTTTCATATTTGTCAAGATATCAAGGACATTAACATTTATGTTAGTATTACTAATTTTTATCTTAGAAGAAAGAGAGGAACCAGGTGCAGAAGCGGAACATGAAAGCAGACATGGAGCGTGACTGCGGAAGCATAGCATCACACAGAGACAGTTAAGCCCTCGTGTGCCCGCGGGCCTCCCTGACAGCCCCCAGGCCTACCCCAAGGGCTTGGAAGAGCAGAGTTTTCCCTTGACTCCCCGGAGAAAGGCGACGTCTCGGCCATTTTGGACGTCTCCTTCCCTGGCTAGCTAAACAGCGGCCACTTTCACAGGGCTGGTGCTGCCGCACGGCTGAGGCGCCCTCCAGCAGCCCTTATGCAGGCGTGACAGAGGGCTTAGAGCATCTTGCCTTAGGGTCACCTCTATCCCAATGCCACTTCAGTTCCATACTTCACGACCTGAGACTTATTAGTAAAATTAAAGATTATATGATTGCATATATATGTATATAATTACGTGTGAATAGCTATGTGATTATTTCTGACTATATATAAGAATAACTATGTAACTGTATCTCTAATAATTCACTATTTTTATGAGAGCAGACTGAGGCCTCAGACCCTTGCCTCAGCTCTTGCAGGGTTCCCCTCCACACTCCTGGAGGTTGAGGTGGGTGGATCACTTGAGCCCAGGAGATTGAGACCTGCCTGGGCAACATTGTGAAATCTCATCTGTACAAAAAAATACAAATAATTAGTGGTGGTGCCTACCTGTAGTCCCAGCTACCCAGGAGGCTGAAGTGGGAGGATGAGCCTGGGAAGCTGAGGCTGCAGTGAGCCATGACTGCACCACTGCACTTCCACCTGGAAAACAGAGACCTTGTCTCAAAAAAAAAAAAAAAAGAAAAAAAAAAGACCCATCTCTGCTCCAGACCCTAAGCTCCTCGAGGCTAAGGGTGGCTCTGTTTTGCTCGCCATGGATTGCAGTCCAAGCAGAGTCTGGCACAAAGAAAGCATCTGGACTGCTCCCTCCATGAAAGGGGAGGGGTGGGCCGGGCGCGGTGGCTCAAGCCTGTAATCCCAGCACTTTGGGAGGCCGAGGCGGGTGGATCATGAGGTCAAGAGATCGAGACCATCCCGGTCAACATAGTGAAACCCCGTCTCTACTAAAAATACAAAAAATTAGCTGGGCATGGTGGCACGTGTCTGTAATCCCAGCTACTCAGGAGGCTGAGGCAGGAGAATTGCCTGAACCCAGGAGGAGGAGGTTGGGGTGAGCCGAGATCGCGCCATTGCACTCCAGCCTGGGTAACAAGAACGAAACTCTGTCTCAAAAAAAGAAAGAAAGAAAGAAAGAAAGAAAGAAAGAAAGAAAGAAAGAAAGAAAGAAAGAAAGAAAGAAAGAAAGAAAGAAAGAAAGAAAGAAAGAAAGAAAGAAAGAAAGAAAGAAAGAAAAGGAAAGGGGAGGGGTGGAGTGGACTTCCCGAGAAATCTCCAGCTCTGAAACAAGTAAGTCATGGCCCCGGGTAGGGAGTCATGGGCTATTGCAAACAATGGGAATTGTAGCTTTGGTTGGAATTATAGCTCAGTGTGGGCACACTGGTGGCCTCTCACTGTCTGTCATTTGAGTATGTCTTTCATTAGTGAAATAGGAGGATACATTTACTAGGATTAAATCAATCCAGGCTGATTTCACCAAGTCATTGAGCTCTTGGGTGAAAAATGAAAGCTCCTCCTGTGAGGCCACAAGGTGGCAGCACAGAGCAGCAAGTCCAAGAGCGCCCAGCTTAGCTCCCTTCTGGAGAGGACAGGATGGGGACACTGGGCTAACCTCCTGGGGCAGGAACTAAGAAGCCTGGGCTCTGCCATCTTCGGCTTTAACAAGGATGCCAAGAGACAGACATTTATCTGCCTGTGCCCCCACTTATCTACCCCTACAGTTGGGAAAATGGAATTATTCCATTCCTACTTCCCTTTCCATTCATTCATTCATTTGTTCAGATCCTTAGGTCCTGGCTGGGCACCGGGGACACAGTGAGTACGACCAGCCCTGCCCCTCCACAGTGTGGGAAGTGCTCTGACTGATCACTGGGCAAGGCGAGAGAGCCGAGAGTCGCAAGGCAGGGCAGGAGGAGCCTTGGGTGTGGCAGGGCGTGGGTGGAAGCCCAGGGAGATCCCACAGAGGGGCAGGGTGGGGTGGGGTGCTGGTATAGGCAGCAGAGGCTGCTATGCAGGCAAGAAAGAGGGAGAGAAGCCACAGATGGTGGCTCAGGGTGGCTGCAGTCTGAAGGGGAGGAGAGGGGCTGGAGAGGTGGCAGGGACCAGGTCACAGAAACCCCCAGGTTAAGGTGCTTGGCCTGTTCCCTGTGGAGGGTGTGAGGTCCCTGAAGAACTATGTTGAAGGCTTTGTGAGGAGAGAGGGAGACAGACTTTCAGCACTGAGCTGGGAGACCAGCAAGAAGATGAAGTTGCTGCGTCATCAGTCCTGGGCTAAGTAGTTGGCATCTGGAAGCGAAACTGTTAGAAACTAGAGCCTTCCTGGGAGTTTTCTGTAACACAGAGGCTACTTGGGCAAGATCAAATGGTAAACACACTGTGTGTGTGTGTGCACACATGGTGTGCATGAACATGTGATGGATGGATGGCCCCCATCTTTCCCTCTGGTAGCCGGTGGCCACCCCAGTGTGTCCAGGGAAGAGCAGAGCAAAGCCCTTCCTCCCTGCTGATCAGAGGTGCCCCAGGCTTGAACACTGGGGTAAGTAAATGCAGGACAGACAAGTATGCTTGCTGCCAGGGAAGAGAAACTGGGCCTTGGGAATGGACTTGGATCTAACCCCCAACTCCACCTTGAACTAGCTGGGAAACCTTGGGTGAGACTCTGCACCTCTCTGAGCCTCAGTTTCCTCTTCTATTTAATGAGGAAACTGAATCTACTTCATGAATTGTTGAGAAGCACCCAGCCCATGGTAGATCTTTAAATATGGATAGCTTCCCACTCCTTCATTCTCCCCACCCTCACCCTCTCTGACGATACTGGCAGCCAGCCAGGTGGTGACTCAGGAAGACTGTGATTAATGCAACTCAGCTCTGAGGCGTGATGTTGAAATCAGCCCAACGGAATGGCCTGACCTCCACTGGGCCATGATGGGGAGGTTTGGAGATCTGTAAGCTCCTTGAGACTCTGGTCTTTCAGGAGTCTGGTGCTGGGCTTTGCACCCCCTTCCCCAACCCTAAGAGCTTTTGGGGAGTTATTTTCAAAGCTACCTTTGGTGTTCATTTTAGGAAACTAAGGGGAAATGAGACAAACTCCGGGGTCCTATTATGTAGGCACTGCAGTAAAAGGGCACACACAGACCTCCTGACCACACAGGATGAAGGTGCTCTTAAAACCCAATTTAAAGAGGAAATGGATTTTTATTTTTATTTTTTTTGAGACAGAAACTTGCTCTGTCACTCAGGCTAGAGTACAGTGGTGCGATCTCAGCTCACTGCAACCTTCGCCTCCTGGGTTCAAGCAATTCTCCCTGCCTCAGCCTCCCAAGTAGCTGGAATTACAGGCATGCACCACCATGTCCAGCTAATTATTTTGTGTTTTTAGTAGGGGCAGAGTTTCACCATGTTGGCCAGGCTGGTCTCAAACTCCTGACCTCAGGTGATCTACCCAACTCAGCCTCCCAAAGCGCTGGGATTATAGGCATGAGCCATGGTGCCTGGCCTAGAAGAGGAAATGGAGATGCAGAGAGGTGAAGGTGTATCACTGGTAGGATAGCCCAGCTGGTGAGTGGTGGAATCGCAGTTGAAATGCACGTCTGACCACAATGCCTCTGTTTCTAGCCGCAGAACAGACCCAGAGCCTGGCTCCTTGAAATCAGGACCTCTGAGAGGAAGAAGAGCCTGCCCATCCTTGCCTGCTTTCATTTTACGGCAAAGTTAATCAAGGCCCAGAGAGGGCAAGTGGCTTGCAAGATTACACAGCAAGCTATGTGGTGTAGCCCATACATCCCATTCAACTGCCATACTCTCCCCTCCTAGTCTTAGACAATTGTCATTAAAGACTCTGTATACTTTTGGCTGTGAAGAGAGCCCTCTTCCCCTCACTACCAGCCATAAGGAATGCAGAGAAAGGACCCGAGAGGGTGAAGAGGGGTACTTGGCAGGGAGTGATGGGAGAGGGATGAGGCACTTCCTTGGTTTCTGGAAAGGCGAAATGACAGTGCTTTTTCTTCTTGCCTTTTTTTTTGTTTTGTTTTTTTGAGACGGAGTTTCGCTCTTGTTACCCAGGCTGGAGTGCAATGGCGCGATCTCGGCTCACCGCAACCTCCGCCTCCTGGGTTCAGGCAATTCTCCTGCCTCAGCCTCCTGAGTAGCTGGGATTACAGGCACGTGCCACCATGCCCAGCTAATTTTTTGTATTTTTAGTAGAGACGGGGTTTCACCATGTTGACCAGGATGGTCTCGATCTCTTGACCTCGTGATCCACCCGCCTCGGCCTCCCAAAGTGCTGGGATTACAGGCTTGAGCCACCGCGCCCGGCCTCTCTTCTTGCCTTCTTAATGAGAAAGCTTTCATAACAAACTGGTGGCATCTCAGTGTGTCTGCAGCTGCTCCAGGTTATGTGGAGATTGTCTGCGCTGCACACAGTGGCATCAAGGTGATAACGTCTGCACAACACACCCACTGAGTCTGCCAGGCAGGGTGGTTCTACATCACCAGGGTGCACAGGGACCAGCCTAGCAGAGACATGGTTGGGTGCCAAACTTGGGGTACTTGAAAAAAATAGCTCCCTTATGACTCAGTGTGGTGGTTCATACCTGAAATCCTAGCACTTTGGGAGGTTGAGGTGGGAGGTTTTTTGAGGCCATGAGTTCAAGACCAGACTGAGCCATATGTAGTAAGACGCCATCTCTATGTTTTAAAATTTTTTTTTAAAGTTCTTTACATATTACTTCTTCTCCTTTTTTTTTTTTTTTTCCTTTTAGATGGAGTCTCGCACTGTCACCTGGGCTGGAGTGCAGAGATGTGATCTCGGCTCACTGTAACCTCCACCTCCTGGGTTCAAGCGATTCTCCTGCCTCAGCCTTCTGAGTAGCTGGGATTACAGGCGTCTGCCACCACGCATGGTTAATTTTTTGTATTTTTAGTAGAGACTGAGTTTCACTATGTTGCCCAGGCTGGTCTCGAACTCCTGACCTAGTGATCCGTCTGCCTTGGCCTCCGAAAGTGCTGGGATTACAGGCATGAATCACCACGCCCGGCCACTTGTGTTAGTTCTTGTATTCCGTTTATATATCTATCTTGTACATTTTCCCTATTTTTCCCCCTTTAGTCACGTTCTGGAATTGGAAACTTGCCCTGGAGTGTTTCAACAGGGAAATTTCCATCACTCATACTTCCCTTCTAAGAGGTTGACTCTGATCACACGGTGGAGAGCTGGTGCAGGGGTCAAGATTGAAGGTGGGAAGGCTTGTGAGTGAGTCTTTGAAGCTGTCCAGGGCAGACGTAGTGGTGGCTTGGACTAGGACAATGACCAGGAGGGAGAGAAAGGGAGGGATGCCCAAGTTATTTAGGCGTGGTCATGGTGGGGCCGGGTGTCAGTGGAGGAGCATCTGTGAGGTGGAAGCGGATGCCATAGCGAGGCACGTGGAGCTCGGAGGAGGGGCTGGCGTATGGAGGGAGGTGCGGCCCTAGCAGGAGCACAGGACATGGCTGCCCCTGGGATCACACTTGGCGGATGGCCAGACGGCCAGGGCCCAGCACACAGCCTGACACAGTGGCTGCGGAATGAGTGAAAGCTGAAGTTCTGGACCCTGAAAGGGAGAGGGAGAAGGAACGGCAGGGCAGGAAGCACCAGGTAAGCAGCTTGACCACACCGTGCCTGAGTGCCTGGCAGTGCCAGATGCCTCGGCCCCTGGCCATGAACGATCATTTGTGAGCCTTCTGAGCTGCAGGTGGGCGACTGAGAACAGCCTGGCAGGCTAAGCCCCTGGCTATGGGAACGAGCCATGTATTTTTCCCTGTGACTCACGGGCCCTGGGAACCACGATGTCCTCCGTTGCTGAAGTTCCTCCATTCGACATGTGAGACGGAGCTTACCACTAGGTGGCGCTCATAGGCGCTTTGTATTTTTCCCATGCTTCCGTGACAAAGTTGGGATTCCTGCTGTGCTGCTCAACAAACGGAACCCGGGCATACTTAGTCTTCACAAGTTACGAAGCTGATCTCAAGGGCTGTGCTGTTTTCAGTTCTACCACGTGGCAACTATCCCGCAGCCTGGGAAATGGTAGGATTCCAAGATCAAATAAAGGCCCTCCTTCAACAACCCGGTCTCCATGGCAACCGCCGGCCGCCCAATAGTGCTGTTCTCTGACCAGCCGGAGACCTCAGGCAAGTCATTTTGTAACTGTCCAATGGATTCACCTTGCCCGCTGCACAGACAGAGCTGATTTATTAGGACCGGGGAATTGCAATGGAGAAAGAGTAATTCATGGAGAGCCGGCTTGCTGGAGACCGGAGTTTTTTTTTTTTTTTTATTACTCTAATCTAATCCGTCTCCCTGAGCATTAGGACTTCGGAGTTTGTAAAGATAATTTGTCAGGTAGGGGCTTTGGAAGTGGGGAGTGCTGATTGGTCAGGTCGGAGATGGAATCCTAGCGGGTGGAAGTGAGTTTTTCTTGCTATTTTCTATTCCTGAGTTGGATAACTGAACTGAGTGAGCCAGATTACCAGTATGGGTGGTGTCAGCTGATCCACTGAGCGCAGAGTCTGCAAAATATTTCAAGCAACTCATCTTAGATTTTACAGTAGTGATGTTAACCCCAGGAGCAATTTGGGGAGGTTCAGACTGTTGGGGTCAGAGGCTGCGTGTCCTCTAAAGGGTGATTTCTAATCTTGTAGTTAATTTGTTATTCCTGCACAGGCAGACTGGTTCCCAGCAAGAAGGAGGTCTTTTCGAGAAAGGGCTATTACCAACTTTGTTTCGGCGTCAAACCATCAACGGAATACCTTCCCAAAGTGAGTTCAGCCTACACCCAGGAATGAACAAGGACAGCTTAAAGGTTAGAAGCAAGATGGAGTCAGATAGGTCTGATTTCTTTCACTGTCATAATTTCCTCAGTTATAGTTTTGCAAAGATGGTTTCAATTTAATCTTTCAGAACCTCAGTTTTCTTCAAGTGGGAAATGGGGATAATAATTATTTTTCCCTTGTCCTGAGTTAGGATACATGTGAGAAAAAAAATCATGGGTTCGTGGGGGAAGTAAGAGCAAACAGAAGCAGTACTGTCAAAGGCGTGTGAACCAGAGCAACTCCATCTTGGATAGGAGCTGAGTAAAATGAGGCTGAACCTACCAGGCTGCATTCCCAGATGGTTAGGCATTCTAAGTCACAGGATGAGATATGAGGTCGCCACAAGATACAGGTCATAAAGACCTTGCTGATACAATAGCTTGCAGTAAAGAAGCTGGGCAAAACCAAGACGGCGACGAGAGTGACTTCTGGTTATCCTCACTGCTACACTCCCACCTGCACCATGACAGTTTACAAATGCCATGGCAATGTCAGGAAGTTACCCTATACAGTCTAAAAAGGGGAGGCATGAATAATCCACCCTTTGTTTAGCATATAATCAAGAAATAACCATAAAAATGGATAACCAGCAGGCCGGGCGCGGTGGCTTAAGCCTGTAATCCCAGCACTTTGGGAGGCCGAGGCAGGTGGATCACGAGGTCAAGAGATCGAGACCATCCTGGTCAACATGGTGAAACCCCGTCTCTACTAAAAATACAAAAAATGAGCTGGGCATGGTGGCGCGCGCCTGTAATCCCAGCTACCCAGGAGGCTGAGGCAGGAGAATTGCCTGAACCCAGGAGGCGGAGGTTGCGGTGAGCCGAGATCACACCATTGCACTCCAGCCTGGGTAATAAGAGCGAAACTCCATATTAAAAAAAAAAAAAAAAAAAAAAAAAAAAAAAAAAAAGGATAACCGGCAGCCCTCAGGGCTGCTCTGTCTGTGGAGTAGCCATTCGTCATTCCTTTGCTTTCTTTATAAATCTGCTTTCATTTTCCTCTATGGACTCATCTCAAATTCTTTCTTGCATGAGATCCAAGAACCCTTTCTTGTGGCCTGGATTGGGACCCCATTCCTGCAACAAGGAATGGCAATACTGAGGAAATCCCTGACCCAAAGAGTAACTTTGGGTAAGCAGTGGGGTCCAGGAACACTACTGTATTTTATTAATAAAACCTTTTTATCAAAGCCTCTGGAACCCAGCCCTGCATTGCTACCTCATTGGATTCCTCCAGTCACTTTTACAGACCTCACTCCCCACCCACCCCCGTGGGTGCTGCAGTGAAGGCAGAGATACAGGTGATGCTGTGGCTGTTCTCAGGTGCCTGCAGCCTGTAGGAGTCTCCCTTGAGGGTGGGTCCTCCTCAGGCACAGGATTGTGAGTGGCGTCCCTTAGGTCTCACGGTCACTGTGTGGGCCATCTAGGGCTGCATCCTGAGTGTTCTGACTTCAGCTCTCCAAGATAGAACAGGACTCCCGATACCTGGCCCCGATCTGTTAACACCTTGGCATTAGGTTGGCTGGTCCTGGTGAACGGAGGCCACAGTTTGCACTCCATCACGGGAATTTACAAGAAAGCAGAGTCCACGTGCTTCCAGAAATCACATGGCTTCCTGCAGGTCTAGGCCTTTGCAAAGCCATAACAGGAGTCATTGTTCACTTGGCGAGTCAGGGCCTCCTGGACGGGGACCATGTGAGGTACTTCTTGAATAAATTTCTCAGGAAGGGTTTGCCTCTGTGCACAAGGTTTGGTCTGCTTTTTTTTTTTTCTTAGGAAAGAGATATCAAGTGAGCTGCTTTTCTTCAACGACTGCTCAGCCAGAGAATGGCTGGAAGTCATGTTTGGCTGTGGCAGTTCTCAGATGCCTGGTATCAGCAGCTCTCTCCTTCTCTTTCCAGCAGGATCTCCCCACCGGGAACTGTAGCACTGTGGCTATGAGCATGTGCTCTGAAGCCACATTGGGTTCAATTCCCAGCTCTACTTCTTGTTAAAGCTATGTAAACTTGGTTAAGCGACTTAACTTTACTGTGCCTCAGTTTCCCCATCTGTAAAATGGGTTGCTCTGAGAATTAAATGAGTTTATTTTGTAAAGTGCTGAGAACAGTGTCCTTTATATAATAATTGCTCTGTAAGTGTAGGCTATTCCGTGTCTCTTCCGATTGTCTTACTTTGCCCTCTTGGAAGACATGCAGTAGAGAGTGAGGGACACAAACATTAATAAGGCAGCATGATAGCCAAAGCACTTTACATATGTAATTTGTGAAGCTCTTAATATTTGTACAAGGTAGGCACACTCATCCCCATTTGGCTGATGAGTACACAGAGTCTCATTGTGGGAAGTGACTCGCGCAAGGTCCCCTCTGCTGTGGAGAAGCTTCTAAGACCTCAGCATCCCTAGTGAGGCATTTTCTTCTGACCCCCTGGTTTCCTGGCCCAAGCCTGCTGGGCCCTCAGCTGTCTCAGTTCACTCCTCACTCTATAATCTGTCTGGTCTTGGAGTCAGGACAGTCACCAGGCGTATTAGAGTAAATACGCTGCCTGCTCTAACAAATAACCTCTGCTTTCAACACTTCCACACTGGAGATTTCTCACTCACATCACAGTTTAATGAAAGCCAGGTATGATGTGTGGGGAGAATCCTGCTCCACACACTCATTCAAGGACCCAGGGTGGCCTTGCCACCCTTGCCACCCTCCAGGGGCTCAGAGTGCCCCTCCAGATCATCTGCATTTGGCCAGCCAACCAAGAAAAAGGGAGAGCATGGAGACTTCCTAAGAGACGGTCACAGAACAGGTGACTTAAGGTGACTCAGGTCAGAGCAGGTGACCAGGGGTGACTCGGAATGGAGCAGGTTACCAGGGGAACAGATGTGAACTACTGCTCAGAGCTGGTGGGGAGCTTGTTTACTGAAACTAGGGGCAAGGAGATGAGGAAGTTAAACTTTAAAATGGAGAACAAAAAACACGGAAACTAAACATACTGCCATAGTGATTCTTCTCAGAGAAACTTGGAACTCACTATTTATCAGCTCCCCGTCTTAAATGTTATAGTTCTTTCTCTTCAAACTTCCTTAACATGTCTTGGCTTAGTTGTTTTGCTTGATTCTCTAAAAGAAGAAGCTTCTCTAAATAAGGTGGGGGCGAGTTAAGGGAGTTTTAGTAAGTGCTGTTTCTGTGAGTCTTTGCACCAGCCTACAGATGCATGGGATGACACAACACCCGACAAGAATGAGTACACTTAGTATGGCTGCAAGAGAAGTAAGAAGTGGGGCCATGATTTCTTTCCATTTACCAAATCGTTTTTCTAGCCACCCTGTGAAGTAGTCATTTACCCCTGAGTTGTTGGCTAACTCACTGGACAGAGCAGTTAGACCTTGCAACGCCTTTGTTATACTTCCATCAGGGTGGTATTGTTTGGGATGAAGGTACGACACTGAGATTTAATCATGATGCAAACTCCTCCTCTCTCTCAGAATATCATGTCTAAGGCTATTCTGTTTTCCCAAACCATCTGGCTAGTGGGTCCTAATTGCTCAGCTATTCCTTTAACAGCATCTCTAGTGTAGATAATAAACCATTGTTGGTTGTAATAAATGTAATTTATCCAATCTATGTTTTTTTTTTTTTTTTTGAGACGGAGTTTCGCCCTTGTTACCCAGGCTGGAGTGCAATGGCGCGATCTCGGCTCACTGCAACCTCCGCCTCCTGGGTTCAGGCAATTCTCCTGCCTCAGCCTCCTGAGTAGCTGGG
This sequence comes from Saimiri boliviensis, assembly GCF_048565385.1. Taxonomy (NCBI): domain Eukaryota; kingdom Metazoa; phylum Chordata; class Mammalia; order Primates; family Cebidae; genus Saimiri; species Saimiri boliviensis. The sequence continues at coordinate 53,406,532 of NC_133459.1, forward strand.
ATTACAGGCACGCACCACCATGCCCAGCTAATGTTTTGTATTTTTAGTAGAGACGGGGTTTCACCATGTTGACCAGGATGGTCTCGATCTCTCGACCTCGTGATCCACCCGCCTCGGCCTCCCAAAGTGCTGGGATTACAGGCTTGAGCCACCGCGCCCGGCCCAATCTATGTTTTTATTAATTGTCACCCACCGAAATATTGACTCAAATCCTGCAGCTATTTGCTCTCAGGCTTTAAATTTATCTGGTACTCCTCCTTGTGGGACTTCAACTGCATCTAAATAAATGTGAGTGTTGGAAGACTCACGAGGGGCTTTCCTTGTTTTATGCTGTTGTATTTTTCCTCTCTCTGGTTGATGAAATGCCAGGGTGAAAGGGATAGCCAATTGAACTAGAGCACGAGTACCGCTCCAGCACGTGGGAGAGCCTCCGGTAAAGGTCCACCCCAACGCTACCGTGCATCCGCTCGGGGATGATCACGGGCTGACTGATTGGTAAGCTCCCGAAAAAGTCTTAAGCTCACTACATCCTTTCGGGTCTCCAAGGCATGCTGAGTTTTCTCCTTGTCGTGAGACATGAAATGAACTTAGTGTCAGGAGATGGAAGCTGGATAGGCCTCAGGGGCTGACTTGCAGGGCGTTGAACTTTGGGATATGGCAGAGAGAGGGCTCAGCACGACTTGTTAACCCCAGGCTGTGGAATCCTGGAAAAGAACTAACAGACAACCCATGGCTGGTCCACTGGAGGACCATCCAGTGGAAAGGGGACAATCTGGGCCTCTGGCCTGCTGTGTGCCCAAGCATAACCATTGCTTTTGTTTATCATGAGGATGGACTATTTGATGCATTCCAACCAGGCGTTTGCATTTTGACATCCTGTCTCAAGCGCTAACGTTTGTTTTAGGACTTCGACTTTTACAATAGCTACCCTGGCCTTGTCATTAGATGGCGGAGGAACAACAGTTTTGTCATGGGAAGTTCCGGAAGAAGGCTTACGGGAAGGTGCAGGCGGTGGGGAAGCAATGAAGCAAATTTTAAAGAATCTGATAGGGTCTGCTTCTGAAACCTCGGCCCCGATTTCATAAAACTGGCTTAAAGAAAGGAACCAGCTTAGAGAAGAGAGAGAGCTTTGAGGTTTGAGATAATAACCTGCACTGAATTGCACCGGTTTAGCTGACGGTTAGGGGAAGCTGTTCTTTGTTTTTTTGTTTTTGTAAAGTGAATGTATGGCTTTAGGAAATTGCATTACAGCTACTGATTGGGGCAGTCCATCCTTGCTCTTTCTTTTCTTTTTTTTTTGAGACAGAGTCTTGCTCTGTTGCCAGGCGCCAGGCTGGAGTGCAGTGGCACGATCTCGGCTCACTGCAATCTCCGCCTCCCAGGTTCAAGCAATTCTCCTGCCCCAGCCTCCCAAGTAGCTGGGACTACAGGCGCACGCCGCCATGCCCAGTTAATTTTTGTATTTTTTTAGTAGAGACGGGGTTTCACCATGTTGGCCAGGATGGTCTCGATCTCTTGACTTCATGATCCGCCCGCCTCAGCCTCCCAAAGTGCTGGGATTATAGGCGTGAGCCACCGCGCCCAGCCCTATTCTTGCTCTTTAGTGGTCCACAGAATGTCGGACCAACCACAGCATAAAAATTCTGTCTCGGGAGGGCAAGACTCCTAGTTGACACTGGGGTCTTCATCAAAATCTCCCTAGACTAAATGATCCCAATTCACCAGTGTCCAGTCTGAGGAAAGCCAGGAAGGACAGAGGTGCTTTTCTGAAGTGGAGAGCTGTCTGTGACTTGACAAGTCTCCACAGGGTAAACAATGCAAGCATTAAAATGCAATAGTGTGAGGTGAAATTGGCTTGGTTACATTAGAGGTGGTCAGCAGTAGAACGAGGAAAGAAGAAGGAGTAATAGAGTAGATGAAAGAGGGTTAAACTTTTCTTAGCTTTAGTTTGGTAGGGTTTCCCCTGGGACTATGGCCCATGACTCTGGAGGGGGCGGTGCTCTCTTGACTCAGGTGTGATGAGTCCCTTCTTTTTCTGCCGGCCAGATTGCAGTTCCAGTAGTTAGGAGCACTAGGTAAGGTCCTTCCCAGGCCGGTTCGAAGTTTTCCTCCTGCCAGCTTTTGACGAGGACGTGATCCCCAGGCTGATGTGATGTACTGGGAACTGCAGGGGTGGTGCCTGTGCTAAAAGATTTTAGTTCTGAGGAAAGAGAAAGTGGAAGATAAACCAAGTCTATAATTCCTGAGAAACTGATCTTTTGTTTTGAACTTGGCAATGTCAGTAGTGGAGTGCAAATAGGGTAACCTCTACAACATTTCATAAGGGGATGAGCTAACATCTCTCTGAGGAGCAGTTCAGATTCTCAGCAGGGCAATGGGAAGGCATCTAGTCCGTGGCAACCGAGTCTCTGAGACTAATTTGGTTAGGGGGCTTTTTAGAGTTTGGTTCATTCTTGCTATTCTTCTTGATGAAGGTAGGTGCCAGGGAGTATGATATTCCCATGTTATATCTAGTACCTGGACTAAATTTTTAATGACATTTGCAGTGAAATGTGTCCCATTATCTGGATTAATGTTTTCTATTAATCCAAACCTGGGTATAATATGTTCAACTAATGCCTTGACTACATTATTACCATTTGTACTTGAAAAGGGAATAGCTTTTATCCAATGAGTAAGGTGATCTACTATTACTATAAGTATTTTAGACTAGCAATTGGAGGCATCTCTATGTAATCAATTTGGATACTTTGGAATGGCCTTAAGTCTGGACTCCTTCCCCCAAGGGGTAATCTTTTAATAGTTTATTAGTTTTCGTTGTTGTTGTTTTTTCGTACTAAGCAACTGTCTATAACCTGTTTGGCCAGGGTATAAATTCCTATGCACCCATAAACTCTGAGGACTGTGTCACGCATGGCTTAGGGCCCCCAATGGGTCCCTTGATGCAGATTAGAGAGGACTTGTTCTCTCATGAGGGGTTTGGGTAATATTTCTCTTTGGTGTAGTAACACCCATTTTCCTTCTGAATTTTCTTTAGCACCTATTTTTATTAGCTTTCATTTTTCAGTGGAAGAAAAAATGGGGATCACAGTGGGAGGAGGAAGGTAGGGAGTTAAGTGGAAAATAGGCATTTTAGAAGAAAAAGCAGCCTGTCTGGCTATCTGATCCGCTGGGTTATTTCCTCAACTTTTAAAAGAAAGGCTTTTCTGGTGTCCGGGGACAGGGACAATAGCTGTTTCTTCTGGCAACTGAAGGTTATTCAATACTTGGGTGATTAGCTCCTTATGAACAAGGTCTTGACCTTTACTACTGATGAGACCTCGTTCAGTCCAGATTTTAAAAATCAGTATAGATGGTTCCTTCTTGGTTCTGCAAGTACTTTAAGGCTTGGCTGAGTGCAAACAGCTCGCAAGTTTGGGCAGACCAATTATTATGCAATGTTCCTGACTTTATTTCTTAAAGAGTTTTTCCATCAATTACTGTATACCCATTGTGTCTTTTTCCTTAAATTACCCGGGAGAAACCATCTATAAATAAGCCTCGTCCCATCCTGAAGGGAGTTTCTGCTAGGTCTGGTCGGACCTTTGTATGGTAATTAGTTAAATCTAAACATGTGTGCTGTCTCTTTAGCTTTGGATCCCCTGTTAGGAAACCTGCTGGGTTAAGCGAATTATCAGTGGTTAATGTTAAATTATCTTTTTCTAATGGAATAGCCTCATACTTTAAAATTCTTGAGTCAGTAAGATACCTTTCTGGCTTCTGACTTACGATAGTTCTGACCCGGTGAGGTGTGCTCACAGTGAGGTTTCCTCCAAAAGTTATTTTTCTACTTTCTTTTGTTAGCAAAGCAGTTGCCGCTACAGATTGGATACATGTGGACCATCCATGGGTTACTGGGTTAAGGACTTTTGATAGGAAGGCTGAGCTGCCAGTGGCCTCCGTGCTTTGGGGTAAGAACTTCTAAGGCTATGCCTTGTTTACACTGACAAAAAGATGGAATGGCTGCTTTAAGGAGGGTAAAGCTAGGACAGAGGCAGTTATTAATAGATGTTTTAAACTTTCCAAGTGTCGGATTTCCGGTAATTGCCCAATGAGGAGGTTTGGCCTGTCTTGCATGAGCTTTTTGTATAAGGGTTTTGTTTTTAGGGCGTGCAAGTCTACCCATAGACGACAGTATCTGACTAATCCTAACACTTTCTAAGTTCTTGTTTAGTCTCTGGTAGGGGCAAGGATATGATGCCTTCAATTCATTTAAGCTAAATTCTATGTTTACCTTTGCTAATTAAATGACTTGTTCTAATATTTGACTAAATAAATTTGGAGACTCCATAAACCCTTGGGGGTAAGACTGTCCATCGGTATTCCTGTTTTCAACTGGAGTGAGGGTCTTCTCACTCAAAGGCAAACAGGTCCCAGCTGTCCTCTGCTAATGGACAAGCCCAGAAGGCATCTTTAAATCAATTGCTGTGAACCACTGGCGACTGTATGGGATCTTACTGATAATAGTAAAAGGATTGGAAACAGCGGGGTGTATGTAGACTATGTGATTAATCGCTCTGAGGTCTTGCACTAACCTGTATGTCCCGTCTGGCTTCTTTACAGGAAGTATTGAGGTGTTATAGGGAGACACACAGGGTTTAAGAAGCCCAAGACAGAGAAGGCCTTCAATTATAGCTTTCAAATTTACCCTGGGTTCTAAAGGAATAGGGTATTGCTTTCTCTTTACTACGTCCCTAGGGGTTTTTAATTTAACATGAATCGGAGGAAATGGCAACTTTCCTCAATTCCCATCTTTTGACCATACCTCGGGATGCATGTGTTCTTTGTCTATGGTGGTGAGCAAGTTTAGGGAAGGGAGGAATTTTCTATGATGGACTTGGAGGCGAAAGCCTAATTTTAGCATTAAATCTCTTCTTAATAGATTTGTTCCTGTTTCCAGAATTAGCAGAAATTTGATACTAGCTATTGGTTTTTATATTTCACTTCTGTCTCCTTTGAGATTTTCTTTTCTACCTTTGAGTCTCCTGGCTTTACCCTTTCATACCCTTTATGTTGCCTAGAGAGTGGGGGTCTTGGTTCTTTATAGGTTCTGGCTCCCAGGGTACCTTGTGGTATGGTGGACAGCAGAATTTTTGCCTTCCGCTTTTTTTTTTTTTTTTCCAACTCTTTTTACATATACTTTTGAGCTTCTCTTAGTTGCTCTTCTATAGGTCTATCTTTCCAGCTCTCTGTCCTTTGTAATTTCTTGTTAACATCTGGCCAACTATAAGTTACAAAATGAAGCTTTAACATCCCTCATTTGAGGGGGGTCTTCTAATTCTAGACCTGCATAGTTCCTCATTTGCTCTTTGAGTCTTTCTAGGAATTTGATAGGTCTTTTATTTTCTTTCTAATATTTTAACATTAAGCCTCGGGGTCTGTCAAGGGCAAATTGTTGTTAGCTTTATTCTTTTTGTCTCTTACCTTACTTGAGGTATTTCTCATCTTGATAATTTTGGGGTGAGGCTCAATTTCCCTCACTAGAAATGTCTTGCCTTTTGGGGTGAAGCTTAATTTCCCCTACTGGAAATTTCTCACCTTCCCTACCACCGGTGGTTTGTGTGAGGCCCAGTGGAGATTCCTCACCTGTTTATAACCTCCAAGATACCCCGACCAAGGAATGCGTCCCACCCCCATGGCTTTTCTTGCCTTCATATGTCCTGACCAAGGAATACTTTACCACCTCTGCAACTTTTTTTACCTTGGTCCCAACCAAGGAATACTTCACTGCCCCCACAGCCTTTCTTACCTTGGTCCTGACCACCAAGAAAATACTTTGTTGCTTTTGCAACATTTCTTACTTTGTTCTCTGCCCAGAGTTACCTAGTCTCCGTGATATGTGATGATCTTTGTCCCCAAGTTGTTGGTCTGTTTCTTCCTGTGTCACTGAGTCCAGTTTTATTCGTCACGGTCTTGATTCCTTACTTCTGAGGCCACCACAATGAGGCAGTGAGGCTCACCTCCTCATGGGAGAGGTCTCGACCCTCCCCAGAGGAGAATGGGAATCCCAGGCAGGCCCCCGAGTTTGTTAGAAATAAACTTTTGATGCTGTAAAAGATATAGCACTCAAATATAAATTTTTTTCAGCAGGGCAATTTACTTCTATAGAAGGGTATGTCTCACGGATGGAACAGTGGCGAGAGCGTACCTGAACAAGGGAGAGGAAGGGGTTCTTACCCCTGATGCAGGTAGCCCCTACTGCTGTGTCGTTCCCCTATAGCTAGGGTTGGACTGCACAGTCTAAGCCAGGCGTCCCCAAACTACGGCCCACGGGCCGCATTCGGCCCCCAAGGCCATTTATCCGGCCCCTCGCCGCACTTCAGGAAGGGGCACCTCTTTCACTGGTGGTCAGTGAGAGGAGCACAGTATGTGGCGGCCCTCCAATGGTCTGAGGGACAGTGAACTGGCCCCCTGTGTAAAAAGTTTGGAGACGCCTGGTAAGCGAATCCTGACTAGCTATGTTAAAGAGAGTGGGGCTATAAGCCAGAGCGGTGGGGTAACCAGTTTTGGTGGGAAAGACTGTTATGGAACAGGTGACTAAAGGTGACTCAGGATGGAGCAGATGACCAGAGGAACACATGTGAGCTACTGATCAGAGCTGGTAGGGAGCTTGTTTACTAAAACTAGGGGCAAGGATGTGAGGAAGTTAAACTTTAAAATGGAGAACAAAGAACACGGAAACTGAACATACTGGCATACCGATTCTTTGAAGAGCAACTTGGACCTCACTGTATTTAACACCATTGAATGGGTAAGTGGAATGGCATTGCGTGTATCCAGGCTTTTGGGCTGCTGTTCTAAGCAGGGAGCCTGGCAAACGTGATGCTCTCCTTCGATGCTGTTTGGAGCCCCAGCACTCTTTGGAGTCTGGGAAAATTTGACCTTTAAAAACCAAATTGCCATAGAGATTGCCTTACCCAAAATTTTGGTTCACAGCCTTCATTGGATTATCTACTGGGGCAAACAAAGTAAACCTGGCAAGCTTGCGTTACTATCTCATGGCTAAGGTTCCAAGCTATTGGATCTTTGTGTGTGTGTGTGTACATTTCTATATGTGTTTATTTGTATGTACACTTATTGTTATATATTGTGTCTACTACATTGGCTTATAAGTAAAAGAGTGCTCATAAATTAAGTAAATAAGCCTAAGCAATTTTCAAGTTCACATGACTTAAGTATCACTTTACTAAACAAGCTAGCTTTAAAATTATTGGAATAAACATAAAAATGCCTTCAGAATTGTCAGCATACATTTTGTCTAAATTGTTTGTTTGCTAGATATTTTGAGAGGTCAGTGTTTGGCATGGAAGTGTAACTGGGGCAGCGTATTCAACTCCCCATTCTGAAGAGGTTCTTAGCCTCACTAACTCCAAAGAATGGGGAAAGGGGCCCCGGAGGCATGGTGAGTTTGCCTTTTGAATAAATATCATGGACCCAAAGAGTTTTGCGGAAAAGTGATTTATTAGACAGAGAGAGAGAGAGAAAAAAAGAAGAAAGACAGCTCCCATGCTGTCATGGGAGGGGATCCAGAGAAGGAATCCCTGTAGGTAGGGAGCAGCTGGAGTTTTAACCCTTGAGTTACTCCCTTTATTCATGTTCTTGTCCAATGAGAGGAGTTCTTTCAAACTTCCTCTGGAGTGATTGATCTTTGACTCTGCCACCAGATTGGCTGCGGAGACCTCTCCTTCTAGAGCTTTTGGCAGGTTTTTTGGGACAAAGAAGCTTCACCTGGCTTTCTCTACCTAGCCCACTACAAGTGGGAAACCCAGACAAAGAACTTTACGTTTAAAACCCCTTCGGTTCCCAGATGGAGACGTGGAGCTGGGAAACCCTTGCCTTTGAAACCATGCCCGTCGCAGACCCGGGAAGAGAAGTCCCTCTTCTCTTTTATAACTGTAATACTATGGTTTGCATGCTTCCTTTTGACAAATGCGAGTTATTTATTTATTTATTTATTTATTTATTTATTTATTTTGAGACGGAGTGTCGCTCTTGTTACCCAGGCTGGAGTGCAATGGCACCATCTCGGCTCACCGCAACCTCCGCCTCCTGGGCTCAGGCAGTTCTCCTGCCTCAGCCTCCTGAGTAGCTGGGATTACAGGCACGCGCCACCATGCCCAGCTAATTTTTTGTATTTTTGGTAGAGACGGGGTTTCACCATGTTGACCAGGATGGTCTGCGAGTAATTTGTAAAAGGAAAATATCTTGTGCCGCTCAAAATATCTAGGCTGAAGGAAATACCTGGAGTACAAGCTGCTTGAGGTGACCGCTGCCTCCCATTCTATTCAGTCTCACCGAGATAGATGCATATCTAATTGCCTTTTTTGAAAGGCTAATCAGAAACTCAAAAGAATGCAACCATTCATCTTGCACCTAACTGTGACCTGGAAGCCCCAAGCCCCCTCCCCCACTTTGAGTTGTCCTGCTTTTCCAGACAGAACCAAAGTTCATTTTACATATGTTAATCGGTGTCTCCTGCCTCCCTTGTTAAAAGTGAAAGAACTGAGTACCGAATGGGATAAACTTTTTTTTTTTTTTTTTTGAGACAGATTCTTGCTCTGTCACCCAGGCTGGAGTGAAATGGTGGGATCTCGGCTCACTGCAACCTCCACCTCCCAGGTTCAAGCGATTCTCCTGCTGCAATCTCCTGAGTAGCTGGGATTACAGGTGAGTCTCACTATGCGTGGCTAATTTTTGTATTTTTAGTAGAGACAGGGTTTCACTAACAATACAAAATGTTTGTCACGCTGGTCTTGAACTCCTGAGCTCGTGATCCACCTGCCTTGGCCCCCCAAAGTGCTGGGATTACAGGCGTGAGCCACTGTGCCTGGCCATGGTTAAGTGTTTTGGGCAAACTTTTTGTGTAAATTAAAATCTTAAAGTTATTTTTTGATGCTCATTTAATATCTGTGTCATTTCCAATTATGAAAGGGTTGTGATATGGGGAAATATGTTTCTGAAATTGTGGAATTGTTCTTATCTATAAATGCTCATATCTGATAGTTCAGGATTTTTTGCTCTTTAGGGTTTCACTAAAGTTTTAGCATACAAATTCTAGTTAACACATAATTCTGTATACAAAGTGTGCCCCAAAAGATTATGTCATTAGTGAGAAAAAGAATGATTTTGTCTAATTCAGAAGTTTCCAAAAGTTAGTTCAAATTGCAGATTTGAAAAGTTTATTTATGAAACAATGTGGTAAGTTACCATTAAGTAGGGGAGAAAAATGTGGAAAAAGTTTAGATGATAAAATATTCTTGGCCAGGCAAGGTGGTTCTTGCCAAATCCCATCACTTTGGGAGGCTGGGGCCGGTGGATTACCTCAGGTCAGGAGGTAGAGACAAGCCTGGTCAACATGGTGAAACGCTATGACTACTAAAAATACAAAAAATTACCTTGGCATGGTGGCGCGTGCCTGTAATCCCAAGCTACGCAGGAGGCTGAGGCAGGAGAATTGCCTGAACCCAGGAGGCGGAGGTTGCAGTGAGCCGAGATCGCACCATTGCACTCCAGCCTGGGCAACAAGAGCGAAACAACGTCTCAAAAAAAATTAAAAAATAAAAAAATAAACATGTGGCCCAATTTTGTTCAAATACTAGGTTTGCTAAATGCTTTAAGGTCCTAAGTTGCTTCTTCAGATTTTGAAAATTGTTGAACTTGCCTGCTTTACAACTCAGTAAGGCCTGGGGATATGTGGCATTGGCCACACCCCTAGTTATGCTGAAAATAATCAGACCTTGTCAGCACCTGGTACATAATTAACATAACTTACCAGGTTTTACATTAAAATTAAAATTGCCGTCCTGGCATGGTGGCTCACCCCTGTAATCCCAGCACTTTGGGAGGCCAAGGCTGGCAGATCACGAGGTCAAGAGATTGAGACCATCTTGGCTAACATGGTGAAACCTCGTCTTTACTAAAAACACAAAAATTAGCTGGGCATGGTGGCACGCGCCTGTAGTTCCAGCTACTCAGGAGGCTGAGGCAGGAGAATTGCTTGAACCCAGGAGGGGGAGGCTGCAGTGAGCCGAGATCGCGCCACTGCACTCCAACCTGGTGTCTCATGACAGAGCTAGACTCCATCTCAAAAAAAAAAAAAAAATTAAAATTGCTAAGAGTTACCATTATAATATGCAATTAAGACTCCTAGAAATAGCCGAGTGTGGTGGCTCAAGCCTGTAATCCCAGCACTTTGGGAGGCTGAGGCGGGTGGATCATGAGGTCAAGAGATCGAGACCTTCCTGGTCAACATGGTGAAACCCCGTCTCTACTAAAAACACAAAAAATTAGCTGGGCATGGTGGCGCGTGCCTGTAATCCCAGCTACTCAGGAGGCTGAGGCAGGAGAATTGCCTGAACCCAGGAGGTGGAGGTTGCGGTGAGCTGAGATCGCACCATTGCACTCCAGCCTGGGTAACAAGAGTGAAACTCCGTCCCAAAAAAAAAAAAAAAGAAAAAAAGACTACTAGAAATAGTTTTACATACAAGCTGTGTGAGAACAGTAAAATGTGTGGGTTTTTAAAAATAAAAGGTTAAAAAATACTTTTGCTTCTTTCAAATTTCTGAGTCATCATTTTGGCAAAATAAACAACTTAGTTTCAAAGTTGTCTTTCCTAATGCCTGGCTTTTTGGATGGATCAGAGAACCTCTGAAAACAGTCAGAAAAGAGATAAACAGGATTACTTATCATGTTTAGGTATACAGAATTGCCAAAATGATGCTCAATTTTCTTTAAGTTCTACTTTTGTAAATAATACTAATATATGTTCCAAAATTGTATGGGATTTTACAAATTCTAACGTCTTAAGTATTTGCTATCAATCAATTATAATTACGGTTATTATGTTGTTATTATAAGCCACAGAAATAACCAAATTTCCTTGTATAAAGCTACTAACCCAAATAGAACAAAAAAATTAATTAAATACAAGAAAATACTTTGTCAGATTTTCATGTTAAACCAGCTGATACTGAAATTGTTTAAATATACAATTTGAATAAACTCCATGATCTAAGTCACATTACCTGATAAGCCATCACTTATCAGTGCTATGCACCTAATTTGGAAAAACAGCTGGTATTCAAGAGGATGTAAGGAGAACCAGGATGGCCATCTTGTCCTCCCTGAGTCCTTAAAGCTGTTATTAAAAGTTTTGCAATCCATGACTCATATAAAAAAATAAAATAATTCAAATTAAATACATTGGTGTGGTAACTGACAAATTACTAAAATCGTTTATAACCAGTGTTTAGTCCCATATTCCTGGGAAAACAGTTTAAGCCTCAGGCACATTTGGTCACCTGGTGAGCTACTTAAACATTGTATTAAAAAATCTCTTTCAATTGTTATTCTCAATGCATGTTTTCTGGTTGTATAAAAGCTTTCCCATGCAAGAGCGATGTTATAACGATAGATTATTGTGCTGCAGTGTGTTTTCACCAGGTAAAGAAAGCTTTATATGGTTTGCATCTTTTGGGAAGATCGGAAAAAGAACTGTCCTTGCCATCCACACTATGATAAAAGTTCACGACCTTGAACTTTGGGTTAATACCTCACAACTGAGAAGGGTTTCTCCACATTCTTGGAACTGTACACCCACTGGAACCTCTGAGATTTCTCCCCAGAGGAGGATGACATCCTTGATGTAAACAGCTTTTTCCAAGTTCACAGATTAAGACTTCGACTATCAGGAAACTCTTATCTATGAATATTTCCCTTGCTTATGCCTCTATGAACAATACAAGTGGAAAAGATGTCTGTGATGTGCCCTTATGGGGTGTACTTTGTGAAGGAGTTTGCAGCCAGTCTTATCCCTGGATAACCTTATACTTTGACAGATAAAAGATGAATGCCCAACGTAGGTGAGAAACTTTAATGGTACATACGTTGCCATCTGTCAGGAACAAAACATTGGTTCATACCTCTTAACCCACATGATGGGTTAAAGAGAACGTTGCCAGGAGGCCTTGACTCTTCTAGAACGGCATCATTTGTTAGGTTCTTTTTCCGTGGTTTAAAGTAAAAGAAGCAATGATTAGAAATGTATCCCTCTATGACAAATTCTACTATAAAGGATACAAACTTAATTCTCTTGCGAAAGTTACAATAGAATTGGCTGAACAGAGAAGTATCTGTGCAGCTGCTGGCACTCATGGCTTATGGAGAAAACATCTGGTATTATGGAGATTCAGTTGTAGTGGACTAACGAAGAAACTGTTTAGTCAAGTCATCCTTTGATCTGTCTGGTTTGAGGAGGTTTGGTTTATGGGGACCTTGGGTAAGGAAGATACTCTGAATTCTTGTTACTGTCTTCCCAATAGTCATAATAATAGTCTCTCTGGTGCACTGTATTCTCTCAAAGGTTTTAAATGCTTGCCTGCCGCCATCTCTAGAGTGTCATATGGTGTCTCTTCAACTGGAAGGACAAGAGCTGAAAGAAATATGCAACCACAAGGACATCATAACCCATGAATGACGTGCTGAGACCGGAAACCCAAAACGATGGTAACTGAGGGTGGCGCTAAGGCCCCAAGTTTTGGTCACACTCTCACCTAAGTGAGAACCTGACCAAAAAGGGGGAATTTTTTTTTTTTTTTTTTTTTTTTTGAGACGGAATTTCGCTCTTGTTACCCAGGCTGGAGTGCAATGGCACGATCTCGGCTCACCGCAACCTCCGCCTCCTGGGTTCAGGCAATTCTCCTGCCTCAGCCTCCTGAGTAGCTGAGATTACAGGCACGCGCCACCATGCCCAGCTAATTTTTTGTGTTTTTAGTAGAGACGGGGTTTCACCATGTTGACCAGGATGGTCTCGATCTCTCGACCTCGTGATCCACCCGCCTCAGCCTCCCAAAGTGCTGGGATTACAGGCTTGAGCCACCGCGCCCGGCTAAAGGGGGAATTTTTTTAAAGAAAATTCTGGGAGGCCATTGCTTTGGACTAAACTCATGCACTAGTCAGGGGCTGTGTTAAAGGAAAAAAACCGTCTTCCCTGGTTCACAAGGGGTGTGGTTTCAAAGGCAAGAACAAGAACTTTCCCATCCGGGAACCCAGAGTTCTTCGTTTAACTTTCCCACACGCCAGCTAGGTAAAATTTCAGGTGTGCTCCTTTATTTTAAAAAAGCCCGCGACAAGCTCTGGGAGGAAGGGCCTCTGTTCTGGGCTGGACAGCCAATCCAGCATCAGAGTCGAGGTCAGTCACTCCAGAGGAAGTTTAAAAGAGCACCTCTCATTGGAGAAAAACATGAATGGGGCAGGAATAACTTCAAAGTTAAGACTCCACTGCACCTTACCAGCCTGGATTTCCCTCTCTGGGATCCCCTCACACAACACCGTAGGAGCTGTCTCTCCCTCTCTATCTGTGCAGATATCCCCTTTGGATTCCCCTCTCACGGCAGCGTAGGAGCTTTCTCTCTTTCTCGCTCTCTGCCTAATAAATCACTTTCTGCTAAACTTTTTAGGTCTGATATGTACTTGAACCGTAAGCTCACCGCAGGCCAGGGCCCTCGTCCTCATTCCTGGGGCAAGGGAGACCAAGAACCTCAGGGCACATCCCACTGGGAAGGGAGCTAAGCCCCGTCCCGTCCTGTGACCAGGTTACACTAGGCTCCAACAAACCAAACCAAACCAAACCAAAATGGAGTCGCTTGTTCTAAGACTTTAAGGAAACACATAGATTCTAGAACAGACCAGGGTTTTTTTTTTTTTTTTCTCCTGCAAATCTCTATAACAAACATTCCTGACAACATACATATCCACCCCCTGAAGTTCCCATTAAATCTTTAACTAAATTCATTTCTTCTCACCTAGAGACCACCAGGCTTAGATGATCATGCAGCAAAGGTTCCAGCCAGTTCCAGGTGAAGACACCGCCCCTCACCATCAAGAAGGTACACTGTCTTCACTAGACAGAGCAGGGAGGTTTCGTCATCCTCAATAGGTAGGGACTATGCCCCAAGCCAGCATGAAGCAGTTACAGAAAAAAAGATGATTGGTCCCTGTACCTCCCATGAAGACTTATGGAGATCACATCTCTTACAGGGGAAATGAGGCAGGAAAATAGGGTCTGGAGGCAGGGAACATAAGGCGGATTCACACTTCAACTTGACAGGAAATACCATCTCCATAGGGCAGACAAGGAGTAAATGACTATGTAACTTTACTTCACCCTCATCATTTACCTAGAGGCATACACCAACTAACCAATGAAATGCTCCAGAGGATTTTTAAACTCCCAAAAATTCTGTAACAGGGCCCTGCTCCCACACTTGGAGTATACTTTCATTGTCAATAAATTTCTTCATTCTTTCTTCACTGTGTGTTTTGCCCAATTATTTGTTCAAGATGCCAAGAACCTGGACACCCTCCACTGGTAACAATAGTGCCGAGGCTGACAAACCCTGATTTATGTTGCTTATTATTATTTTTTTAAGACGGGGTCTCACTCAGTTACCTCGGCTAGAGTGTAATGGCATGATAATGGCTCATTGCAGCCTCAGTCTCCTGGATTCAGGTGATGCTCTTCCTTCAGCGTCCCAAGTAGCTGGGACTGCAGACACATGCCACCACACCCAGCTAATGTTTGTACGTTTTTTGTAGAAACTGGATCTCTCCATGTTGCCCAGGCTGGTCTCGAACTCCTGGGCTCAAGCAATTTGCCTGCCTTGGCCTCCAAAGTAATCCCTTGTAATCCTAGTAATCCCTGCTGAGATTACGGGTGTGAGCCACCACTCCCACCCCACGTTGCTCGATGAACCTTGCACTTTGGAAATAAAACAAATTTAGCTGTAATGTAATATTCTTTTTATATATTACTATATCTAATTTTCTAATATTTTGTTTAGGATTTGTATCTATATTCATGGAATAGATGGTCCTATAATTTTTCCTTTCATGTAATGTCCTTGTCAGGTTTTGGTATTAAGGTTGATTTGGCCCCATAAAATGAATTGGAAAGTGTTCCTTCTTTTTGAATTATCTGAAAGTGTTTATATAAGACAGATGTGTTCTCTGACTTCCTTTGCAGTCAGACCTGCCTCTGCTCACCTCTTCAACTCCATAAACTATTGATGTCCTTTGTCTAAGCCTGAGAAATTTAGTGAACCCAGTTACAGCACTAAGCAAAATTACTATTTCTTAAAGGTCAGAACTCACCTGAGCCTACTGGATCCCTGCAAGGCTGGGAACAGGTGGAAAATCTCTCTTTGCCCTCAAGCCTAAGTTTTATGATCTACCTCAGACTTTTATCACTTTGGCTGTTACCAGGCACTGACTCAAATGCTAATAAAGTAGGCTACTCATTCTCATTCGGCCATTGTTCCTGGTCTATAGCTGCCTTGGGTAGAAACCCTTTCAGAAGAATAGGGCAGGATCAAGGCACTCTTGGGACCCCTGCCATAACACTTTCATAGCAGCTCTGAAATCTTTTACCACTGTCATCTACTGTGTCTTCTATTGCTAACTAAACTTTTAACTCTTTTCAGGAGTTGAAAACCTTTTCTATACCTTGCCTGTCAAGACAGCTGGGTGGGTACAGGAGGGGAGAACATTAGTGTTTGCAGTGGACAGACCTATTCTAAGTTTTAGTTGTGCCACTATGAGTAGGGTTGCCTGAAACAAGGCATTTAGCTTTCCTAGTGGAGCCTCTGTTTACTCATCTGTGAAGTGGGACTAATAATGTCGACTTCAGTGGTGTGTTTAAGAAAAAAAGGAATTTATTAAGGGGGTTAGATGGCGCACAGCCTCAGAGGGCTGAAGACACAGACACTAGGCTGAGCTTCTAGAAACGGCTCTCAACACCAGCACAGAGCTGGCCCACCCAGGAAGCTGCTGCTTCTATCCTAATCAGGAAGCACTAAACCGGAAGATCGTCCTTGACAGCGAGGAAGCAGTGCCGGACCCACACCCACAAAATGTCTTCCTCCTGCCGGTTTCTTCACTTGACTCAAAATCCCATTCATGCGCAGCTGATTGGAGAAACCAAAATTGCATTTGTGATGCTAGCTGCAAGCAAGTCTGGAAAATGCAGTTTTTTTGCTTTACAGGCCTTGCATGCTGGGAAGGTGCTGGAACTGGGGATGAGCAAGCCTATTCACTGTACCCTCTACAGTTGGCGATCCTATTTTCATACCTGTTTCCTTTCACGGCTGTTTCAGGCATCTGTGTTCTCAGGCCCAGCTAATGAATCATGATTATTCTTAGTTATGACAACCGTCTTCCTCTTGCAGCTAGGGGTAGTCACGTGATCCAGTTCTGACCAATGAGAGTAAGGGAAAGTCTGCTGCGGGCCCTGAGTCCAGACTCCTGGAAAGGCTTTTGTTTCTCAGTAAAAGGGATAGCTGTAGATTGATGCCAGCTCTTCCCCTTTCATTCTGCCTTGAATGTCTGGAGCTCCAGCAGCCATCATGTCAGCGTGAGGATGAAAGGCCAAAGAAAAGGCTAGCAAGAACAGAAATATGGAAGATCATAAGCTCTTGTTGGCAGTGTTGAGCTACTGAGCTAACTGGAGTAAATGCCTCCCTCTAGAACTCTTGAGAAAAATACATTCATATTGATTTAAACAACTGCTAGTTGAGTTATCTGTTATTGTAGCTGAAAGTATTCCTGATGATAGATAATACTTCCTCTTAGAAAGGATGTGACTGGACTGCTGATGAAGTGGTCAATCTATGAGATTAGATAATTGACATACAGATTTTTAAGTCTTCCATATCCCCTCTTGAGGCTTAAATTTCCATAAGAACAAACAATGCTGCCTTTCTCTGGGGAAAGGAGAGGAACTTTCTAGGAGTCTAAGAAGAGGGGCTGGTGGTGTGAGCAGGAGATATCTGTGACTCTCCCTCTTCAGAACCCAGTTAGGGGGTCAGTGGAGAATGGGGATCTCTGAGAGCACAGCTGAGAGTTAGAGGAAATGTTGGAGCAATCAGCGGCATGGTGACCAGCCTGGAGGTCATGGCGGCCATGCCTGACCAGAGGGGAGATGCTGATGGGCAAGTGGATGAGAGACAGAAAAAGTAGAGAACAGAGTTGGTCTCTGGGACCAGGAGAAGAGTGTTGGGGAGATGACACCCAAATGAGGCGACTCGGGGAGAAATGAGTTTTCCAAGTGATGGCCTCAAGCACTGCTGTGTTCAGTCCTCTTGTGCTGGTCTGCAGAGTACAGGAGGCAGAGGATTGAGGCTGGCTGTAAGAACCAGGGGTCAAGTGGACAATGTGTAATTGTAAAATATTTACGCTCTCTGTTTGCTGTGAGCTTCCACCCATTCCTTGTTGATCCACACAGCCAGTGAGCACTGGGTCCCCACTCTGCATGAGGTGCCGTGCCAGGTACTGGTGATGGTGCAGGGAGAACTTTCCCACCTCTGAGGAACCCAGGCTAGTCATGGAGAAATAGAAAGGTAAACTGACACTTTGGGGGAGAGTTCAAAAACGAGTGCTCGTCTGATTTGTGAATGCCTCCTCAGGAAAGAGATGGCCTGGCAGCAATGGGAAGGATGAGCTGGTGAGGGATATGGCCAGTGGGAGGAAGATCTTTTGTGTTGGCTTAGGGGCAGGAGAACCTTAGGTTCCCAGTTGATTACAGCTGGAGCGCGAAGTTCAGGGGAAGAGGTTACTAATCTGGAAAGGCACTGCAGCCTGGTTAAGTGGAAAAGAGTCAGGCTATGGAGTCAGACCTCTGACTCATCTCTGTGGCCTTGGGCATGTCACGTAACCCCTTGGAGCCTGTTTCCTCTTCTATGATGTAGGCACAATGGTTCTTTCCTCTTGGAAAAAGGTTCACTGGGGTAACAAATAATGAGGAATTATTAATTAGGAAAATGAATATAAAATAACAATCATATTTTCTGGCACGTGATAGGCATTTAAGAACAATTTAATCAATTCCAAAAAAGCATCTTCCCCCTAAATTTGCGTATCTCTGAAATTGAGATTCATTGTTGAGGTCTAAGTGGCAGCTTCCTTTCTTTCTTGTTGGCACATGAACTAATGGTGTCATGAGGTTGACGCCATCTTCCTTTCAGTGAAATATGGTGCTTCTTTGGAGTGTCTACAATAAAGAGCAGAAAACTTGTTTGTAAAAGTTCAGATAGTAAATATTTTAGGCTTTGTGGGCCATATGGACTCTGTCGTAATGACTCAATTTTGCTCTTGTATTGCTAAGGAAGCCCTAGACAATATGGAAATCTTAAATGAGTGTGGCTGTGTTCAACAGAGCTATTTTTGGACATTGGCTGTTGAATTTCATACAATTTTTATATGTCATAAAATATTATTCTTTTATTTTTCTGTCAGCCATTCAAAAACATAAAAAACTATTAGTTTACAGGCTACATTAAAACAGCCTGGATTTGACCCACTGTGCCCCTACCACAGTGATATCTACTGGCAGATGGCCAAGAATGGCTTTTCATCAGGGTCTGTGCTTTATGCCTCTATGACTACCTGGACAGTTTCCAGAACACTTTCAACCTTTACTAGGAACGATTTGAAATGGCGTTTGGGGGTATCAGGGAATTTGAATCTAGAAACTCAGCTTGGAATTGGGGATGTTTCCTGGAGAAGCTGCTTCATGAACTGAGTTTTGCAGGATGAATTCAATAGGTGTGGTGCAGCAGGGAAACACAAGCAAAAATGTGGAGCAACTCTGTCCGCATGTGGAGTCAGGCATGGCTAGAGAATAGGTGTTAAGGACCAGGGGCCAATGCGGAGTGATGGGCCCAGAGCATGCCGGACCTTGGAAGCCAGGCAAAGACATTGATTCCAAGGCAGGAGTTCTTCACTTGAGGACCAGAGATTGGGCTTTAGATAGTCTACAAGTCTTGTAATTTATGCAAAATTTTGTGGAATGTTCATTTTTCTAGGAACAAAGTTTATACCTGTTATTGATTTCTCAAAGGGCGACGTAATCCCACTAAGAAAATACGATGATGGCACCGAAATGAGTGAGGAGTCGTTTGTGGTGGACATCATCAATCTGGATGGCTGCCTGCCTTGGCCAGTTTCCCACATCTCTAGGAAGGCCCTGGTATGCAGGGATGGGCCCCCATTGTCATTTCTTTGGAAATTACATAGTCCATAGTCCATGACATCACCCTGCTAATTTTGCATAACTAGGAATTATTAATTAGAAATTTTGTAGCTACATGATTCTGCTGCCTGGCCACAGCTGACTGGTCTAGGGGTGGGCACCTCATTCAAGTGAGTGTCCCAGGAGTTTTAAAACCTAGAACCAAAGGTGGTAGCTGATATTGGGGGTGACAGCTAGATGAAGATAAGGAATATACAGCTTCCGGGGATATGTGGCTAACATTGTCCCTCCCATGGTAGAAACTGGTATGAATTAGAATAGAGTAAAAACAACATACCAGGAAAAGTAAAAACACAAAACTTCAGGTGAGAATTCTGGTGGTATTGAGTCAAGGTACCCTGGCCTTCATCCCTGCCCTTTCCATGGTGACCGCAGGCAGTCCTATGTCCTAATATTAAATCTGTTCTTGCCTTACTTTATTCAGATTTGGTTTGTGGTGAATTAAAGGATCCTAAACAAAGGAGGTGGCATGATCAGTGTAGCTGCCACGAGGGGAATGAATTGGAATGAGGAGGCCAGGGACCAGGAGGGAAGTTATTGCAGTGGTCTTGCGGGGAGATGAGAGGCCTGGAACAGAGATGGTTGTCTTGGTATGGAAAGCCAATGAATGGATAGGAAACGTATTTCGAGGGCAAAATCAGCAGACATGGTTATTGATTAGATACGGAGCCTGAAAGAGGGGAAGGAGGAAGGGTGGGTGCTGGAACCGCAGGAGGTGCTCAGGTTACACCGTGTGGCACTGGAAATCCAGGACTATCGTTTTGTGGTTTAGGAGGAGACTCGAGGCTGGATATGAACATTTATCAGCTGAGAAGTAGTAACTGAAGTCATGGCAGTGAATGACATCTAGGGCAATGTGGCAAGGGCCATCACATGCTCTGCCCAGTCCAGCACGGTCAGTGGACACGTGGTCACCAAAGGAGGGGGACATAGCACTCTACCCAGAGCACCGTGAGGCTCTGGGGGGCAGGCTCCATATTTATTTTGGTGGTTGGGGGAGCAGTGACCTCATTTTCCAGCACTGGAGAAGGGAAAGCCGGGATTTACTTGGCTATGTATATTTATTCTTTCTTTATATCTTTCCTTTTCCTTTTTTTAGACAGAGTTTCATTCTTTCTCCCAGGCTGGAGTGAGGTGTTGCAATCTCGGCTCACTGCAAACTCCTCCCCCAGGTTCAAGCGATTCTCTTGCCTCAGCCTCCAGAGTAGCTGGGACTATAGGCACCCAGCCACCACACCCAGCTAATTTTTGTATTTTTAGAAGAGACTGGGTTTCACCATGTTGGCCAGGCTTGTCTCGAACTCCTGATCTCAGGTGACCCACCCGCCTCTGCCTCCCAAAGTGTTAGGATTACGGTGTGAGCCACCACGCCCGGCCAGTATACCTTTTCTTTTTTAAGGGCAAAGTAGCATGGGACTAAGGAGGTGGCAATGATCTGTGCTTGGTAGGAAGAGAAAGAGGGCTGGTGGGAGACATGAGATTAGAAGGGACAGAAAAAGAGAGCCGAAGGAGAGATTGGAGGTGACAGAAAATCCCCAGCCAGCCCAGTGGGGATAAGGTGGGGAGAAGCAGAGCCTGTGTGTGCAGGGTCAGGCTGTGAGGCAGAAAGAAAAGGACAGAGTGTATGACAGATCTTGTTTCCATCCTGGTTAATTCAGCCCTCTGAGTCCCAGTTTCCCCATCTGTGAAGCAGGAATAGCAGCAGTTGTGGGGATTACAAATAATTAATCAAATTCAGGTATTCCTTGACATCTGAACTCTCTGTATCTGAATACTCATGACGATGGCTTGCAAAGTTTTACCTCTAATTTGCCACCCTGATTGAATACCTGCCTGACTGGTCGACTTGTGTGCCAGTGACAACATTCACGTTGTGGGTAAGCCCTGTTGAGTGTTCTGTAGCGTGTACCGCAGCCCTGTCTTGGCTCCTTCTCCCTTTATCACATTGTCCAAATGTGTTGAGCATCATTTGCCGGCATCTTCCTCACATTATAAGTGAAAGTATCTTCCAGGCCGGGCGCAGTGGCTCACGCCTGGAATCCCAGCACTTTGGGAGGCCGAGGCGGGTGGATCACGAGGTCAAGGGATCGAGACCATCCTGGTCAACATAGTGAAACCCGTCTCTACTAAAAATACAAAAAAAATAGCTGGGCATGGTGGTGTGTGCCTGTAATCCCAGCTACTCAGGAGGCTGAAGCAGGAGAATTGCCTGAACCCAGGAGGCAGAGGTGGCGGTGAGCCAAGATCACGCCATTGCGCTCCAGCCTGGGTAACAAGAGTGAAACTCCGTCTCAAAAAAAAAAAAAAAGGAAGTATCTTCCAGGAGATTTGTAAAACTGGGGAAGACAATGAGTGAGCTTAGATGGCCTGGAAACAGACTTCATTAACAGAAAAAGCAGAAGTCATGAAGAGTATTAAGGGCAGGGGCGTGTGCACAGAACGAAGCTGTCCATGTATGTGCCCATTACCCATGCCTGGCCTTGACACAGCAGATTTGTCGTAAGTAAAAATGCAGTGACTGGAGCATGGTCCCAGGCTGCACAATTGTAAGCAGAAGAAAAGCAAACAGATGTGCACTTGGATTTTTTTTTTAACTCAATGATTAATCTATGGCTTCAGATAATGGGTCAGAGCCATTTGCTTCCCGAATCTTAAATATCAAAAAGAAAGGGTATTCCCAGTTCCTGGGATGTGGGCATGGACCAACCTCAGCCATCTCACCTACCACTTATAGCCACCACCTCCCTCTTGCTCCCGAACCTCACTCAGGAAACTATTGTATTGATTAGTGTGATTTTCAAATTGGTTTATTTATGTATTTCGTTACAGTAAGTGGCCCTTGTAGTCAGTACATGTTTAATATACCATTTCAGTGTAATTAACATTACAGTACATGTTTATTGAAAGAAAATGTAATGTGTCTCTACCACCGTACAGTATCATTATGTATCAATTACATCAAATGAGGTCAATACTTTGTATTATGTAGAGATTGTAAGGCTTCATACTATATGAAAATCCTTAGTAGTTTGTTAAATAGATGTTTAAGGGTGTTTTACTGCTATTCAGACAAATTGGCTGGGCTTTTTAGGTGGGCTGTGGGTGCAATATTAATTTTTCTATTTAAAATAATGGAACATAAGCTCCTTCTGACCAAATTTTCTCCAGCTGCCTGGGAAGCCACAGTGGTTAAGGGGCCTCCAACTGTTCCAAAGAACAATCTGGAAGCTTCTACAGTGATTGAGAGGAGACAAACACATCCTGGAGCTATTAGTTAAATGACCTAAGGAAGCTAGTGTGCCAGAATCCCAAAACGTCAGAGGCAGGGGTGTGGGGACCTTGGAGAGCAGGCAGGCCAACCCTCCCCATTGGACAGAAGGGAAAACCGTGGCCCACCTGCAAAGGGGCTGGCCCAGGGCTGCGTGACGAACTGGTCATTAGGTGAAGCCAGATTTCCTGCCCCCAGTGCCAGTGTCTTTCCACTCATCCGGTCCATTTCAATTACTGATGGGGAAACTGAGGCCACAGGGAGCAATGACTTACTTGGCCAGGGTCTATCCACAGGCGAATGGCAGAGTGAGGAATGAATCAGCATTCAGGCCTGTCACCATACTTAGACACCATCAAGCCCAACCTGGCACTCAGCTGTTGAGAAGCCAGGCCCAGAAAGGGGAGCAAGGAATTGCATTCCTACCAGGGTCTCGTTTTGCTGCCCCTGGTGTTCTGGGTTGGGTGGATGGAGGGGCAGATAGAGGTGCCATTCTCTGAACCTGGGGACAGGCGTAGAGGGAAAGGGTGATTTGGTTTGAATGGGCTGAGTGGGAGGTTCTTGAGGGACATCAGCCCTTGAGTGGATGGGGCTGTGTCGGGAGGGGGATTGGTGTATGGGGCAGGAATTGAGGCAGGAAACAGGGTTCTTCAGAAATCCTGGGGTAGCAGGCAGGCGATTCCAGAAGAGCCTCCGGATGCTGACTCAACGAAGTCCAGGATTGCTATTCAATTTGAATGGAAACTTGTGGATTAGGGAGTTCTATTCAAAATGAGAGGACAGAGCAGAGAAAGAAAGAGAACTAAGCCCCAGCATAGAGTGTCAGAACTTGAAAGGACACCCAACTTTTTACAGATTGGGAAACTGAGACTGGGAGGGTGCAAGGACTTACCCAAGAGCACCAGTCACAGTCAGGACCAGAACCAGCCCCTCCTGTCCAGCTGTCTTCCCACCCACCCAATCTCAGCACATTGAGATTTTGCAACGACAGCTGGGCTGGCTGTGTTTTTTAGGATCTCTGTCAACAGAGGAAGCAGCTGGCTCTTTTCCAGAATCTGAGCCCTTTTGTGGGTCTGCCTGAATCCCTGAGGTCACTCCTGGAGTTCAGGCTGTCACCAGCCCTCTCCTTCCACAGACCCTGCCAGTTCTTAGCCCTTCGTCTTAGTTCCCAGACAAGATTTCCTCCGCCCACTGGCATGCAGCTTCCCCAAGCTCCAGGGCTGCCCTCCCAGAACAGCAGCCCCAGAATAGCCCTGGCCAACTCACTTGGGCAAAATATGTATTCCAAGGAAGCTGAAGCCTTGAGGTTTCTAATTCGTTTCTTACCCACAGACTGTTGTTTCCTTTTTTAGAGCATGAACTCAGTGGACACAGATACTTCTTTCCATGAATAGGCTGTCTCCCAGGCACAGAATTCCAGGAACCAGTAGGGCCTTTCAAGATTGGCTTAAAGGGAAGAACGTGTCCCTTGCAGGGTGGCTGGAGCCAGCTCCAAGAATCTGAAAAAATCATCTTGGCACCAAGTCTGATGCAACTCTGGACCCAACAGCAATCTTAGAGGATTTCCCACAACCTTAGTCACTCACCTTCAAATCATCCACACTGACTCAGCCTCTCCTTCATTGAACAAATATTTATTGAGCACCTACTACGTGTCAAACCTCTTCTAGGCAATATAACTTTTTTGATACAGCAGATTAAACAAACAAAGGTCACTGCAGTCAATAAATGAGTATTCCAAGAGGGGGACTGTAAAAGAGATTTTGGTGCTATTTTATGTGTACATGGAATCAAGGGGGTATAGAACTTTGGTGTTGGATGGACCTGAGTTTAAACACACTCTGTTCTATGATCTTGGGTAGTCATTTGAATTTCTCTGAGCCTCAGTTTCCTCAGTCCTTAGGTGGAAATAAAAATTCCCACCTTATCCAGAATCAGTTAAATATAGAGTTAACTATATGACCCAGGAAGTTCATGCCTAAGTTACATACCCAAGGAAAAAAAAAAAACACATTTTTTATCTTCCACCCAAAAACTTGTACCTGAGTGTTCACAGCTGCAGTATTCACAATAGCCAGAAAGTAGAAGCAATGAAAATGTCTGTCCATCAAAGAAGAAGTAAACAAAATGTTTTATATCATACAATTATTCAGCAATAAAAAGGAATGAAGCACTGATACGTGCTAAAACATGGATGAACCTTGAAAACATTATGCTATGTGAAAGAAGCCAGACTACATTATATGTTTCCATTTATGTGAAATGTTTAGAATAGGCAAATCCATAGAGACAGAAAGTAGATTAGTAGCTGCCTCCAGCTGGAGGAAATAGAGGAATTAGGGTGTGATAGTGAAGGGGTGTGAGATTTTATTTCAGGGTGATGAAAATATTCTAAAATTGCTTATGATGGGTGTGCAACTCTGTGAATATACTGAAAGCCGCTAAATTGTACACATTAGATGAGTGAGTTTTATAGTATGTAAATTACATATCATGAAGTTGTAAAAAGAAAAAAATCTTAACCATGTGAGGCTCTTTGAGGACAAAATTGTAAGAATATAATGCACCTAGCCTAGTGTCTGGCACTTGGTACATATTCAATAGATGCTTTTATTCTGCTAATAATCCTTCACAGTTGGGCTTATACGAAAGGTTCACATTATGTCCGTTGTCCACATACAGATGATAGAAGCTTTGGTTGTCCCTGTTGTGCCTTGAGCAGACATTCTTTCCTTATTCCCAGTGCCTGCCCTTTCTCTGCCTGTTGACATCCTATGTGTATCACAACCCAGCTCAGATGTCATCTCTTTGAAGCCTTCTTGTTGGTCCAGCTAAAAACCCTAGGGCATGTTTATTGACCCTCAGAAGGGGCATTCGGAGACAAGCTCTTGTCACTGTCTGGCTTGCATCCAAATTCTTCTTGAACACACCATTTGTCCATGTGTCCTGCTCTCTGCGTCCAGCGCCGTGACACCCGGCACAGCAGGTGTGGAGTGTTCACACCACACATGCCCTGTCTTCCTTGCCACAGCACCTGCGGAGGGCAAAATTCTGAGATGGCTCTCCTGGCCTTTGCCCTGATGTTTTTTTTTATTTTTTATTTTTTATTTTTTAAGAATAAAGAAGAGGAAGAAAGAGAAAGAGGAAGAGGGAGAGAGGATGGGGGTATTGCTTTATTGCCCGGGCTAGAATGCAGTCTAAATATGGGTATGCCTATAATTGTCCTTAATAATGGAGACATGTAAGAAAATGAGGGAAGAGAATAACAAACAAGGAGCCAACCAAGATTTCATTTAAACTTCTAAATAGATATGATGTAGTACTGATAAGAGTATATATTTTGTATATTTAAAGTGGAGAGTTCTATAAATGTTAATTACATTTACTTGTTCCAGATCTGAGTTCAAGACCTGAATATCGTTGTTAATTTTCTGTCTCGTTGATCTGTCTAATATTAATGTTGAAGTCTCCCACTATTATTATGTGGGAGTCTAAGTCTCTTTATAAGTCCTGTATGTCTAGGTATTCCTGTATTGGGTACGTATATATTTAGGATCTTTAGCTCTTCTTGTTGTTGCATTGATCCTTTTATCATTATATAATGTCCTTCTTTGCTTCTTTTGATCTTTGTTGCTTAATTGTAACTTCTGTTTTTTATTTATTTATTTTAGCTCTCTGTTTGGTTGGTAAATCTTTCTCCATCCCTTGTTTAGAGTCTTTGTGTATCCTTGAATGTGAGATGGATCTGGATGCAGCATACTGATGGGTTTTAGTTTTTTATTCAAATTGCCTGTCTTTGGATTGGGGGATTTAGTCAATTTAAATTTAGAATTAATAATAATATATGTGAGTTTAATACTGTCATTAGCTGGCTATTTTGTCCATTAGTTGATGTAAATTCTTCATTATATTGATGCTCTTTTTGATAATTTTTTTAGAAAGGCTGATACTGTTTGTTCCTTTCACGTGTGTAGTGGTTCTTTCAGAAGCTCTTGCAAAGCAGGCCTGGTGGTGATGAAATCTCTGAGTGCTTGCTTATTCACAAAAAACTTTATTTTTCCTTCACATGTGAAGCTTAGCTTGGCTGGATGTGAAATTCTGGGTTGAAAGTTCTTTTCTTTAAGGATGTTGAATATTGGCCCCCACTCTCTTCTGGCTTGTAGGCTTTCTGCTGAGAGATCTGCTGTAAGTCTGATAGGCTTCCCTTTGTGGGTAACCTGACCTTTCTCTCTGGCTGCCCTTAGTATTTTCTCCTTCATTTCAACCCTGGTGAATCTGACGATTATGTGCCTTGGAGTTGCTCTTCTTGAGGTATATCTCTGTGGTGTTCTCTGTATTACCTGGAGTTGAATATTATCCTGCCTTACTAGGCTGGGAAAATTTTCCTGAATAATGTCCTGAAGCGTATTTTCCAGCTTGGATTCATTCTCTTCGTCACATTCAGGTACACCTATCAAGCGTAGATTAGGTCTTTTCACATAGTCCCATATTTCTTGGAGACTTTGCTCGTTCCTTTTTATCCTTTTTTCTCTCGTCTTGTCTTCTTGTTTTATTTCATTGAGTTGATCTTCGACCTCTGATATCCTTTCTTCTGCTTGATCAATTCGGCTGTTAAAACTTGTGCATACTTCACGTAGTTCTCGTATTGTGTTTTTCAGCTCCATCAATTCACTTATTTTCCTCTCTAAATTTTGTATTCTTGTTGACATTTCGTCAAACCTTTTTTCAAAGTTCTTAGTTTCTTTAGATTGTGTTATAACAAGTTCTTTTAATTCACAGAAGTTTCTTATTATCCACGTTTTGAAGCCTGCTTCTGTAATTGGAACCCACTCGTTCTCCATCAAGCCTTGTTCCGTTGCTGATGAGGAACTGGGATCCCCTGCTGAGGGAGAGGTGTTCTGATCTTGGGTATTCTCAGCCTTTTTTGACCGTTTTCTTCCCTTCGTTGTAGATTTATCCATCTGTGGTCTTTATAATTACCGTCTTTGTAATTGGGTTTCTGAGTGGACGTCCAACTTACTGATTCTCAGCGCCGAAATCTGAGCAACCCACTGCACCGACTAAATCAGCGGCATTAAGATTGATGGTGCTTTTCCGACTCTGCACCGAGAACCGACGCTCCGAGGTGCCGGCAAAACCGCCTCGCCGGTCACAAGAGTCGCGCTGGCGACCCGTGGGGCTCCTCCGCTGGGAATCTCCTGGTGCGTGAGCAACAAGAATTCATGTGAAGGTGTGGCGTCCTCTCCTTCTTTGCGCTTTCAGTGGGAGCTACAATCCCGAGCTGCTAGTGATCAGCCATCTTGGATCTCTCTCTCTGCCCTCTGATGTTAATGTTTTGATTATGTGACACGGCCAGAGAAATTCTGAAGATGAAATTAAGGTTACTAATCAGCAGACCTTAAGCTAAGGAGATGGTGAGTCTAATCTAATCATGGGAGTCCTTTAAAAGTAGAGAGTTTTCTTTAGCTAGTAGTAGAAAAGGCAGTCAGAGAGATCCAAGGCACCAGGCAGATTTGGCTTGAGGGAGGTTTCCCCTTGCTGGGTTGGAGGGGGCCAGCGGGCAGCCACTAGGAACAGAGTGGCCCCCTGGCTGACAGCCAGAAAGAAAATGAAAACCTCAGTCCTATGACGAGGACCTGGATTCTGCCAACAACCTGGATTACCTTGAAAGCAGATTCCTCCCCTGAGCCTCCAGACAAGAGGCCAGCCCAGCCAACACCTTGCCTTTGACTTTGAGAGACCCTACCCAGAGAACTCAGTTGACCCCAGTTGGACTTCTAACCTACAGAAATAGGAGATAATAAATAGATGATATTTTTAAATGCTAAGTGTGTAACAATTTGTTGCGTAGCAATAGAAAACAAATGAGGCACGCATCTCTGGAGAGAAGTTTTATCCCTGTTTTTTAAGTGATGAGGCACAGAGAGCTATGGTTGCTTAGCCAAGATTGCACAACACGTGAGTGACAGGCTGAGTCACAGCCTAGGGCAGGGGCCAGCAAACGTGTTTTGTAAAGGTCTAGATAGCAAATATTTAGGCTTTGTGGGCCATACAGTTTCTGTTTTAACTATCTCATTCTAACATCGTAGTACAAAAGTAATATGTAAAGACTGTGCTCCACCGGGCGCGGTGGATCATGCCTGTAATCCCAGCACTTCGGGAGGCCGAGGCGGGTGGATCACGAGGTCAAGAGATCGAGACCTTCCTCGTCAACATGGTGAAACCCCATCTCTACTAAAAATACAAAACATTAGCTGGGCATGGTGGCACGTGCCTGTAATCCCAGCTACTCAGGAGGCTGAGGCAGGAGAATTGCCTGAACCCAGGAGGCGGAGGTTGCGGTGAGCCGAGACCGTGCCATTGTACTCCAGCCTGGGTAACAAGAGGAAAAACTCCGTCTCAAAAAAAAAAAAAAAAAAAAAAAAAAGACTGCTCCAGTTAAATTTTTTAAATGCTACAATTCGAATTTCACAAAATGTCTGCACGTAATGAAATATTCCTATTTATTTATTTATTTTTGAGACAAAGTCTTGCTCTGTCGCCCGGGCTGGAGGGCGGTGGCACAGTCTCAGCTCACCGAAACCTCTGCCTCCCAGGTTCAAGCAATTTTCCTGCCTCAGCCTCCCAAGTAGCTGAGACTACAGGTGCCCACTACCATGCCTGGCTAATTTTGTATTTTTAGTAAAGCAATAATAGGGTTTCACTATGTTGGCCAGGCTGGTCAAGAACTCCTGACCTCAAGTGATCCACCCCCCTCAGCCTCCCAAAGTGCTGGGATTTCAGGTGTAAGCCACTGCGCCCGACCATTAAATACTCTTTTTATTTTCTTCAACCATTAAAAAGATGTGGAAACCATTCTTCTTAGTTGGCAGGCTGTATAAAAAGCGGCAGTGGGTCAGGTCTGTTATGTGGGTCATAGTTTGCTGCCACCCCCCAGGTGCCCGACTTTCAGCCCAGGGCCCCCAGGTGCCCAACTTTTAGCCCAGGGCCCCCAGGTGCCTGACTTTCAGCCTAGGGCCCCTAGGTGCCCGACTTTCAGCCCAGGGCATCAGTGATTATCCATAGTGGCTAAGTGGGGGTACAAAAGACGGTGGACACCGAGCCTCTGCATCTAGGTCCCTGTTGTACTTCAGATTTGCTATGTGACTTCAGGCAACTCACTTTCCTTTTCTGGGCCTATAAATCAAGCAGGGTAATGGCGTTCAAATCTTTTCTCTGTGCACCCCCTCCACCCCGCTCCCAGGGATTTTTCCAAAGCAAAGCTAACACAGAACTCTACCTTCAAAAGCTAACCTAAAGGGCACCTGCTCTGACTGGCCGGGAATGTGGCTGGGGTCCCTGCCCACTCCCTCTCATTCCGCTCACAGAGTCTCTATAGAATACAGTCTGCAAACCTTTGAACCAGCCAGTCTCTAAAATCTAACTAAGGCAGCCTAAACCAGGGATTCTCAACCCCAGGGCTTGACATCCGGGACCGGATAATTCTTTGTTGTGGGTGCCATCCTGTCCTGTATTGTAGATTGCTACCAGATGCCAGTGGCAACCTTCCCACCTCAAGCTGTGACAAACCAAAACTGTGTCTTGGGAGGGTGGAGATGGGCAAAATTACCCCAGGTTGTGAACACTGACCTAAGCCACCTCTTTCAGGAAACCAAACCTCAGAATCCTTTTGCTATTTGGTGTTAAAGAATGTGCTTAGAGATCTTCCTTCCTTCCTTCCTTCCTTCCTTCCTTCCTTCCTTCCTTCCTTCCTTCCTTCCTTCCTTCCTTCCTTCTTTCCTTCCTTTCTTCCTCTTTCTTTTTTTTGACACTTTGGGACACTGAGAAGTCAGCTAGAAAAGGTGACCTATAGGGGCCGGACGCGGTGGCTCAAGCCTGTAATCCCAGCACTTTGGGAGGCCGAGGCAGGTGGATCACAAGGTCGAGAGATCAAGACCATCCTGGTCAACACGGTGAAACCCCGTCTCTACTAAAAATACAAAAAATTAGCTGGGCATGGTGGCGCGTGCCTGTAATCCCAGCTACTCAGGAGGCTGAGGCAGGAGAATCGCCTGAACCCAGGGGGCGGAGGTTGCGGTGAGCCGAGATCGCGCCATTGCACTCCAGCCTGGGTAACAAGAGCGAAACTCCGTCTAAAAAAAAAAAAAAAGAAAAAAAGAAAAGAAAAGAAAAGGTGACCTGTAACCTGAGTTTTCAGGGAAGTATGTGACCTCACCAGGTGAGGAAAGGACCTTTGTGGCCAAGGTGTAGCATTGTCCCTGGGACACAATAAACAGTGAACTCAGGGAGGATATGGTAGGGAGCACAGGAAGTGAAGCTGGGAGGTGGCCAGGACTTGGTTAAAAGACTGCGGATGCTTGGAGATGGAGTTGTTATTCTGAGGGCCATGGGGGAGCCGTTGAAAGGTTTGGCAGGTGAGGGACTGACGGATTTGGAAGCTCAAACTGGTGTCTCATGAAGGGCAGTCAGCTTGGGGCAGAGAGGCCAGTGAGAGGCAGGAGCAGCGGCCCAGGCTGTCACAAAAAGGGGACAATGTGGCAAAAATTAGAGAAATGCATATGGATCTGGAAGATTCAGACTGACATGGATTTCAGCAGCTCCTCTCCTCAGTCTCCACTTATTAGCTGTGAACCCCACGCAATGCATTTCTCTCTGAGCCTCCATGACTTAGCTGAGACAACTAAATGGTAAGAGTGTGTGGCTGGTGACATGTAATAAGTGGGTACAAATGGCAGCTCCCTTCCCTACACTGTTGAGACAGAAGCTGATGACCCATTTTCTTTCTCTCTCTCTTTCTCTTTCTTTCTTGAGATGGAGTTCAATGGCTGGAGTTGAATGGCATGATTTCGGCTCACCGCAACCCTGGGTTCAAGCAATTCTCCTACCTCAGCTTCGTAAGTAGCTGGGATTTACAGGCATGTGCCACCATGCTCTGCTAATTTTATTATATTTTTAGTAGAGATGGGGTTTCTCCATGTTGGTCAGGCTGGTCTTGAACTCCCGACCTCAGGTGATCCACCCACCTGGGCCTCCCAAAGTTTTGCAATTACAGGTATAAGCCACCACACCTGGCACTGATGACCAGTTTTCTCTTCTGAGTTGCCCAGCTGAAGCCAGGGAAAGTCTGAGTATGCTTGTTCAGAGAGGATCACCAAGCTGCCTGGGCAGCATCGCAGACCTGATGCTGGGACCAGTTTCTGAAAGGTGGGGAAGAAGACTGCCAGAAAACCTGGGGTAGAGTCCTGGATTTCAATCAGCCCTGGGGCCCAGCCCCTTCTGGTCCCAGCTATACTGCATCCAACTGGGTCCTGAGCCAAGTGACACCTGGTCCCTACACAAGGGAGGTCCCCATAAACTAGGGGAGACCCACAAATAGAGCCATTGTGTCATGCGAGGACAGACCTAGGCCAAGTCCTCAGGCTAAGGGCTTATTAAATCCCAAAAGCCACCCTAGGAAGGAGGTGCTGTTGTCTCTGTTTTACAGAGAAGGAGGTGGCCAGAGTCTACCAGCCTGAAAGTGGCTAAGGCAGGAAGTCACCATGACTTGTCCAGTTCCAGGGCCTGAGCTTCCGGCCTGGCCCAGGGACTCAGGTTGCAGCAGGGCTTGAGGGTTGTGCTAGCAACACCAGCTTGTCCAGGCCTGGACTTCAACATCACCAACCTGTGACTCACTTCTGGGACTACACAGGCAGGGCTAGGAGGGTCCATTTTGACCAGTGAGGGGCCCACAACACACACAGATGCCTGCCCTGCAGAAATGAGTGGAGCCAGGAGCCGAAAGCTCTGTGGCCTCCAGTTTCCAATTCATATCTCCCCTGAGCTCACAAGGGTGCGGAGAGGCCTGCTGGTGGCCTTTAGTCCCACCTCCAGACTGAGCAGAGCAAAGTCAAAGGAAGTCTGCCTGGTCCTTGTCTCAGCTCTGGAGCCTTGCACAGACAGGCCTGTGGCCCTCTCTGAGCCTTAGTTTCCCGTGGTAAGACAAGGACATTGATAGACCACATGCACAATGAAGACGAAAAGAGATCCCGGGTAAAAGGACTTCACCTGCGGGAGGAGAGAGCGTTCATGTTCTCGGGGGGGAATATTTCTTCAGAGACAGAGTTTGGGGCCGGGGCCTGGGCCCTGCCGCTGACCTGCTCTGTGACCTGCAGCCAGTGGCTTCCCCTCTCTGGGCTTCAGATCCTTGCTAGCCAGGCTGTTCCACCTTCTGTCCTTGGGCTGGGAAGAGAGTTAGTCACCCCCAGCTCACTGGGGAATCAAGGCGATGGCAAGGGCAAACTGGCCCCAGTCCCCCCGCCTTGCTGGAGTAGCAGGAAAAGGCAAGAACAAAACCCAGACCCAGCTGGGCCTGGAACTGGCTTTCCTTGGCCCACATGAATTGGTCAGGATCTCACCAGCCTGTGACTTTCTCCATGCTTTTCCTTCTGCCCAGAGGCTGCTGTCCATTCGTACTCTCCTAAGATACTCAGCTGGCCCCTCACAGAAGGATTCTTACACACACACGCAGGTAAACCTCCAGGCTCCCAAATCCTCTCACAATTGTAAACACACACACATGCACGCAGGCACGCATCACGCAGGTAACCTTTCCTCCAGGCTCCCAAATCACCTGTCCACAAAAACTGCCTTCAGCAGCTGCTTAACCTGCATGCTTAAGGCATTAAATCCTCACAGAACTGTGTATTAGGGATTATCAGTCCTCCTTGATGTAGGAAGGTTTAGGAAAGTGAGAAGTTAAGTCACACATCTCCAGCCCCTCTCCGGGGCCCCCACTGGCTGGAGCAGTGACCCCAGTAGAGGGGAGTACTTAAATGCTGCTTATTATTGCTGAGAACGTCTCCAGGAACTGGAGTCTTGGTGGGGCCGGGAGGGTTTGCTCTCTGATTACTGCGAAAAAGCCGGTTCTGTCAACGCAGACTTCAGTAAATTACCTCGGCAAGTGATTTTCCCCTCTTTGGGCCTCAGTTTCCCTTTCTGTAAAATAGGGGTGAGCAGGACTGGGCTCGGGACCGGTAAGTCCTGTCCGGCTGAGCGTCGATCACTCCGAGGAGTTTGCCTCCACCATTCCCAAGCCCGCCCCGGAGCGCTCGCGGGGGCGGGACGGCCCCCCAGGACGCAGGGATCCGATCCTCGCCAAGGCGTTCCGGTCAGCAGCAGCCCCGCCACTCCCCCGGCCCTGCCGCGCTGGGAAGCCCCAGTCCCCGCCAGCCCAGTCGCGCTGGCGCTTTAAGGTCGGGCGAGGCCGGCTGGGCGACAGCGCTAGACACCTGGAGCTGCCCGGAGCCGCCTGGAGTCTCGGCGGGACCCGGCGGCAGGCGAGGACGTGCGGGAGAGGTGGGGCGGGCGCGGTCACCACCGGAGTGGAGAGAAGGCCTGGGTCTCGAGCGCCCCTGCGAGCCCTGCCGCAGCGGCAGAGCCCAGCGGGGAGCGCGCAGCCCTCGGGGCCGAAGCCAGGGGTGAGGCCGGGCTCGGGTCCCTGCTCACCCGGCGCGGGCGGCCGAGAGGGCGCGGCTGGTGAGGCCTGGACGGGCCCGGGAGCCCGGCCTCGCTTTCGCCGGCTGAGGAGCAGGGGTGGGGGTGGCGGGCCAGGGCCTCCCCCTAACGCCCCTGCCTCCTGCAGACCCGAGGGTCGCTGCCGGCAGGGTCGCTCTGCCCTGGCGTTCCCCGCAGCCACGCCTTCACCCGCGCCCAGCTCCCCGCGCGCCTGGACAGCGCCTGCCACCCGCCGCGCCATGGCCCTGCCCCAGGTGGGTGGAAACGGCCTTCTCTCTCCTTCGCGGGCACTCAGCCTCTTCTACCGCCGACCCTGCCCCTACCGCTTCCCCTAACCTCGGCCACAGTGGCTTGGTGGGGAAAGTGTGGACATCCCGGGCTCCGCCTAGTTTTTATCTTGCTGGGTGGCCTGGGGGCACTCAGGGCCTCAGTTGGGGGTGGTTTGGGAAATTCTTGTTAGGACGGTTTCATCTTTACAGAAAGTGGCATCTAAAGTGCCCTTATTGGGCCGGGTGGGGTGGCTCACCCCTGTAATCCCAGCACTTTGGGAGGCCGAGGCGGCAGATCACTTGAGGTCAGGAGTTCGAGACCAGCCTGGGCAACATGGCAAAACCCTATCTCTACTAAAAACACAAAAATTAGCCGGGCATGATGCTGCCACCGTAATCCTAGCTGCCCAGGAAGCTGAGGCAGGAGAATCACTTGAACCTGGGAGGCAGAGGGTGCAGTGAGTCGAGATTGTCTGACTGCACTCCAGCCTGGAAGACAGAGCAAGACGGAGTCTCAAAAAAAAAAAAAAAAAAAAAAAGTGCCCTAGTTGGTATGGAGTAGGGCATAGAGAATGGCATAGGCTGTGCCCTGGCTCAGTGCGGGAGTGGGCACAGGAGGGAGGCTCTGTTCTCCCAACTCTCCTGACAGGAGCAGGGCCTTTCTACTAGGCTTTTACAGAAGATGCTGCCCCCTTGCCAGGGGCAGATAATAGATGCAGGCTGGCCCTGCCACCAGTGAGAAGATAGAGCAAGATGAAGGGCAGGGACAGGCACTGAACACTGCTGTGGAAATAAAAATGATCCTAATGAGATTAAATATTATCTTAATGTATTCTCATTCTCAGGAGCCATAGGGTGTTACTGTGCGCATTCCCAGGGGAGGGCACTAAGGCATGGAGAAGCAAGATTCCTGCCAGCGTCAGAGCAGGGTGCATCCTCGGTCCAGCCTTGTGTCCCCATGCCTCACCTACGGGCTGCCGTCTTGCCATCGCATTTTCATAGCCTGCTTTCCCCTTGATTTGAACTTGGAGCTGCTGAGCAGCCTGCCCGAAGTCCCTGAGCTAATGGGGAATGACCACTGTAGTCAGAGGGAGTGATCAGCAGAGCCATCTGATTCCCGGAAAGCCCACCTCTGGCTAGAGGGAGGTGGGGGCAGCCGCAGTAGACAGGCTTCTGGGAAGGGGTGAAATGAGGGCCCTGGATGGGAGCAGAGGATGCTCCAGGTAGAGGGAGCACAGGTCTAGTAGAGGCTCCAGGTGAAAGGAGTTTGGGTGAGAACACCCTACTGATAGTGACATCCCTGATCTATAATAATAATGTTCCACCTGTTCCTGGTGGAACAGGCTGCCCTTCATCCAGTGGACACTGACCTTCTCCATCCCACCCTTCCCCAGGGTGGCAGGTTAGCATGTACCCTGCCTGCTGGGGGGTTCCACATGAAAAGAGCGAGACCCACACAGAAAATGATGCTGACCCCATGTGAAAACATGCAAAGGGCAGTTGCAGGGGCTGGTCTGAGGCCCGGGAGGAGCTAAGCTGGGAAGGAGGGCCATGCATTCTAAAGACGGAGAGTGGTCGGGCCCAGTGGCTCATGCGTGTAATACCAGAACTTTGGTAGGTCTAGGTGGGTGAATCATGAGGTCAGGAGTTCGAGACCAGCCTGGCCAACATGGTGAAACCCTGTCTCTACTAAAAATACCAAAAAATTAGCCAGGCGTGGTGGTGGGTGCCTGTAATCTCAGCTACTCAGGAGGCTGATGCAGGAGAATCTCTTGAACCTGGGAGGTGGAGGTTGTGGTGAGCCGAGATCGCGCCACTGTACTCCAGCCTGGGTGAAAGAGCAAGACTCCATCTCAAAAAATTTATAACAATAATAAAAATAAAGAGTGGAGCTGCCTGTGCCAAAGACAAGCGATCTATTCATAGCACAATCTCAATTTTCTTTATGAAAAATATTGATAGACCTAGCTGTGCACACACATAGGGATTTGACTCAGACTAGACCTGGGTCCAAGTCCAGCAGTCACTCTTGTGGACAAACCGTCACCCTATTGTCACCAATCGTGGACAAATTGTCACCCTAGTGGCCACAGTGTCTTTAGGACACAGTGTTGTTGTGGGGATTAAGTGAAGGGCTACCTGTAAAGAGCTTGGCATGGTGCCCAGTCCAGTGAATGCCCAGCCTGATAAATGTACAGCACACATCTGCTGCTGTCATCATCCTGTATGCAGGACAGGGGGCAATGAACAGGAAACAGCCACCTGGGGATCCTGCTCGTTTCTGAGAGCCAAGATTAGTGGTGATTTACACTTTACTTTTTTTTTTTTTTTTTTTTTTTGAGAGGGAGTCTCACTCTGTTGCCCAGGCTGGAGTTCAGTGGCATGATCTTGGCTCACTGCAACCTCCGCATCCCGGATTCAAGTGATCCTTGTGCCTCAGCCTCTCAAGTAACTGGGATTACAGGCGTCTCCCACCATGCCCAGCTAATTTTTGTATTTCTAGTAGAGACGGGGTTTCACCATGTTGTCCAGACTGGTCCCAAACTCCTGACCTCAGGTAGTCCACCTGCCTCAGCCTCCCAAAGTGCTGGGATTACAGGCGTGAACCACCACGCCCAGCCTGTATTTTGCATTTTTATTCTCTTTTGTGGTTTTCTCATTTTTCCACAATGACCAGAGGCTATTGTTTGATAGAAAGTAAAAAGCAGGCTGGGCACAGTGGCTCAAGCCTGTAATCCCAGCACTTTGGGAAGCCGAGGCGGGTGGATCACGAGGTCAAGAGATCGAGACCATCCTGGTCAACATGGTGAAACCCCATCTCTATTAAAAAAAAATACAAAAAATTAGCTGGGCATGGTGGCACATACCTATAATCCCAGCTACTCAGGAGGTTGAGGCAGGAGAATTGCCTGAACCCAGGAGGCAGAGGCTGTGGTGAGCCGAGATCGCGCCATTGCACTCCAGCCTGGGTAACAAGAGCGAAACTCCGTCTCAAAAAAAAAAAAAAAAAGAAAAAGAAAAAAAAGAAAGTAAAAAGCAGTGTAGGTTGCCCCATGCAGGCCTGCCTGGCTGTGTGCTCCTTGAGTGCTGAGAACCCTGCTGTATCTGGCTTTGGACAAGGTCCTTCACCTTTTCGGGCTCATTCTCCTCATTTGTAAAATGGGAATTTTCCTCTGGCCTGCCCACCCGCGGGGAGGCAGGTGCGATGCTGGGTGTGAAGGGAACTATTGAGTACCGTAACATACAGGCAAGGGTTACTGTTCTTGATTTGCTTGTGTGTCTTGTTTTCTGAATTTTTTTTTTCCACAAACAGGTTTCCCCTCTTGACAGCCTCTCCTAGCTCTTTGACTTTGAGGATGGGGGGCAGGGTAGTCAGAATTTTTTTCTCCCACCATGAAAAGGCTTTGAGCTGGAGACAGGAGGCACTTGTCCCCCAGACAGAATCACAGGAAGAGAACTGCAGGTAATTTATAAATGGAATTCTCTATATGCGTCCAGAGGTCTTGGGAAAGACTGAGGTCCGCTCCCAGAGCTCCGCTTTGTACACATTTTCTCTCTCTCTCTCTCATACACACACACAAGCACACACACACACACACACACACACACACACACACGTGTTTTTAAACACATTTGGTAACATGCCCTTTTGAAATCTAAAGCTTCATCTACTACGTCTTGAACATTTGCCACACCCTTCAGCCCCTGTGGGATCATGCCTTTGAGCGGCTGCACAGCAGCGTGTCATTTGGATCTATTGTCGTTTGGCTGGGCAAGCCCCACTTGGAAGGGATTTCTGATCACTGAAGCATTGCTTTAAGGTCTGTGGCCCTGCTCCCTGCTTCACAGGCTCAGCCTCAGGAAGAGGAGACAGTGCTTCTGCAAATCCTCCTAGCAGCCCCCTAGAGAGCCTGCATTTTATTCAACGAGGAAGCTGGCCTGGGGCAGGTGAGAGGCTTACCCCATGATACAGCTACAGAGGAGGGGGACCAAAGCCAGGACTATCCTTCATGTCCCTGTGGCTGTGGCAGCTAGAATCCTGCACTGCCTCCTCTCTCCCAGCTCTTCACAACTGTGAGGGTGGATTTTTACCCAACCAGCCTTTATTTATCCAGCAACACTTTCCCTTGGATCAGAGGATTTATCGAGCAGCTATTATGTGCTAAGCACTGAGGGGATATAGTGGTGAACAAGACCAAGATGGACTTTGCACTCAGAAAACTCACAGATGGGGGAGTGAGACAAGTGAAGCAGAAGTTAAACACAGGTTTCTGCTGTGGCAAAGGTGGCCCAGGGCACTCGGGGGTTTCAAGTTAAAGCGTCTTCAGAGAAGGCTTCTGTGGTGAGGCCGAGCTGAGCCTTGAGGGGAGTTAACGGGAAGTTACAGGTACAGGGAATGGAAGGTACAATGGGCAGCCTAGAAATTGGCTTTGGGGACAACCCAGACATCTAGGTTTCAACCTCCTACGTCTGTGACCCGGGGCCAGGACCCTTCCAGGATTCCCCCTGTGCATAGTTCTATGAGACAGCACTGTATGCATAATTTAGTATTCTGAGTTGAAGAAAGTAAGATACGATGTTTCCTTCTCTTGTCAAACCTTTGTGCTGAGCTTGATGTTTAAAAAAAATAGGCTAATATTAATTGTTGAATCTAGAGATTATGCCATAGTTTACCCATCATTTCTTCATAATCGCACATTTTAGCACTTTCCAAATTATGACCACTATTAATAAAGCCACGATAAACATCTGTGTGTGTGTGTGTGTGTGTGTGTGTGTGTGTGTGTGTGAGACAGAGTCTTGCTCTGTCACCCAGGCTGGAGTGCAGTGGTGCCGTCTTGGCTCACTGCAACCTCCACTTCCCAGGTTCAGATGATTCTCCTGCCTCACCCTCCCAAGCAGCTGGGATTATAGGTACACGCCCCCACGCTCAGCTAATTTTTGTATTTTTAGTAGAGATGGGATTTGGCCATGTAGGCCAGACTGGTCTCGAACTCCTGACCTCAGGTGACTGCCCACCTTGGCCTCCCAAAGTGCTGGGATTACAGGCGTGAGCCACTGCGTCGGGCCTGGTGAACATCCTTTTCCAGAAAGTTTTGCTCCATGTTGTGAGTTTCTGCTTCAGACTCTTCAGTGCCTCCTCTTTCTCACTTGCTCTGGGTCTTGGTATCTTCCTCTGTTCAGTAACAGTGCCCCTCTCTCAAGATTGTGACCAGATGAAGCCAGGCATGCATAACCAGCAAGCCCTGATCCTGGCAGGCCTAGAGGTTCCAACATGGGTTCACTTCCCTCTGTCCCAGCTCCCTGTGCAGTAGTCAGGGTGGAGAGTCAGACTCACCAGGCAGACGGAGCCCCTCAGGCCTGGAGGGAGGCCCCGAGTGAAAGTGAAAGTGAGCTTACTTACTGAGCTCCTGCGATGTCCCAGGCCTGGTGCTGATCGTGCTTATCTCTGATCTTCTAAATAGCCTGGCAAAGTCAGGGCATCATCTCCACTTCAAAGAGGAGGAGACTGAGGCCCAGAGGAGTTAAGTGACTTCTCCAAGTTTGTGCAGTGACCTCCGGCAGAGGAGGATTCGTAGCTGCCCTCCAGCACCTTTCGTATGGCCCATTTCCTCTTCTCTCTCCTCTGTGTCCAGATGTGTGATGGGAGCCATGTGGCCTCCACCCTGCGGTATTGCATGACGGTCAGCGGCACAGTGGTTCTGGTGGCTGGGACGCTGTGCTTCGCTTGGTGGAGCGAAGGGGATGCAAGCACCCAGCCTGGCCAGCTGGCCACACCGACGGACTACCCGGTGCCCAAGGGACCCAGCCCCCTGCTCAGGTCGGTCAGCTTCGTCTGCTGTGGTGCAGGTGGCCTGCTGCTACTCATTGGCCTGCTGTGGTCTGTCAAGTCCAGCACCCGGGGGCCAACCCGATGGGACCCCTACCACCTCTCCAGAGACCTGTACTACCTCACTGTGGAGTCCTCAGAGAAGGAGAGCTGCAGGTCAGCAGGGCAGGGTGGGGCAATGGGTGGGGACTGCAAGTAGGGGCCAGTCACACCAGCCAGCATTTGTAATCCCAGCAAACTCTCATGGCGTTCCTCCTTTGGATCAGGCCTTGCCCTGTGCCCTGGGTACATGAAAGCTGATCAGTACAGCCCTGAAGGAGTTTATAGCCCCATGACAGAGGCTGATGATGACCAACCAGAGTAGGCTGTGCTGTGAGAGAGAGGCCTGTCTTCTGAAGACATGGAGAAACCCAGGAAGGCTGCCTGGAGGAGGTAGCAGCTGAGCCCAGCTTTGTATGGGACAGAATAGCAGAGGGTTAAAAGCCTAGGCACAAGAGTCAGAGCCAGATCCACTGGGACCCTGTCCTGGTTCTATCACAAACTAGCAGTGGGGCTTTGAGTAGGTCATGCAATCCCCCTAAACTTTAATTTCCTCATTTGAAATAAGTAGGACTAATAGCAACAGCAATGATAGCAAACGCCTCTGCAGTGCTCGCCACGTGCCAGGCACTGTTCTAAGTTCTCCTCCGTACTGACTCATCGGATCCTTACAGCAGCCCTCCGAAGGTGGGCACTGTTATGAATTCCATTTGTAGAGGAGGAAACGAAGGCATGGGGACACTAAGTCACTCCCCCAAGGACATCAGCTAGCGTGTGTCAGAACTAGGACCTGAACGCGGGCAGTCCGGCCTCAGAGTCTGCTCATGCCCACTCCCTACTTCAGGTGACGCTTGGGAAAATGAAATGACTTATGTACGTTGAGCTTTAGCCCAGTGCCTGGCACACGGTAGGTGCACAGCAAATGTCAACTTTTCCTCTGGTGGACACGGTGGAGAGAGGCATTTTAGGGAGGCAAAAGAGCGTGCACAAGGGTGTGGGGTCGGGGACAGAGTGTTGCATGAAGACGACACCTCTCAACCCTTGATTTTCATTGTCGGTCTCCCCAGCCTGCCTTGCATCATTCTTCCTTAGACTTTTTTTTTTTCTAAATTCCTCCTCCATGAAATTGTAACACCCAGATGCACTGCATATTTATGTTCTATATGCATATCTGTGCTTTATACATAAAAAGAGCATAACTCTTCCCAAGAGCCAGTGTTTGTCCTGTTGAGAACGCATGCATTATACATACCTTTTTATCTACTTATTTATTCAACAAAGTATGGAGTGCGCCTATGTGCCAGGGGCCCGCGTACATATCTCCTGTCCTTTCCATTGCCTCCAAGGTAAGAATGACTGTTGCGTCTGCAGAAAAGGAAGCGAAGGCATAGCTAGAAAGTGGCAGGGGCCTGCTGGCTGCATAGCTGACATTCTTCCGCCCACCCCACTCCTAAGCTCTGGATCCCTGGGTGTGAGGGGCTAAGCCGGACTGCCGTGAGCTGACCTGGGACCTGGGACCCGGATGCTCTTCTTCCCTGTCTTAAGTAAGAGGGAAAATGCATTCTGAGTTAGAGAATGTAGGAGTATTCCCACCACCAACCTGTGACTTCTTAGAGCTAGAGATGGTGCAGAACATCTCATAGGTTGGCCCTCTGTGTCTGTGGGTCTGCATCCATGATTCAACCAACCATGGATCCTGGTTGGCACACAGTAGGTGCACAGCAAATCTCAACTTTTCCTCTAGGGGACATGGTGGAAAAGAGGCAGTCTCTGGTGGTGCCTGCTGTGGGTTACTTCAGGTCAGAAGCAAAGCCTTCCTGGGCAGATGGCTTGGGCAGGTCCCTTCTCCCTTGGGCCTCAGCTTCCCCATTTATTGATCTACTTATTCTTTCACTCACGTACCAAATACTGATTGAGCATACGTAGGTATGCTGGGTCCCATCCAGACAGGATCCATGAGAAAAGAATTATGTCTGTGCTAAACATATACAAACTTCTGTTTCTTGTCATCATTCCCTAAACAATATAGCGTAACAACTATTTATACAGCATTTACATAGTGTGAGATATTTCAGGGCCTTGGGGATTCTCCAGCCAAACCCTTCACTTCTCAGATGAGAGACCTGGGTCTCAGAAAGACCATGTGACCTACCTTGTCATGCAGTGAGTTAGCGGTCAGTTGGAACCAGGCTGGGTCCCAGATGGCCTGGACCAGAGCCTGCTCCTCCCAGCCAGCCAGGTGTGAGTACAGGGGGTGCGTGTTGCCTGTACACACAGCCATATTGATGCAACAGGGTCTAGGCACAGCTGTGTCTGGCAGGTGGGGCCCCTTGGCCTTCACTCTCAGCGGGTCAGGGAGGAAGCCCACCCAGGAGGCCACAGGGTGCCCCCTAGCCCATCAAGCTCCAAGACCCAAGTCGTAGACTCAGAAACTGGGTAACTGGGGGTCGAGGAGGCCGCTTCTGCTGTGGCGCTCTTTCCTGTTCCGAGGCTGACCCAGTCCAGCTGCCTGCAGAGCCCAGCGTCTGGCCCCTTGGGTGGCTGCTCTGCGATTCCTGGTCCCAGGCACCTCAGTCTCTGGTGGTACCTGCTGTGGATAACTTCAGGTCAGAAACAAAGCCTTCCTGGGCAGATGGCTCTGACAGGTCCCTTTCCCTCTTGGGCCTCAGTTTATTCCCCATATATATATCCCCATGTATTCATCTACTTATTCTTTCATGCATGTACCTACTATTGATTGAGCATACTTAGGTATGCTGGGTCCTACTCAGAGAACTGACAGTACCGCAGTGAGCAACACAGAGAAAACCCTGCCCTCAGGAAGCTCATCTCTTCAGTGTAAGTCCCCTAATGAGGCAGCTGGAATGGGGCTTCCAGCAGTCCCTGTCCTTTCTTTTATAAGGTGGGAGTCCTTGAGGATGTTACTTAGACCCTCTGAGATGTGTCTGATGCCCCATCTCTCAGCAGGCGTGACAGACCTTTCCCCTGTGGTCGCTGTCGGGCTCATATGGGGTAGAGTTAGGGAAGCGTGTACTCTGTAGCTGGTGCACACATCCGCTTTCTCTGCCCTTCCTGTTTTAGTTTACAGTGAGCTCTCGTGCCCACTAATTGATTTGAGCCTCAACTGCTTATGAGGTAAGTGTAAGGACTGGGTCCATTTGACAGCTGAGAAAACTGAGGTGAGGAGAGATGAGGTGGCTTGGGGGAGAGGTGTGACAGGTGGACTTAGCTTGAGCTTTGCAGTCAGGCAAAGCTGCGGCTTTGCCACTTAGTTGACACGTGACCTTTACTCATCCATAAAATGGGTGCAGGCCTCTACCCCCCAGGTAGAGGTCGTGAATAAGAAGATTCCAGCACTTAAGTGTTAGGCAAATTGTATTCCATCCCTTGTCCCACTCCTGGCTTTGCCTGACTCTCCTGAAGGGCGGTGGAGCTGGCACCAGGCCCAAGTGTCCAGCCCCCAGCAAGCTCCAAAGAGTAGGGTGAGCCCTGGCCTCCGTGG
This sequence comes from Saimiri boliviensis, assembly GCF_048565385.1. Lineage (NCBI taxonomy): Eukaryota > Metazoa > Chordata > Mammalia > Primates > Cebidae > Saimiri > Saimiri boliviensis. Next base: position 53,450,056 of record NC_133459.1, read on the forward strand.
CACTTCCTATGTGGGGAGACCACCATGGCCCCACGCAGCTGCAGAGGTGCCACATCCAAAGGCACTGAGAATGGGGACCTGCTCCCAGATGGTGCCACGTGGCTGCCCTGCTCGCTGAGTTCCTGGCATCCTTGACGGTGACCTTGGTGACTTGGAGCTGGGCCGGCCCAACTGGCCACTAAGGTGATAGAGGTGGGGTGAGGGCTGCTTCACGTCTGTCCTCTAAGTAAACTTCCTGCTGTGAGCAGAGCTCACGGGCACCTGTGCCCTGCCCTGCCAGCTGTCACCTGCTGGGGTGGCCCCAGACCTATCCAAAGCCTGTCTCAGGTGTCCAGGGCTCCAAGCGTGGCCGGGGCATGGCTGGGAGATGAATAGTCAGGAGATGGGGCTTTGGAAGCTAATTACTCACACTTCTCTGATTGTTGTGAAACATTTTTTTTCCCATTTTTTCTTTCCCTGGATCTGAAAGGGGAATTATTATCCCCATTTTACAGATCAGGAGAAAGAGTTTCACAGAAGATATGAATGTGGTCCAAGTCACACAGCAATAGAACTCAATTTGCCTGCCTCCAGGAGCAATATTCTCTGTCCTGCCCTCATCTGCAAGGATGCTGGGAGCTCAGAGGAGGGCGAGGACAGGCACCTCTCAGCTTCCTGGGCTGTCTTCCAGAGAAGGAAGGAAGGTCTGAGAGTTCACAGGGGCCCTGGACAGGGAGTTTCATGTTTGGGACTCCCAGCTGGTGCCCTGCCCTGTACTGACCTACAGGCTGGGTTTCAAATCCAGGATCCCATCAATCTGCTCCATCACCCTGGTCTGTGGCTGGGAGCAGTGAGGCTCCGCAGGCTGCTGTGAGGCTGAGAAGACACATTGCCAGAGAAAGGCCGCGTCTCCGGTGGGTGCTGGGTGTTCACCTGCGGGGCAGCAGCAGGTTCCCAGCAGGGGCCCCTCCGTCAGCCCTGGAGCTAAGTCCCATCTACTGCTTCTTCTGTTCCCTAGACTGGCCTCTTGCCATGGGCCCCTACTTGGTCTAGGCAGTAGGACCACAGGTATGGATTAAACTGCTTCCCAGCAGCTCCAAACCCACAAGCCCGGCAAGTGACTCAGCCTCTCTGAGCCTGTGGGGCCTGCCATGCGTGAGGCCTGGGATAAGCTTTGCTCTCCCACCCATTCCCCTTGCGATTCTGTTCACGACCCCACTTACGTCGCAGGCATTGAGTGCCGCCCTGCGTGAACTCATTTAACCTGCCCTCTGTCTGTGAGGCAGGTGCCACTATTGTGCCCCATTTTACAGATGAAACCAGGCCCCCATGAATGGAATTACTGATCTCTGACCCCTTGATCTCCCAGCAGGAACATGGCTGAGCAGGGAGGTGAACCAGCCGGTGCTTAGACTCACAACCACCCTGAGTGTTGGAAGGGACCTTCAGAATCACCCCCAAAGCAGGAGCAGCCCACATCTAGGATCAGTGACATTCCCACCCCACTCCCCACTGTGTGTCCCAGGTGGGGAAGGGGCATTGGATCCCCGGAGATGACCCACCGGGGCTCTGAGGGCGCTGACGGCCAGTCTCATTCCTGCCAGCTGGCTGGGGCGTGGGTGATCTGCCTCGGGGTCTGGCCTGCAGAGCCTCGGTCAGCGAGCCTCCAAGGACCTGGTCTCTGCCTCAAGCCCCTGTGGGGTGGTTTAGTTGGCCAGGGGTGGGGATAAGAATAGAGTCACAGGACAGCAAAACTGTCCAGAGGTAGAAGTGATTGATCTGGCAAGTGGTAAGCTCTTCATCCCTGGAGGTATGCAGGCAGAGATAATCACTTGGCACACATCAATCATATCGAAGTGTAAAGCATCCAGATGGGCAGAGGAATTGAGGTCTCTCATTCTGCCCTGAGCACCCCAGTTCTGACCTTGTAAAGGATATTTTAATAGGTGAGAGTCTTTCTGTCCATGGACCATCACTCAGTCTTTCAACAAACACCCCTCAGCCCCTGGACTCTCAGTCACTGCCCTAGGGTAAGACTTTGCCTGCAGAGAGAACTGAGGAGGCACAAGGAGGTTTTGGGGACACAGACAGGGAACTAACTCTCTGGATCAGGGAGGGGGTGGCGGGAAGACTGAGGGCCGCAGGAGCTGGCTCCTGCCAAGTTTCAACTATGTATATGGGCCCCTGGGGACCCGTGAAGGCTTGCAGCAGGGTGGGAAGCCTTTTCCGCCCCCAGCTTTCCTCACTGTCTCCCTGGCAGGCAGCAGCTCTGCCCCAGCCCCTGCTAACAGCCGCTCTTCTGTTTCCACAGGTCCCCCAAGGTGGTTGTCATCCCCACTTATGAGGAAGCCGTGAGCTGCCAGCTGGCTGAGGGGCCCCCAGCGCCACCTGCATACCCTACAGAGGAAGCGCCGGAGCCACGTGCCTCGGGGGACGCCCTGCTGGGCACCCAGCCCCCCTGGCCTCCGCCCAGCTATGAGAGCATAAGCCTTGCTCTTGATGCCATTTCTGCAGAGACAACAGCAATTGCCGAGCGCGCCTGCTCAGGCCTGGCTCAGACTGCAGCGGGAGGAAGTTAAAGGTTCCTAGCGGGCCCTGAATCCAGAGACAAAAGTGCTGTGCCTCTCCAGAGCCTTGTGCAGTGCCTGGGACACAGTAGGCACTCAACAAATGTTCCTTCGAAGGCTGTTCTATTTATCTATTCCTGTATAACAAGCCACCCACAATTTAGTGACTTAAAATAAATCCCAGTTTCTGATGTCTCAGGACTCTATGAGTTGCCTAGGCCCAGCTGGGGGCACTCTGCCCTCGGTGGCATGGGTGGGGCTGCAGTCCTCAGGGGCCCAACTGGCCAGAACGTTCAGGGTGGCACTCCTCTGGCCAGCAGTGAGCGGCTGGCTGTCAGCTGGGAGACTGTGCAGGTGAGAAGGCCGGCCCGCGGCAGAGGCAGAGCTGTGCGCACATCATGTTTCTAACCAGAAGAGCATGGCTCCGAATCCAATCACCTATGCATAGGCTCCACCACGCACCTTTTTTTTTTTTTTTTTGAGAAAGGATCTCCACTGTGTTACCCAGGCTGGAGTGCAGTGGCTCAATCAGGACTCGCTGCAGCCTCTTCCTCCCAGGCTCAAGCGATCCTCCCACCTCAGCCTCCCAAGTAGCTGGAAACACAAGCATGACCAACTCATTTTTGAAAATTTGTTGTAGAGAGGGAGCTTGCTGTGTTGCCCAGGCCCGTCTGAACTCCCAGCCTCCTGAAGTGTTAGGATTACGGACGTAAGCCACTGTGCCTAGTCTACCATGTACCATCTTAGTGACTTGGACAAGTGACTTTCCCTCTCTCTGCTTCAGTCTCCTCATCTGTAAAATGGGAATTGAGGATTCCCTCGAAGAACTGATTTGTGAAGAATCAATGAGATGGTAGCAACTGACGTGTGAGTGTGAACTCACACGGAGGCTGCAGTCAGTGGCGCTGTGCTACAGCACCAGATAATAAAGGCAGGGGTCTCAGCCCTAAGCCACGTAGTAAGTATGCAATCATTGTCAGTCCTATTAGTAGAGGTAACCCTCCTCCACCAAGTGCAAATTCAGCCTCTGCTCCCATACTTCCTGTGACGGGAAGCTCACGACTTTCGCTCACTTTGCAGATATGGCAGAAACACCGACTTCTGACCAGCTCCATTCTGCAGCCCGTCTCTAGCCCACCCCACTTCCATGAAAATAGGTGAAGTCACCTTCCCAGGGTCACACTACCAGCAGGGGTCCAAAGGCCTGGGGCTTAGTCAGCTGGAGAAGGGTGTCATCTGCAGAGCCTACTGTGCGCTGGGCCAGGTCCTCTGCCATTGTGTCATCTTCAAAGTGCCCTGTGACAAGTGGTGGTGTCAGCATTTAACAGGTGAGGAACTAGCCTCGGAGAGGTAAAAATCTCAGACACTAAAGTCACAGCCGGAGGCGTGGGGTCCTCCCTTCTAGGCTGTGTCATTGTCACAGTAGCTGCCATCTAATCTGGTCTTGGTCTCTCTGCTTCTACCTGAGGCTCCTGCAGTCTCTTCTCTGCCCAGCAGGCAGAGTGAGGTGTTCAGACCCAGGCAGATCAAGACCTCCTACCCCCACAGCCAGAACCTGGCATGGCTCCCAGCTCACTTTCAATAATGAAAGCCCAGACACTGGTCTGGGGAGAGGGGGGCTCTGAGGTCTGGCCTGAGCCTGCCCTCTCTCCTGACCCTCTCATCGCCTGCACTCCTCCCCCTGTTCTCTGCTCCAGCCAGTCTCACTGAGGCCTTCGCACTGGCTCTTCCCTCTCTCCTGAAACACTTCCTGGGGGCTGGCTCCTCAGAAACTGGGGCTCTTTTCTGGCCCTCTCCCTCCCTCATCACCAAAACCTGGATCCCTCCTGTGCCCCCCTCCCTTCCTGTCCTCTACAGTCACTGCTTCACCCTCCCCTTCTTGGTATTAACTCAGGACAATCCAGGAGTCTGGAGGTGTAGGTGTGAAGTGACCTTAGGCTGGACACACACACACACACACACACGGACAGGCGGGTTAGGTGAGTTAATGAGTGGCCAGTGTGACCAGGAGGCACCACTTTACTGGGCAGGTGCTAAAGGGACGAGGGTGGGGAGGGCCGGAGGCACAGAGAGACCTTTCCTGCCTTTCTCTTCGATCCACTCATCTGTGTCCTAACAGGAAGCCCGCAGGAGAATCCATGACTTGCTCAAGGTCAACAGCGTCATGGAAGAGGCTGAGTCAGGGCTGCAGAGGGAGACAGTCTCCTGACCAAGCCATGTTACTGTCCCCTTCCAAGCCGAAGTGGCCTCGCTGTGAACAGGGTTCCTCGTGCCCATGGCAAGGTGCCTGACCACGGAGCCACATGAGGGCCAGCTCTGCCACTTTGCAGCCACATGAGGTGCCCCAGCTGTGCCACTCTGCAGCCCGCAGGAGCCACTAGTTTGCTTGCTGGCGTCTTTTCTCTTGGACCCAACCATCCAGTTTCTTCACCTACTATTCAGATCATATCTTCTGCTGGCCACCAGAGTCTCAGATGATAGGGATCCTCAGAGTTCAGGCTCTCCTGCACTTTCCTTGGGTCCCTCCCGGGCTTCTGTTACCTGCTGGGTGGGCTGGTGATTTCTGCACCGGGAGCTCTCCACCTTAAATCAGCCCACCCCAGTCAGAAATCCCTATGCTCTCTGCTCAATGCCTCATTACTGCTCACTGGGATCTTTCTCTCTCTCATTGAAAAATTAAAATCTGGTTCTGGTCTTTCCCCTGCAACCTCATCTAACCTCTGTGAAAAATGTCAGAGACCTTAGCCCCAGGAGGTTTCCTGCCTGCGTTTCCTCTCCAGCCTCCCTCTCCCAGGCACGCAGATTCCATTCCTCGGTTCACACTCACATCCAGAGCCTACCTACTCTGTTCTAGCCCCCGAGGATACAGCAGTGCTCAAAACAAAGTCCCTACCCTGTGGGGGCTGGAGTTCTAGTTGAGGGAAACAGAGACAAGAGACAAGATCGTCATGTGTATGTATGATAGGTGGCTGTGAGCACCACGGAGAAACATGGGGAAAGGAATACAGGGAACCCCTGGGGAGGCGAGTCTGCAGTTTTAGAGCAGGATCAGGGAAGGCCTCACTGTGAAGGCGACATTTGGGCAAAGGCCTGAAGGAGGGAAAGGAGGGAACTGTGCAGCTATCTGGAAGAACAGCACTCCAGGCAGAAGGAACAGCAGGTGCGGGGCCCTGGGGTGCCCGTGTGTTCCCGGAACAGCATGGGGTCAGGGTGGTGGAGCGGGTGAGTGAGAGGGGGCGTGGCAGGAAGCCAGCTGAGAGGATTGATGTGCAGGTATCGTGGGCCAGTTATCCAGAGCCTTTCGGGTCATCTTAAAGCATTTGGCTTTTACTCTGATGAGATGAGGAGCCATTCCAGGGCCCCATGTAGAAGAAAGACAGGATCTGACCCAGTAGTGGGGTTGCAAAGAGACTTCCAAGGTCAGGGATGGAAGCAGAGACCAGGTCGGGAGAGAAACAGATGATAGAGGCTCAGACCTGGTGATGAGCAGTTGCGGGGGTGAGAAGTGATTGGATTCTTGTATCTTGGGGGTAGAGCCCACAGGATGTGGGTGTGAGAAAGCAGGTGAGGTTGGTTCCCTGGATGGCTAACTGGAAGGATGGGGGTGCGAGAGGGGCATGTCTGGAGAGGAGGAGGTCAATGCAGGCAGCCTGTGCACAGGGCTTAGAGCTTTCTCTCCTGCCGTGTGGGCGGTTACATGCCTCAGTGCCTTTGCACATGCTGGCCTCTGTGCCTGGAAGGCTCTTCCTGCCCTGTCAGACTCCAGCGCCTTCTCAAGGGTCCCTTCTGTGACTCTGCCCCTTCACCCTTCATCCCCATCTGCTCCTCCCTCTGTTTTGTGCACCGTCAGGACCCTCATGCATCGCAGCGCCATTTCCACATTGTGCCCAGAAGGTGCCCCAGAAGTTAGGACTGAGCGCCATTCATCCTTGAAGCCCTCTGTTTACGAGTTCCTAACACCTCAGTGTCCCCCACACCGTAGGGGCTCAACCAGAGATCCTGAGGACCTGGGTCGACTCCTAGCTCTACTGTTTGTTCCCAGGTTCTGCCACGTTGGGTCGCTCTCCTTGCCTGCCCGGGCCGGGGTGTCTACCTCTGTCAAATGGGGTGCTCTTTCCCTCCCTGCCTCGGGGCGTCTGGGGAGCCCGCTCGGAGGATCCCGAGAGCAGGGGTTGGCGCGCCCTCTGCCGGAGGACGACAGGCTCCGCGCGCTCTGCTCCCCCGTCCCCGCTTGGCCCGGGGAGGTGAAGTCAGAGGGAGCGGACGGCAGGAGATGAAGGGGAGCTGCTGCACCCGGACTTTTCCAGCGCACCCTACACACATGTCCTCATTTAATCTCCAGCGCGACTCTGTGGAAGAGCTTAGGTGACACCATTTTCCTGCGCGCCTACTTGTTTCCTGCTTGTTACTGAGTGTCTTACTCGTTAGTTTTGTTTGTTTGTTTGTTTGTTTTTAAGGGGAGAAGCAACTCAGAGAGAAGAGGAGCAAAGAAGGCTGTAAAGGAAAGAAGGCGCGAGAGGAGGAGAGTGCCCGGGTGACCGCGAGGCATCTGAGGAATGGCTGAAGACCAGATCCATCTACGTGGGGCTGGGAGGGGGTCCCGTGACCGCTCAGTCGCCGACTCCGCGGAGGGAGACTTTGACCAGCCCCTGCCACTCTGCGGCCTCGGTTTTCTCGCCTGTGAAACGGGGCCGATGACTCTCCTCCCCGCGGCGACTGCTCTTCACCGGTCCGAGCCCAGCCACCCACCCCCGGGGGAGGGGCCTTGCCCAGCGCGAGCTACGACGGCCGCCGGGGGGTGCACGAGGCCCTGCGGGACCGCGGCTGCGGAGACCGTTCCCGCCGCCCCCCTGGGCCCCAGGGCTGAGGTCCCTGGGGCCTCCGTCTCCTTGCCAGGGAGGAGGGGCACTGGTTAGGTGACACGAGACTCGCCGTTTCTCTTCTCTGAGCCTGTAGCAGATGATAATAACATTTCCCTAGACGGTCTTGCTTTGTTAATAGTGACAGCTTACAAAGCACTTGTCCCTTCCCAGCCCTTTATGTCCCTTCCCTGTACAGAACCTGGGAGGCGGCTCAATAGCTATCCCCGATCTGCAGGTGACAAAATTCAAGCCCGGAGCAGAGCTAAGAACCAGTCCTGGCCATGACCTGATCGCTCAGTCATCGCTCAGCCAGGGCCCCTGAGCTCCCTCCTGGACCTCCTCTGCAAACCGTTAAGTGCACCCTCTGTACAGTGTAAACTGTAAAGTGTAAAGCCCACCCTGAGGGCTGGCGCTGGTGGGAGCGAGGAAGGAGAAACCCCTCTTGGAAAAAGAGCCTGTGGGAAGGACGCCCAGTTAGAGGGGCCGCTGTGAGCACAGGTGTGGGGCTAGGGAAGAGCGCCGCCCTGCTGGCCGGAGGGAGAAGAGCGGACGCCATCAGGCAATCCCCAAGCCTCGCAAGTCAGCGACTGCATCGGCGATTTAACCCCGTATAAACGCCAAGTAAACGTTCTCTTGTAGAGTCTGATGATCTTTATTTTCCTGTAATCCTATAAAGGAATCTGATTTCTTCCATCAGCCTGTCCCCAGGACTAAAACGCCTCATTAGTGGTATTCTTAGGAAGGCATCTTCCTAGATCAGGCAGCAAGGAACTGGAGAAAGTGGCTGTCATGGTCACTTACACCCTGCAGGGTCATTAATTCCCAGTGCCTTAGAGGTGGGTGGGAGGCAGCTCACTGAAAACAGACCTGGGTGGTGGACAGCGTGTGAATGTGAAGGGGACAGAGGAACCCAGGGGGGCCAGGCCTGGAGACAGCCTGGTACTGGGAGGTACCATTACGATTCCCATTTTACAGAGGAGGAAACTGAGGTACAGGCATCTAAAGGTATCCTTTAGAGTTTTCATGTATTCCTAGCCGTATGTGTAATTTAGTGATGGGAAGAGCACTGGTTTGGGAGTCCTGGATTCTAGTTCAAGTCCTGTTCCAAACTCTCTATGACCTTTGTCTTTTTGAGCCTCATTTTTTTTCATCTGCAAATGGGACCCCAGCCCCTGTTGCACAGAGCTACACGGGGTCATTATAAAGATAAGAGAAGGCCGGGTGCAGTGGCTCATGCCTGTAATCCCAGCACTTTGGGAGGCCGAGGCAGGTGGATAACCTGAGGTCAGGCGTTGGAGACCAGCCTGGCCAATATAGTGAAACCCCGTCTCTACTAAAAATACAAAAATTAGCTGGGCTTGGTGGTGCATGCCTGTAACCCCAGCTACTCGGGAGGCTGAGGCAGAATTGCTTAAACCCAGGAGGCGGAGGTTGCAGTGAGCTGAGACACGCCGTTGCACTCCAGCCTGGGTGACAATGTGAGAATCTGTCTCAAAAAAAAAAAAAAAAAAAAAGACAGAGAGAGAGAGAGAGAAGAGGTGATATATAACCTGATCATGACCACGCTGTCCCACAGGAGAGAAGCCAGAATCCAGACCCAGGCAGCCTGCCTCACCAACAGAGCCGCACTGTTCAGTTGCTGCAGTTACGCAGTATCATGCTGTGGCAAGGCCCACGGCCTCTGGGTTCATGTTCCATTAGCTCTGCCATCTCTAGCTGTGTGACCTTGGGCAAGTTACTTGTCTGTGCCCCAGGGTCCTTTGTGGAGTGGGGATACTAGTAGCTGCCTCATGGGGTTCCCTTCAATGAGTTAATAGCTGTAACATGTTTAGAATGGTGCCATGCACATAGTCGCCTGCCAGTAAATATGTGTCATTATGCCTGAACCCCGGCTAGGCACATGTCCTGGAAGAGTGTAGAATTCTTCAGGATTCTGAAATGCCAGCCTGTGGGACCCTGGAATCCTCCAATAGCAGCATTCTAGCCTCTCTTGGCTGCAGAACTGTACCCTGCTTCCCAGAGCTGGAAGGTGTGGGGCTGCCTGTCCACCCAGCTCAGCCCCATGGTAGGCAAATGAGGTGATGTCAAAGCCTTGGCTGGGGCCCAGCCCCCGTAACCTCCCACTCTCCCTCCTCTGTGTGCTCCCTCACTCAGATTCACACACACCCCAGACCTGCCGGGCCCAGAGGGAAGGTGAGAGGGAGAGGAGTAAAGGTGGCCGGGTGGGTATGTGGGTCCGTTGAAGCGAGCCGCCTCCAGCCCTGTTGAACTGGTGGGTCCAGGGACCAGAGCTGGACCGAGAGGGATCTTGCTGTCCCCTGAAGCCTTGAGTTGTAGTGATTTCAGAGCGTCTTCTCTCCTTGTGTGAGCCTGTCTGGGTGTTTAGGCTGAACCGCAGCCACCCCTCTGCCAGGGCTGTGCAGGCCAGGGCCTGGCCAGGCAGCCATGGCTGATGAGAAGACCTTTCGCATCGGCTTCATCGTGCTGGGGCTTTTCCTGCTGGCCCTCGGTACGTTCCTCATGAGCCATGATCGGCCCCAGGTCTACGGCACCTTCTATGCCATGGGCAGCATCATGGTGATTGGGGGCATCATCTGGAGCATGTGCCAGTGCTACCCCAAGGTAGGTGGCGGGGGGCTGGGTGCGGCTAGGTCACCTGGGGCCAGGAGGGCTGGACACTGTGCCTTTATGCCATGACTCACCCGCCCCCATCCTTCAGTTGTCTTTTCATTCTTCTCATTTTGACTTGGTCTTCTTTCTGCTCTCCTGAGCATCCATCCCACCCACCCATTCATCCACACACTCACCCACCCACCCATTTATCCATCCACACACCCACTCATCCATCCATCCATTCATACACCCATCCACCCATTTATCCATCCACATGCCCACCCATCCATCCACCCCTCCCTCCCTCATTCCCTCCCTCCTTCCTTCCCTTCCTTCTTCCCTCCCTCCCTCCCTCAGCCTAAGGGTTGATCAGAAGGCCCCTGGATCTGGAGCTCTGAACCAGAAGCTATGGTGTAGACACAGTAAAGCGAAACACGCCATTCATATGCTTAAAACAAACGCTAATGAATGCTGAGCACCTGGCGGGCACGCCTACATTCAGGGTGCCGTTCAGCTCTCATCCTAAGCCTTTTGGTGCCTTCTGTAGTTCCACATTCTGAGCCTTTCTGAGGTCCAGAAGGAGAGGCCCCAAGCTAACAAGCAAGGTTTGGATTGGAGCTCAGATGCATGTCATCATCCGTCATCTTGGGTCTTCTACTTCTGGGTCCCAGAGCTGCTGAGAGCTCTGGAGTAGGTCAGGTCTAACCTTGGTGGCATGCACTGGGCAGTATCCTTTAGAGTCTTCATGTATTCCTAGCCTATGTGTAATTTAGTGATGGAAAGAGCACTGGTTTGGGAGTCCTGGGTTTTAGTTCGAGTTCTGTTCCAAACTCTCTATGACTTTTGTCTTTTTGAGCCTCATTTTTTTCATCCGCAAGTGTGACCCCAGCCCCTATTTTGCACAGAGCTTCACAGGCTCATTTTAAAGATCAGAGAAGAGGTGAGATATAGGAATATTTTGTAAACTGTAAGGTGTTATATATAGATGAAGGGCTACCACTGTTACTGATACCGGTCCTCCAAACAGCTGTGTGGAATGGAAATGGGAGGAGGTGTAAACCTTCAACATCTAGAGAGCCTAAGTGACTCCCAAGGTCACACAGCTGGTCAGGTACAGACCCGGGAGTAAAGGAGAGAAATAGGGACTCTAACTTGGACTCCATCTCTAACTGCCTGGGAGACTTTGCTCACGCCCCTTTCCTCTCTGAGCCTGGTTTCTCATTTGTACAAAGTGTGAGTAAGGAGGAGTGGTGGGGAAGTGGGTATATCTCGGGGTCCTCCTGGACCTAACATCTAGGGCTCCAGGCCCAGGCAGACCCCAGCAACCCCCACACCTCCTCTCCTCCCACCTGGGTGACTGTGCTCAGGGCTTCAGGGAAGGAGGGGGACGGCTCCCGGAGCCCGGGCAGGCTCTCCCCAGCCCCGCCCCCTCCACAGGCCAGCCCTGGGCTGTCATTCTGTTCAGTGCTGGAGCGGTCTGGGCTGGTTTGTAGTCATTTAGCAGGCAGTTTACAGTCAACTTGCCTCTGTCTTTGCAATTCCCTGAGCAGAGGTCATCAGGAGAAATCCCTGGGGCTAAAGCCACCCAGGTCACCACTGCCATCGTAATCCTCCCAGTGAGGAGGCTGGACCCTGGGGGACAGCAGAGGGATGGCAGGGATGTGGAGGGGCGCATCCTTCCTACCCTCCCCTCTTAACTAGAGGTGGCTCTGGAGTGGTGGGCAGGTTGATGGGAGTGGCAGTAGAGGGGAGGGAGGGGAGGAGGGAATATTGCTGGTTATTAATGAGTAACTGTTGATAGATTCATGTGTTCACATGCTGTGGAGGCAGCGAGGGGGACTGGAAATGGCACATGCTGTAGTGACCTCCAGGCCCAGATTCAAATCCCTGCTCCTTCATGTCCCACTACTGTGACCTTGGCAGGAGTCCCCACATCTGCCCCCCAGCTCTGAGCCTTGTACGGCCAATTGGGAGAACACAGTGGGATCGTGTGTGTGTGTGTGTGTGTGTGTGTGTGTGTGTGTGTGTGTGTGTTGGGGGACACCTGGAGACCTGGCACCGTGCCTGACATGGAACGCATGTGACGGCATTGAAGGCATTGTTCTCAGGATTGAGGATTGGTATTTGTGACACTGGGTGGGGGGGGTCTCTTCGTGAGTGCAGGTGTGTGTGAGTGTGTGTTTCAGAGATGCAGGCTGATAGAGCCAGCACAGGCTGACTCCAGGAAGGGAAGAGAGGAAAGCATATTGCAAACCAGGGAGACATTCAAGTGGCGAGCTCCCTGGATCCTGTGTGGTCTCACTGGTGCCTGGGCCAACATCGCCTGCGATGCTCATGCCTATCCTGCCCTCAGCCTCCTCTCCTGGCTCTCTGTGCCGGATCCAGGGAAAGTTTCAATGAATGGGGAGACAGAAATAAAAGGAAATAGAATCAGCTAATTAGAATACAGAGGTGAGGGGCAGCCAATACCAACATGCATTAAGCTGTTCGTGTCTTTTAGGGGCTAGAGGTCTGGTGGGAGAGACTTTTTGCTGCCTGATGGGGAGGAAATAGGCTTCACAGAGAAGGTTAGCTGACCTTTGTAGGTGGGACAGGAGTTCAACAGGCAGAGAAGAAGGGGACAGACATTCTAGGCAGATGAGCAGCATGATCAAAGCAATGTAACTGCTAAGTAAATTACAGCAATATGGTGAAAGAATCAGAACAATGTGGTGAAAGAATAAAGCAAGTGGGCAAGCGTGGGTATGAGAGTCAGAGGGGAGGAAGGTAAAGGTGGAGAGAGAGTGGGGCTCAGCTCTTCAGAGCCTGGAACGCCATGGTAAGGAATCTGGAGCTGATCCTTTAGTTAATGGGACACGACCAGCTTTGCAGTTTGAGAAAGATATCCAGAAGAAGGAAGGTCTGGGGCAGCCATATCAGGGGGGAGGCTTCTTCTCTGGTCCTGGTGAGAGCTGACAGTCATCTGGACTAATGCAGAATTTAAACCCAAAGCTGTAGGAACTCAGGTGACATTTACAGTTCACCACACGTAGAGTACCTGCTGTGGTTATGCATAGCACCAGCACTTCCACTCAGGTTATCTTACTGAATTTCTAAAGTGGACCCGGTCAGATTTGGTGGCCAACTGAGCCCCAGGCATGACAGAAGAGAAGGGATCAGGACAAATCAAATCTAGTGTATGGGGCAGTTGGAGGGGCTGAGCCCGTTAGTGAAGATGGGCCTGGGGAGCTGTGAGCAGGGAAAGGAGTGCCAGGGAGAGCAGGGTCTCTGCCGACACATCCCCCATTCCTCACTCCTGCCTGCTGTGCTGGAGCCCAGGACCAGGGGCCCAACTGTGGTCTCCCTCCCTCTGGAGATGGCTCAATGTTCTGCCTAAACACAAATCTGAGTGTACGCTCCTGCTGAGAACTACTTCAGGACTCCCCATTGCCTCTGGACAATGTTAAGCTTGGTTTGATGTTCTGGTGGTCTCCATGGTCTGATATCCCCTCCCCAGCTTCAACTCTGCCTATTCCTACTCATCAAAAAACTTGTATTTTAAGATGCTCCATTCTCTCCTTCTCTAAGCTTTTCATAGAGAAGGTGATGATGATAAAGATGGTGATAATGAGAGTGTGGTGGGGATGGTGAGGGTGAGAATGGTAATGGTAATAATGATGATGATGTCAGTGATGGTGCTGGTGAGGATGGTGCTGGTGAGGATGGTGATGGTAAAGATGATAGTGAAGATGATGGTGAGGATGGTGATGGTGAGGATGATGATGGTGAAGATGGTGATGGTGAAGATGATAATGGTGGAGATGATGATGGTGAGGATGGTGCTGGTGAGAATGATGATGGTGAGGATGGTGATGGTGAAGATGATGATGGTGAAGATGATGATGGTGAGGATAATGATGGTGAAGATGATGGTGAAGATGGTGATGGTAAAGATGATAGTGAAAATGATGGTGAGGATGGTGATGGTGAGGATGATGATGGTGAAGATGATGGTGAGGATGGTGCTGGTGAGAATGATGATGGTGGGGATGGTGATGGTGAAGATGATGATGGTGAGGGTGACGGTGAGGACGGTGATGGTGAAGATGATGATGGTGAGGATGGTGCTGGTGAGGATGATGGTGAAGATGGTGCTGGTGAGGATGATGATGGTGAGGATGGTGATGTGAAGATGGTGATGGTGAGGATGATAATGGTGATGATGATAATGATAATGATGGTGGGTAAGGATGGTGATGGTGAGAATGGTGATGATGATGATAGTGATGATGATGGCAAGGACAGTGATGGTAAGAATGATAATGGTGACAATGGTGGTGATGATGATGATAATGATAATTATGGTGAGGATGGTGATGGTGAGAATGGTAATGCTGATAATGGGATGATGGTAATGGTTATGATGGTGATAATGATGATAATAGCGATGGTGATGATGGTAATTTTTGTGATAATAATATTTATGGTGATGATTGATGGTAATGAGGATGATGATGGTGATGATGATGGTGCTGAGTAGGCTATGAGGTAATGAGGCAGAGGAAGAGGCAGCTTCTAGGAAGTACAGTACCAGCTAGGAAGTACAAGGCATCCTTAGTGGGGGTGAAAGATGCCCAGATCCCTGCTTAGTTTTCCTCCCTCCCTCCCTCCCTCCCTCCCTCCCTCCCTCCCTCTCTCTTTTCTTTTCCTTCTTTCCTTTTCTTTTTCTTTCTTTCTTTCTTTTCTTTTTCTTTCTTTCTTTCTTTCTTCTTTTTTAGAAACAGGAGCTCAGTCTGTCACTTAGGCTGGAGTGCAGAGGTGCAATCATAGCTCACTGCAGCCTCGAACTCCTGGGATCAACCAATCCTCCTGCCCCAGTCTCCCAAGTAGCTGGGATGACAGGTGCACTCCACCACACCTGGCTAAGTTTGTGATTTATTTATTTTTCTTTTTTTTAGAGACAGGATCTTGCTTCATTGCTCAGGCCCTCTGCTTTATTTCTAGATATCTAGGGGAAGCTCACTCCTTATAGGAGTTCAAAGGCCCCCTCCATCCATCATTTCCTTCTTCCCATCAGAATGGAGCTTTCTTAGTGCACACAAGTATCTTGTACTTACTTCACTCTGTGGGAAGTGAAATAGGGAAGTGCTATTTGTGAATCTGGTATAACACTGCAGAGTCTCAACAAATATTTGTTGGAAAATTTTCAGCTGAAGAGAAGCAAGACTCAGGGAAGTCAGACAACAGAATCATCAGTAGCATCAAGTTATGATTTACTGAGCAGTTACTATGTGCTGGGCACCATGCTGAAGGATTCCCTACATATGATCTCATGAAATTTTCACAGCAACCTCAGGAGGCAGGCATAAATAGCCCCATTTTAAAAACTTGTAAAATACATGTAACATAAAATTTAGTTTCTTAAACATGTTTACGTGTACAGTACAGCTAAGTACATTCACACTGTTGTCCAACCAATTTCCGGAATGCGGTGCATCTTGTAAAGCTAAACTCTATACCCGTTAAATAATCTTATGACCCTGCTCCCTAGTCCCTGGCAACCACCATTCTGCTTTCCGGCTCTATGGATTTGACTATTCTAGGTGCCTCAGAAAAGTAAAATCATACAGTATTTGTCTTTCTTTCTTTCTATTTATTTATTTATTTGAGATGGAGTTTCACTCTTGTTGCCCAGGTTGGAGTGCAACGGCATGATCTAAGCTCACTGTGACTTTCGCCTCCCAGGTTCAAGGAATTCTCCTGCCTCAGCCTCCAGAGTAGCTGGGATTACAAGCATGCACCCCCACGCCTGGCTAATTTTTTTTTTTTTTTTTTTTGTATTTTTAGTAGAGACAAGGTTTCATCATGTTGGCCAGGCTGGTTTCGAACTTCTGACCTCAGGTGGTCCATCTGCCTCAGCCTCCCAAAGTGTTGGCATTACAGGTGTGAGCCAACATGCCCGGCCCAGTATTTGTCTTTCTGCTCAGCATAATGTCCTCAAGGTTCAGTGATGTTGTAGCATGTGCCAGAATTTCTATCCTTAAGGCTGAATAGTATTTTGTTGTGTGGATAGACTACATTTTGTTTATCCATTCATTCACCAGCAGATACTTGAATTGCATCTACCTCTTGGCTCTTGTGAATAGTGGTGCTCTGAGCATAGCTGTGCAAGTATATCTTCGAGGCTAGCCCCTTTATACAGAGGAGCACAGAGAGACTGGGAAGAGAGATGACCTGCCTAGGGCCCACAGCGAGGACCTGGCAGAGGAGGGATCCTCAACCCGTCTCCCAGTCCCCTCAGGCAGAGCTCCTCTCCCTTACCCACTGCCTCCTGCCTGATCTGCCTCCTGCTGTACCACGTAGTGCCCTCCTAGGGCTGGATTTGCAGAGACCTCTTCATTCCTGAAAGCTCAGGGACAGGGACGGGTGGGCATAGCTTCTCTGTCACCCACTGCAGCCCACGTGCCAAAAAAGACATGAGAATGGCTTGCTTTCCACTCATTCACCAAATATGGATGAAGGACCTACTATGTGCCAGGCGTGTGCTGGGCACTGGACGAAGACCCCTGGGAAATGACAAAAGGTGAACTCCCCAAGGACAAGGTTATCTCTTTCAATTCCTGCTGCTCCTAGTGCCCGTGACAGTGCCTGCGCACAGCAGGTACTCAGTAAGTTGAGTGAGTGAAGAAGAACCAGGGAGGGAGCAGGGGCGCAGAGGTTCATCCTCCCTCTGGCGCTGTGCCCCAAGCAGGCCCCTCTCCTGCCAGGCAGGGAGGCTTCCATGGTGCAGCCTGTCTCCCAGGGTGCATGGAGAGGTTTGCCGATTCCCTGGGGGCACAGCAGCCCCCACCCTGGTCAGCTGCACAGAGGCTGTCTCTCCTTTGCTTGTAGATCGCTTTTGTTCCTGCTGACTCTGACTTCCAAGGCATCCTCTCCCCAAAGACCCTGGGCCTGCTGGAGAATGGGCTTGCTGCTGAGATGAAGAGGTAGGTGCCAGGCCTGCTGGGCAGGGGAGCAGTAAGCCCCATCGGCAGTCTCCCCTGACTGAGGAGAGTGAGGGAGAGGCTGGGAAGGCTGTTTGCCTTCTCACTTACTGAGAAGGTGTCATTAGAAATTAAGGACTGTTTTTAACTCTCAATTCTGTGAGTCAGGTGTTATTATTCCCATTGTACGGATAAGGAAACAGACCCAGGGAATTTGTCTTGTTAGGGATGAGACGGTATGTTACAGGGAATACAAGATCTCCATGGAGCAAATCATACAGGGAAACGTACTGTGAGAAACACAGTGAAATAGTCACAGGAGTGACTGCTAGGCATGGTGATGGCCAGGGTACTGCCCTAGGGCTCTGCTGCCTACTCACTGCATGACTTCGGGCAAACTACTGACCTCTCTTTGTCTCGTCTGTAAAATGGGGATACCCATTGTACCTATCTCCTAGGACTTCAGGGAGTGTTAAATGAGGTAATATATGCGGAGTGCTAAGAACAGAACCTGACACACAGTAGGTCTTCTATGAGTGTTTGTCATCATTAGTAAGTGCCTTCTGTGTGCCAGAGACTGAGTCAGGCATGTGTGCCCATCATCTCCATCAGTCCTCATAGAAACCCTGTGAGGTGGAGGTGTTAGGCCCCCCTCTTTTTTTTTTGAGACGGAGTTTCGCTCTTGTTGCCCAGGCTGGAGTGCAATGGCGTGATCTTGGCTCACCGCAACTTCCGCCTCCTGGGTTCAGGCAATTCTTCTGCCTCAGCCTTCTGAGTAGCTGGGATTACAGGCATGCTCCACCATGCCCAGCTAATTTTTTGTATTTTTAGTAGAGACAGGGTTTCATCATTTTGACCAGGATGGTCTCGATCTCTTGACCTCGTGATCCACCTGCCTTGGCCTCCAAAAGTGCTGGGATTATAGGCTTGAGCCACCAGGCCCGGCCACAAGCCCTTTATACAGATGGGAAGGTTGAGGTTCAGAGAAGTGTAGTCACAAACCCCAAACCTCATGGGGAGTCAGTGATGGAAGCAGGGCCTGAACTCAGCAGTGATGGAGGCGGGGTCTGAACTCAGGCCTGATCTGGCTGCAGACTGTTTCCCTCACTGGAGGTTTTGAGCTCTGGCTTCCATGGCACAGTCAAGACTGCTCCAGCTCTGGAGGGGCTGTGGGACCATCAACCCCCTGGGCTGTGACTCTGTGCTCAGGAGGCCTGACTTCAAGCCCAGGATCTGTCGGCTGGGTCAGGGATGCTCTCTGCTTTGCTTGGGAAAGTGGATGATAATGGCATTTTCTGCCCCTGGCACACAAGGTGAACAACTGTCTCAGTGGGAGTGAAGGGGATACACCCCATGGGTATGGAGGCCAGCCTGGGGTCTGTCTCAGTACTGGTTACTTGGGGTGGGCTCCTGTGATGGTGTGGGGGCTCAGGCCACCCTGGGTTCTGAGCTCTTCCCTGTCATTTCCCGGCTGTGTGACCCCAGGCAAGGGCCCTAGTCTCTGAACCTTACTTTCCAGAGGGACTGTAGCACAGTGATAGAGAAATGAAGCCTGGAGCTCCAGTGCCATCACCTAGGGTCCGTGTCACCTGGGTACTAGTCTGTTAGAGACTCTGTGCCTCCGTTTCCTCATAGTATCTCCTGTAATTATGAGAAGGATTAGATGAGCCAACTAACAGAGCCTGGCAGGAAAGGAGCGCCATTGCTGTAGACCATTATTGCTGGCTATGTCCTTGTCTGTAAAACGGCAATGAGAATTTCTGCCTCAAGGCATTGTCTAGAACAACGGGTTGATAAGCATACAGCCTTTACCCACCATCTGGGAGCCAGCAAACTCAATGTTAACTGCTCTTCATTTTGCCATTGCATCTTTGTGGTTAACTTTGGAGACATCGAGTGAAAAGAACACTGGGTAGAGAGTCAGACTTGGGGGCAGGCCAGAGCTTTGCCACTTAATTTACTCACTTTGCTGGGCCTCAGCCTCTTCATCCCTGAAATGGGAGCACTAACACCCCAAAGGCTTCTTGTGAGATGAGGGGAGACCGCATACCCAAGGCAAACGAGTCGGGGGAGAACACTGCTGTTTGCTGAGCGACTCTGTCAATCTGCCTGTTCTCTCTCCCTCTCCAGCCCCGGTCCCCAGCCCCGCTATGTCCGGCTGTGGGAGGAAGCCGCCTATGACCAGAGCCTGCCTGACTTCAGCCACATCCAGATGAAAGTCATAAGCTACAGTGAGGACCCCCGCTCCTCGCTGGCCTCCGAGACGGGACAGCCGAAGCTGGGAACCAGTGATGGAGAAGGTGGCCCTGGTGACGTTCAGGCCTGGATGGAGGCTGCCGTGGTCATCCACAAGGGATCAGATGAGAGTGAAGGGGAAAGAAGGCTAACTCACAGCTGCCTCGAGTGAGTGCTCAGAGGGCAGGAGTGGGGTTCTGCCCAGTTCAGGGGTTAAAAAGGAGAGGAGTCGGGGACCACCAGGGGGTGGGTGGGGACATTGGGAGTAAGGAGAGAGCAGTGGAGTGTGGGGGATGTCCTGAGATGTGGCAGGTGTGGCAGACAAATGAGCATGGGCTTGGGAGTCAGAAAGGCCTTGGTTCAAATCCCAGCTCAAGTGCTGTGTAGCTGTGGTAATTTCCTTACTTTCCCTAGCCTCAGTTTCCCCACACAGGAATGATCATTCCTGCTGCCCAGAAATGTTGAGATTGAGATAGGGCATTTAAATGCCTGGCATACAGCAGCATCTTGCTGGCTCTGAATGCTCGTTGTGAGTAGTAGGGGACCAGGAGCCAGAGGACCTGAGTTCAAATTTGGATCTGCCTCTGGCCTGCTCTGTGACCTTGGGCAAGGCACTCTCCACTCTACTCGCATCCCTGTCTGTCTGTGCACTGGGCTCCTCATTCATCCGTGTATCTATTCATTCCATCCACATTACTCAGCACCAACTCCCTGCCCAGCCTTCATTGGCATCAACCCCTGAGGAGCCCTGAGTCCAACGGGGGAGGAAAAGACACAGAGGGACGCCCCAGAGTAACTGGGCCTGTGAGCAATGCAGGAGAACCTGAATAATTGGAAAAGTAGATGAGTGACCTGGTTCAGATAATAACATAATAATGGTCCTATTTCTTGAGCACCTACTATGTGCCAGGCATGAAGGAAAGAGCTGCAGGAGTGAATACTGTTATTTCCTCCACTTCACAGGGGGAGGAAGCTGAGGCATGGGTAGGTGGATTAACCTACCCTGGGCCTTGCAGCTAGTGGCTGGAATGTGGACCCAGCTATTCTGACTCATAGATGCCCTTACCTTGTGGTCTTTGCCCCTGCAGCCCCCCAGCCTTTCCTGAGGGCCCTGCCCCCTTGGCTTCCTTCCAAGATGACCTGGACATGGGCTCCAGTGAAGGCAGCAGCCCCAACCCATCTCCACACGATGGGGAGGAAGCTTGTTCCCCACAACAGGAGCCCTGGGCCTTCAAGTGCCCTCTGGACCGTTTCCAAGACTTTGCCCTGATCGATGCCCCAACGTTGGAGGATGAGCCCCAAGAGGGGCAGCAGCAGGAGGTAGTCCTGCCCAACAACTGGCAGCAGTACCCAAGGACAAAGGTGGAGGAGAAGGAGGCTTTGGACACAGGCGGGGAGGAACCCAAGGAGGAAGAGGAGGACCTGTACTACGGGCTGCCAGACGGTCCCGGGGACCCCCTCCCAGACAAGGAACTGGGTTTTGAGCCTGACACCCAGGGCTGAGATGGTTGTGCTCCATAGCTTCTAGTCTGGAACTGTTGCTAACCCCTGTGTGACAGCACAGGGCCTCAGTTTCCCTATCTGCAAAATGGGATGATATGGAGGTTCAAATGAGATGGTGCATTTTGAGGATGGTAAAGAAATGCACAGGGAAGGGATGATGACTATCAATGGATGGCTGTTTTTCCAATAGTTAGTTGTCTTCAGCTAACCTTTGAAGGCAAAATGTGATTTGTTTACGTTTGCAGCAGCTGTGGCCCTCAAAACCATTTTCCACCTCCCCCCAAAGCAGGTCTCTGACAGGGACCTTCCTTGGTGCTTCCCCTGGGCCCCTGATCCTTTCTGAAGGCCTCTCAGGGTTCCCATTACTATTGTGTCTTATCGTCTGCTTGGTAGATGGCGTGATCCGTCTTCATGCAAAGGGAGCCTCATCTCCTCCTGGGCCACATTCCTCCTGCAGCTTCCATTCCTCCTTTGCCAGGACGCCAAACCTTCTGTGACTGAGCCCTGCTGACCTCATTCTCTCTGCTCCTCCAATTCCAAGCCTGGCTGCCCCGCCCATCTTGTGGCTCACATTCTTGCCCAAGCTGTTCTCCTCCACCAGGATGCCCTTGGCTCCCTTTTCAGCTTGGCAAATTCATACTCATCCTTCAAACCCCTGCAAAATTGGCCCCCCTCAGAAAGGTTTTCCTGATGTCACTGCCTCCTGGAACCAAGCAGTCTTGCTTTTCTGCACTGCCTCTGGGACCTGTACATTGATCAATGTGGCATGGCTGCCTGCCTCCTGTAAAGGGCAGCGTCTTGATTTTATCCGCCTTGGGATCTCCTGTGCCCAGATGGGCTTTTCTGGCCTGGCCCAGAACTGGTGGTCATCAAGGGTGTACAGAACTCACCAGGACCCGGGAACCTGTTGCAGACAACACCACTCTCCCCCACGCTCCCAACTTTTAGACTCATAGCCCTCTTACTCTCTGGCATTCAAACTTCTAAATGGTCTGATGCATTCACAAAGCAGGCAAAAAGCCCTCAAAGGAACCCCATCCCCAACCCCTGCCTGTGGAGTACATTTGCTTTGACTTGGAATTATAGGTGAAATTCAGCTTCCTGGCCTCCTTCAGTTTGAATGGGTTGGCTGGCCAGGTGCAGTGGCTCATGCCTATAATCTGAGCACTTTGGGAGGCCGGGGTGGGTGGATCACTTGAGGCCAGGAGTTGGAGACCAGCCTGGGCAACATGGCGAAATCCCATCTCTACTAAAAATACAAAAATTAGCTGGGTGTGGTGGCACACGCCTGTAGTCTCAGCTACTTGGGAGGCTGAGCTGGAGGATTCCTTAAGCGCAAGAGATGGAGGTTGCAGTGAGCCAAGATTGCACCACTGCACTCCAGCCTGGGTGACAGAGACCCTGTCTCAAAACAAAATGGAATAGGATGGCATTTAGTGAGCATCTACTATATGCCAGATATTGAGCTATGATCTCTAGGGGTAAAGAGACATGAACTACTGACACTGTCCTTGCCCTCAGAGGGCTTACAGTCTAGGGAGCTTGATTTCCTTGTTAGAGACAGAGCACAGAGCAGAAGCTGAGGTGGGAACAGAGAAATAAACAATGGACACAACAGAGGCAGCAGAGTGACAGCTCCCAGCTGTTTGGGGCGGTGGAGCATGGCGGTAAATAGCTCAGGCTGTCTCCGCAGCCCTTGAAGACATCACTGTATCCTATTGTAGTATCTCTTAGTGACGCTATTATGCTGGTCTCTGCAAAGCCTGTCTGTGCCCCAACCCAGGACTGTGGCAGCTGCAGAGAAAATGGCAGTAACACTACCTCAAACCAGGACACACCCTCAGACCTGTGCCCTGGGCCACCTGGAAGCCGGAGACCTTCACCTGGGCTATGCCTCCAGGTTGAGGTTGGGGGTCCCAGCCTAGGGAAAGAGATGCCCCTGTGTGCTGGGTCACAAGGTCACGGCCCTGGGAACACATTCCTTTTTCTTTCTGGGTCATTTCTGCCTCTGCAGTGAAGGATGTCACAGGGCACACCCTCTCTGCTGGCATGACATGGGACAGGTGTTTCTGCTCACAGCCATTGAGTCTTTGGATGAAGTGAGGGGTAGCGCGCTCCTGTGCTCTGTTGACTAAGGCAGGGCAGCCTGCAACCCACATCAGAAAGAGCACCAGCACCAGGGCTAAAATAAAACCACTTTCAACATTTAAAGGGGTCACCTTCACTCACCTGCAAATTCTTTTCTTTAAAAGAATTTAAAGAAATTCTCATTCCCTCGGGCAGGATAACTGAGGCCTCATCTAGGAGGCACTACAGGCCCTCTTTGGGAACTAAGTGCTCACTGCAGTGGCAAGACTGTGGGGAGCGCTGGGTGGTGCTGACTGAGGGGAGCGCTGGGTGGTGCTGACTGAGGGGAGCGCTGGGTGGTGCTGACTGTGGGGAGCGCTGGGTGGTGCTGACTGAGGGGAGCGCTGTGTGGTGCTGACTGTGGGGAGCGCTGGCTGGTGCTGACTGTGGGGAGCGCTGGGTGGTGCTGACTGAGGGGAGCGCTGGGTGGTGCTGACTGTGGGGAGCGCTGTGTGGTGCTGACTGAGGGGAGCGCTGGGTGGTGCTGACTGTGGGGAGCGCTGGGTGGTGCTGACTGAGGGGAGCGCTGTGTGGTGCTGACTGTGGGGAGCGCTGTGTGGTGCTGACTGTGGGGAGTGCTGGCTGGTGCTGACTGTGGGGAGTGCTGGGTGGGGCTGAATTTCAGGAGTGGCCCCACACCCCTGAACCATAACTGCAGGGGGGGGTGTTAGACTTAAGCAAGAGCCTCTGGGTGCTGGGCCTGCCACCAGGGAGATGCTAACCCCTCTGCAGGGGGCTAGGGTAGTGGAGTGAGATGGTGAGACTTAGGCTTGGTCTTCCTGGCTCTTGCTGCATGATGGGGAAACCGCACACCTGATCTGCCCAGGAAGGTCCTGGTCGACCCCCACTGCCTCTGCTAAGTTAGGAGGAGGCCCCCTTTCCCTCTCAGATACCTCATGCAGGTGATAGAATATGTTACTCTCAAAAGCTTCTCATCTGGATAATACAATATATGACCTTGGGCAAGTCTGGCTGCTTCTGCAGCCCTCAGCTTTCTCACGTGCAAATGATAGATGAAGTGCATGTATTTGGAATCTTGCAGTGTTATGTGAAGCGGGTATTTGCTGGAACCTGTTTAGTCAATGCCCTGCAGCCAAAGACCACCAGAGCACACCTGTAGTTAACAAGCTGGGTTTCTCGTGGCAGCAAGGTGAATGAACACCAGGCAAGCCGGGGGAGCCTGAAAGCAGTATTAGAAAGGACTAGTAGCCAGGCGCAGTGGCTCAAGCCTGTAATCCCAGCACTTTGGGAGGCCGAGGCGGGTGGATCACGAGGTCGAGAGATCGAGACCATCCCGGTCAACATGGTGAAACCTCGTCTCTACAGAAAATACAAAAAAGTAGCTGGGCATGGTGGCGCGTGCCTGTAATCCCAGCTACTCAGGAGGCTGAGGCAGGAGAATTGCCTGAACCCAGGAGGCGGAGGTTGCGGTGAGCCGAGATCGCGCCATTGCACTCCAGCCTGGGTAACAAGAGCGAAACTCCGTCTCAAAAAAAAAAAAAAAAAAAAAAAAAAAGAAAAGAAAAAAGAAAGGACTAGTTATTTGGGCCTGTGTTCGGCAGCCTGGGGAGGATTGAAGGAGTGGACCTGCGCTCTGGACTGGATGCTGTCGGGAGTCGGGGCTCATTCTATGTTTGGGCATCTTCTTCAATCTCTTCTAGGATAAAATAAAATAAAACACTGTGCTTCACGCCCCTCGCCTTGCCAACTTGCAGTCCCCTCGCCTTGCCAACTTGCAGTCCCCTCTAAAGCACCAGGGCCTCTGGGGCAGCCCCTTTCCACTGGGAGAAGTCCTGGGGGAAAGTGGGGAGGCTCTGAAATGGCCAGGAGGGGCTTTTTGAGGTGGCAAAGCCTGGATTCCAGCTTTCGGCCCCAGGCTCCGGGTGTGTGTGCCAGGGTGAAAATGCCTGCTCTTGGTCACTCTCCTGTCAGGTCAGAGGGACTCTGGAAGTTTCCACTCTCTGGGGAGAGAAAGGCCCTGGAGGGACGGCCCCTGCCCTTAACTGGAAAGGGTGGGAAAGGAAAGGCAGGGAGCTTGGGGACAGGGAGCCTGGGCTCTGCCGACTGCTTGTCGTGACCTTGGGCACACCACAGCCCTCCCTGGGCTCCTCTCTCTTTTCTCTGTGAGATATGGTGGGGGTGGGCAAGATTCCACTTCTGCTCCCAGTCCCATATCACTGAGTGCCAGGCACCACCACACCTGTCCCCCCATCTGGTCCTCGAAACAGCCCTGGGGGACCAGTCTGTCAATTCCACATTGCAAATGTTTGTTCAAAATCCCGGACTCTAGAATCAGAAAGACCAGGTTTCACCTTCAGCCTCTGCCAGTTCCTTGCTGTGTGGCCTTGGACAAGTCACAGCCCCTCTCTGAGCCTCAATGTCCACATTTATGCAGTGGGGAGGATCATACCTCCCTCCTGGGCTTCTGTGAAGAAGAACTGGGTATAATGGGTATAATGCCCCCGGCACATTGTAGGTGTTTAGACAATGTTGGTCTCCTTTCCCCTCTGGGTCTCTTCCCTCATCTATGCAGCAGGGAGCCACTGTCCTGCCTATAAATAAAACAATAGGTGAGTGCACTCACCAGGAGG
This sequence comes from Saimiri boliviensis, assembly GCF_048565385.1. Lineage (NCBI taxonomy): Eukaryota > Metazoa > Chordata > Mammalia > Primates > Cebidae > Saimiri > Saimiri boliviensis. Next base: position 53,475,495 of record NC_133459.1, read on the forward strand.
AAGATGCATGTAAAGGCTTCTTGCAAGGGGTAAAGAATGTCTGTGTGCCCGGTGCAGAGAGGCAGGCAAGCCCAGGGACTAAGGCGTATAAAATGCCTCTTGCGGGGCGGGGCGGGAGGGGAGCAATATGCTGAGTGAGAGGGGCAGCACCCCGAAGCTCCTTTGAGGAGGAGCAGGATTGCCTGTGCTGTCAGACAGGTGCCAAACAGTCTTCCAGGCACCTGCTGAGTGCCAGGCGCTTCCCATAAATCATTTTATTGAATTTAATCTTTCCATCTGCCCTGAAAGATGGGCGTTAAGAAACTGGGATTCAAACGTAGGTCCTCTGAGCCTGTGCTCTTTCCACGATGCCACCTGGTCCACACATAGTAAGACTCAACAATGCACCTGCTGTGCTCTGCCTGCTTGATTTGATTTTAGCCTCGCAGCTTGCAAGGTTGGTATGCTGTCCCCATTTTATTTTTATTTTCATTTTCATTTTGAGACAGAGTTTTGCTCTTGTTGCCCAGGCTGAAGTGCGGTGGCATAATCTCAGCTTGCTGCAACCTCCACCTCCTGGTTTCAAGGGACTCTCCTGCCTCAGCCTGCCAAGTAGCTGCGATTACAGGTGCACGCCACCACACCTGGCTAACTTTGTATTTTTATTAGAGATGGGGTTTCACTGTGTTTTCCAGCTGGTCTCAAACTCCTGACCTCAAGTGATCCACCCACCTTGGCCTCCCATAGTGCTGGGATTACAGGTGTGAACCACCACGCCCAGCTGTCCCCATTATATAAATGAGGAACTGAGGTTCGGAGAAGCTGAATAATTTGCCGGTCCTTGCAGAGAAGAGCTAAATGGAGGAGAGGAGGTCAAGCTGCAGGGCCTTCTGTTCCTGGCAGGAATCATCCAATAGCCCCAGGCCATTCTGACCCGAGTGGGACGGGAGAAAAATCAGTATCAATAAGTCAGGCAGCAAGGTTCCACTGAGCATCTACCTGGGCATTTCTCTGTGCTAGTGTGGAGGGAGACACGCACTCCCACGACTTCCATGACTCTCTACTGCCCACAAGATAAAAGGCAGATTCCTCAGGCTGGCATTTGAGGCCCTTTGTGATCCAGCCCCAACTGCCCCATCCAGCTGATTCATCGGCATGTGCCCCTGTGCAGCAGCCCCGGAAACCTCACCTTTCTAGCCACCCTGCCTTGGCTCATGTTGTTCCCTCCACCTGGATGCCTTTCATCCCCTTCTCTGACATCCCCCAAATGCTACCCGTTCCCTGGAGCCTGAATGAGCCCTGCTCTCCCTCCCAGGGTGGAATCCGTCCCCACTGCACCCATTCCTCGAGTCCCTCCCAAACCGCGTGTCCTGCTCTGTCCCCAGCACTTCTGAATGACTAGCTGTGTGAGTACCAGTCTCCCCACCTGGACTGGGGCCTCTTCTCACCCATATTTCTATCCCCAGGACTTAGCAAGAGCAAGGAACAGTAGTACTGGTGGAACAGAGTTGAACCGAACGTGGTTCCCATCCTGAGGGTTCACTGGCCCAGGGGCAAGGACTGCTAACCCAGGGATGCGGATCACCCGCTTTGGAATAAACAGTGCTGGGTTTGAGATGGGGCTTCCCTACGGGCCAGCTCTGTGACTTTGGCCAGGAGACTTAGCCTCTCTGGCCCTCAACCTCCTTATGAATAAATTGAGGTTAATGATATCCACCCAACAGGCATGTTGTGAAGATTGGATGAGATCATGTGTATTGCGTGTAGCATGCACCTGGCACCCGGTGAATCCCCAGGAAAGTCAGTTATCATTATTATTATTTTTTTTTTAAGATGGGGTTTCACCATGATGGCCAGGCTGGTCTTGAACTTCTGACCTCGGCCTCCCAAAGTGCTAGGATTACAGGCATGAGCCACCACGACCGGCCATCAGTTATCATTATTAGTGTCACCTGCAGAGATGATGTTACAATGTAGGCAGCAGGTGCTACAAGCACTGTGTCATCCAAGCACAGGTATAACTCAAGCTCTGGATCGTCAATGCTTCCAAGTGCATGTCAATGGACCCGGCTGGGCTGGTGGCATCAGCTTTAAAGCTGGGAAGCTTTAAAAATCCAGTGTCCTGGAACCATCCTCAGAAAAGTCTGGGCTGGCGTGGATTTCGCATAAGCAAGCCTGGTGATTCTAAAGTGTACAAGGGCTTAGTTGTTTGTTTTTCCTAAAGGAGTTATCAAGCACTGGATAGCTGGTTGACAACTTAGAGGAGGTGGGAATTGCGAGCCAGGATTTAAAACAGTAGAATGAAGGGGTGAGGGTATCTCAGGCAGAGGGCATGGCATAGGCAAAGCCCTGCAGGAGGAAAGGAAGAAGGAGAAAGTGGTGGAGGAAGGAACAATAGAGCTGGTGGAACAGAGTTGAACGTGCGTCTGACCCATGCCTGTCTCGGGGGAGCCTCTACTTCCCCAGTGGTGGAGGACAGGGTCAGAGGAGGCCACAGCTTGGCCGTGGGACTTCTTGAATTCCTGCCATGGAGCCCAGATTCATTCTGATGGACAATGGTGATTCATTGATGGTTCTTGAGCAGAGGAATGCCATGAAAGAAATGTTCAGATCATATGCCGGCTAACAGCTACAAAAGGGAATGGGGACACATATTGGTGGCAAGAAGGCTGGCTTGTGCCCGTGGCAGGGATCTCGTTCTCAACCTGCCCTGTGAAGGGTTTTTTCCACTCCTGTCCCTGGGTGGATGCCGGGTCAGGACTGAAGCTTGCAGAGCCAGTGTCCTGCGTTCCTCGTTGCTGACCACACACCCAGCAGAGCAGGGCAGGGAAGCCTGCGGCAGAGGCTGCTGCTTCCCACCCACCAAGACACCAGAGCCCTGGCCAAGGCAGTGCTCAGTTCACAGATGACCCAGGGCAAGGGCAAATGAGGGCCCCAGTGACTCAGGAAGTCCCCAGGTCAGAAAATGGGTCCCGCTGGTGATTCTGCAGATGGTCCCCGCACATTCCAGAGAAGAGCAGACATGGGATGGTGGGTAGGTGGGCAAGACCAGGCTTTGGGGACCTGACTGGCAAGTCTGGGGGTAGCAAGGGCTAGATTTTATCCCATCATGTGTTCATTTGTTTGTTCATTTGCTCATTTATTCTTACTACAAACACTATGCACCTGCTTCGTGCCACCCCTGTGCTAGGTACTGGGGGCACAGACATGCGTCTGACCCATGCCTGTCTGGGGGAGCCTCTACTCCCCCAGGATAACTGTGGAGTGAGCAGTGACAGGTCAGTGCTGAGCAGAGGGAATCACGGCAGGGATCTGACCCCACCCAGGGGGTCGGCAGGAGCTTCTCAGAGAGGAACTCCCACCAAGCTGTGTCCCAAAGGATCTGCTAGGGAAGAACAGGGAGGGAGAACAGCTTGGGCAAAGGTTCAAGCCCAGAGCCACCCCACCATGTTGCAAGATTGACCTGGGGTAGATGTGAACTGAGCTTCGGATAGGAGAGGAGCGCGGCTGGAGAGGATGTGGATGAGGGGGTGGCTGGGGACTGCACCAGGGTGGGCTGTGGGTGTTGCTCTGGAACACATGGGAAGCCCCAGTGATGGACAAGGACAGAGCTACAGTTTCCATGGAAGGAGAGCTTTGCAGGGCAGGAACATGTATGAAAGAGGTTACAGTGCCTAACAGCGGGGGTGGGGAGAGAGAAAGCTAAAAATCGGATGGGAAAGGAAAGAGAATTCATCCACTGTAAAGATTTGTGATCCCACAAAAGAGGTAAATGAAAACATCGGTTAGCCTCGGGGAATGCAAATTAAAACAACAAGAAGCTATGTTTCATCCATAACACTGACATCATTTTGTAAAGATGATATAATAAAGGTAATAATAGATGGTGCTGGCAGACTGTGGAGGAACAGAGCTCTTTCTGATGTTGCTGATGGGAATGGGAGTGGTGGTAGCTTTTCTGAGAGAGCAGCATTGGCAGCTGTGAGTGTCTCCCCAGGGGCTGCCCCTTCATTCTGCAATTTCACAGGTAGGAATTGCTCATTTATTCTAGTGGGTTTTTTTGTTGTTGTTGATTTTGTTTTGAGACAACGTCTTGCTGTGTTGCCCAGGCTGGTCTCGAACTTCTGGATCTTGATCCTCCGGCCTCAGCCTCCTGAGGTGCTGGGACACAGTGCCTGGCTTTATCCTGAGAATTTACCCTAAGGAAAAAATCAGACAACTGTGCTAAACTATACCTACAGAAGGCTGTTTATCATAGCATTGGCCATGGTAGATGAAATGTGGACAGAATCTCAATGTGCAGCAATAGGAGATTGGTTAAGTCATCCTGCTACAGCTATTCAAGAGGCAGATATATGGCCACTGAAAATGTCGATCCTCCTGATTGAATCAAATCCCCTATCACCCCTCTCACAGCACCACGAATTTCTCTCCTTTGTAGCATTTATTATCATCGTAATTTTACATTTCTTTGTGAATTTCTTTGATGAATTTCTATGTCCTTCATTGGACGCGAAGCTCCGTAAAAGCAAGGACTCCATTACATTCATTATTGTACCCTCAGTGCTTAGCTAAGTTCCTGGAACACAGTATGCTCACAATAAATTATTGTTACATGAATGACTGAATCTCTATTTTGTTATGTGGACAGATTTTGCAGTGTATAATTAAGAGAAAGAGAGCAGATTATAAAGAAGCATGTGTGCTGTAGCAGACATTGTTAATTCTCTCCTTCTTTGGTTTTGTTTGTGAGGGAGGACTACGTCCCCTCTTTCAGTTAATTAACTATGATTGGTTCAAAGCCAATCATGACAATCCTTTTCTCTGCTGCTGGAGGTGGTTCTGGCCAGTGAGACCTAAATCTGTTGGGGGTCACTTTCTGAAGTTTTTGCTTTCATAATAAAAATGCAGACATGACTGCCTTTGCTGGCATTGAAAACAGATGTGGCTGGAGCTGCAGCAGCTATTTTGCAACCATGAGAGAAATTCCAAGAAAGTCACAGAGATGCTGGACCTAACATTTTTGAACCAGTGAACCACAGCCAGCAACCACAGATATGGTAGCTAGGAAGAAAAATGAGTCTCTGCTTCTTTATTTTTATTTTTTTAAATTTTAAATACGATGGGGTTTCACCATGTTGGTCAGGCTGGTCTTGAACTCCTGACCTCAGGTGATCCACCCGCCTTGGCCTCCAAAGTGCTTGGATTACAGGTGTGAGTCACCACGCCGGGCCGAGTCTCTGTTTCTTAAATAATTATACTTGCAGATTAATGCCCCCCGCAACAGACACAGAGTATGATTTTATATGTGTGTGTGTATATATATATATCTGATCATATCTGCATATATATCTGATCAGATATAGGATATATATCTGATCATATAGATATGATATATATCTGTATATGCAAGTTGTTAAAATGCACCCTTTGAATGAAGAGACTCCCCAGACAGGCTTTGTGTTTATGGCTGTTTATTTACCTGAGTGCAGGTGGGCTGGGCCAAAAAGGGCGATAGCGAAGGGTGGTAGGATAGGAGTTGGTTTTATAGATTGGGGCAAATATTTTGGAGAGGGGGCAGGGGTGTTAAGGAGTAAGATCAGTTACAGGGGTAGGGGTGGGCAAGGAGTAGGCATTACCAGAAGTTCAGTTACAATGGCAGGTGGGGCAGGGAGTATTTGTGTTATCATAGTAACAGTTAAGATGGGAGGGTGGGGGAAGCTGAGTTATCAGGGATAATGGCGAACGCAGGGGTGGGAGGTGGGGAGTCAGGGCAGGCAGGACTTCAGACTTTCTGGGTTCAGACTTGCAGATGGAGGCCTGACTCAAATATGAATAGAAAAAATTAAAGTGATTATATCAGGGTGGTAGGATTCCCTTGATATTTTTTGTTTTATGAAGTTTTTCTAATCAGCATGTAAATAATAACCGGAAAAAGACCTTTTAACATTCAGAAAATAAGCAATCATGATAATTCTTTTTTTTTTTTTTTTTTTGAGACAGAATCTCATTCTGTTGCCCAGGCTGAAGTGCAGTAGTGTGATCTCAGCTCACTGCAACCTCCATCTCCTGGGTTCAAGCAATTCTTCTGCCTCAGCCTTCTCACCGAGTAGTTGGGATTACAAGTGCCCCCCACCACGCCCGGCTAATTTTATTTATTTATTTATTTAGTAGAGATGGGTTTCACCATGTTGGCTAGGCTGATCTCGAACTCCTGGCCTCAAGTGATCCGTCCACCCTGGCCTCCCAAAGTGCTGGGATTACAGGGGTGAGCCATGCCCAGCCTAATTCTACTTTAAAAAATAAATAAAATGTTAGGCCCCCAGGAAGGAGATCACTCCCATGTGACAAGTGAATTTGAAGGAAGCTAGATGACCACCTGTGGCCATCCTGGGGCACGGATTCAAACACCAGTGGAAGGCTGGACTTGACCTACAAAGGTCCCCTCCAAAACAGGTGTGATTCCAACCTTCTGTGGGAGGCAGGCAGGCATCATCACCCCAGGAAAATGGATGAAAACCTGAGGCTATGTGAGGAGACGTGATGTCTCTCAGTCACCACAAGGACATATCTGTCCTCACCTGGGATTAGGCCTCCAGGCTTTTGCTGGCCAGCCTGCCAGGAGGATTCTCAACAGCATCAGGGCTATGACAAGGAGAAGGAGGGAGCCCGGCCCTGCAGCTGGGGCAGCTGTGGGGTCTGCAGGTGGTGCCGAAGCCTGTATTGTCTGTAAACACAGATTTTCAGCAAGCCAAGTGTCACCATCTCTTCCCACAACAAACTAGGGTTATCTGTATGAAAATGACCTTGAGGAAAACTAGAGGAAAAGCAAAAAAAAAAAAAGTGTCAGCAAAGAAAGAAAAGAAAAATACACTAGGGAAACTGTTTTGTTTTGTGTTTTTGAGACAGTCTTGCTCTGTTGCCCAGACTGCAGTGCAGTGGTGCGATCTTAGTTCACTGCAAAATCCACCTCCAGGGTTCAAGCAATTCTTTTGCCTCAGCCTCCCTAGTAGCTGGGACTATGGGTGTGCGCCACCACATACCAGCTATTTTTCTTTTTTTTTTTCGTATTTTTTTTTTTTTGAGACGGAGTTTCACTCTTGTTACCCAGGCTGGAGTGCAATGGCGCGATCTTGGCTCACCGCAACCTCCGCCTCCTGGGTTCAGGCAATTCTCCTGCCTCAGCCTCCTGAGTAGCTGGGATTACAGGCACGTGCCACCATGCCCAGCTAATTTTTTGTATTTTTAGTAGAGACAGGGTTTCACCACGTTGACCAGGATGGTCTTGATCTCTTGACCTCGTGATCCACTCGCCTCGGCCTCCCAAAGTGCTGGGATTACAGGTGTGAGCCACCGCGCCCGTCCCCTTTTTTTGTATTTTTAGTAGAGATGGGGTTTCACCATGTTGGTCAGGCTGGTCTTGAACGCCTGACTTTAAGTGATCCACTTGCCTTGGCCTCCCAAAGTGCTGGGGTTACAGGCGTGAGCCACTGCGCCCGGCCATAGAGAAACTTGATTCTCTCCTCAGCAAACACTCTCAGGGTAGCCACTGCAGACTTTGGGGACACAGATGGCAAGGACAGCAGCCGCCGGCATTCCCCACCAGCAGCCCCTTCTACACGCCAGCAGGGTCATTCTCAGCCGGGTCCACTTGGCCGCTGATTTGATTCTTACCTAGTGAGTAGGTGCCATCAGGGGTGAATCAGACACAGCACTGCTCTGCAGGAGGAGCACGGGTCAAAGACGAGCACATGCAACAAGGATCGCTTCAGGGTGGAGATTTTCTTCTTCAGTAGAAGGAGACTGGGCCATCAGGATGTCTTCATGGCAGTGTCCACTCCGGTGAGGACTCTGGACTTAACTGTGATGCCCGTCCCCCTTTTCCTTTTCCCTTAGAATGGGATAGACCAGCCTGGAGCAGCTGGATGTACCATAATGACGCCAGTAACCATATTTTCATCTATTTCTTTTGTGGGATCTCAGATCTTTCCAGTGGATGGATTTCCTTTCTTTTCCTGTCTGATCTTTAGCGCTCTCTCTCTCTCTCTCTCTCTCTCTCTCTCTCTATCTCTCTCTGTTAGGAAGTGTAACCTCTTTCAGACATGTTCCTGCGTATTCTTTGGGCAGCTCTGAGCATTGTCTTCTGCAACCTGAAGTTCAAGTCATCTGCCTGAGCCTGGGGTTTCTCATCTCAATAACAGGGTGCCAGTCAATGCCTCCCTACCTCTTCCTGGGAGCAACTTTGCTCTTCCCTGCCTGCGGTGGCAGATCTAGACCCTGCCCCTGATTCCCTGTGGGGCCTTCCCCAGTCTCAGTTTTCTTCCCGCTGTGGTGGGACAGAAGTCCTGCCTCCCTTCCTCACAGGACTGATCCTAGGCCTGAGGACCTCACGGGAACCTTGGTGGTCATTGCTGTGTTGGGTTTCCGAGCTCTACCCTTCTTCCTGGCTCAGGTGGCTGACTTCTCTGCACCATTAACATCCTGACCACGAGGTGATGGAAATAGTTTGGCCTGGGGGTGAGGGCTAGGGGCCCCTGAAGCAGCTGAAGGTACATTCCTCCCAGTCTCCACCCTCACTTGCCCTGGGGCCCAGGCTGCTGGGGATTCTTTCCTTTCACCCTTGACCTCAGAGCACTGATGCGAATTGGGTGCATGCCCTGGGGGTCCTTTGGATCCAAATGGCTAGGCTGGTTGACACAGTTGGGTGTCTGTGTGGAGGAGCGGGACGGCCATCTGACCACTCAGACCCTGTCCTTCCTCCCGCTCCATGCTTGCCTCACATGATGACTTTCGAAAGCAGTTTCAGATCTGCCATCTCATTTGGCTTTGAGTCTCCCCAGTGAGGGTGGAGTAATTGCCACCATCTTGCTGAGGAGTGAACTGAGGCTCAGAAGGGGCAAGCTGTTGCTGAGGGTCACGCCATGGATTTATAGTAGAGCTGGGATTAGAACTCACGCTCTGGATCCCTGCCTGGGTAGTGTCCCATCTGCCACCAAGGCCTGGCTTTCGCCTCCAAAGGTCCCCTTCCTTTGGGGACAGAGAAAGCCAGGCAGACATGTCAGAGAACAGCGACATCTCTTCCCTTTCTTTTCTCCCCACCGTAGCCACTGTCACCACCCCTCGAGACTGTGCTCACCATCACACGGCCTCTCGCTGGCCCCTGTCTCCAGGCTGGACCCCACCACACCCACCAGAGGGATTCTTCTAAGCAGTAATTGGACTCTAAAACCACTCTCTCCAGACCAATGCAATTTGGCCTGAAGGGGGTCCAGTCTGTAGGAGCTGCTGGTCCAGTGGAAGAGATAGTCACACAGAGGACTCCCTTAGTAAAGAGGAGAGAGGGAGCATGGGACAGAAAGTTCAGGGAGTGCAGCCTGGAGGAGGGGACCCTCCTCGGGGTGGGTCTCCTGAGAATTATCAGGCAAAGAATGCCGGGAAGGGCATTCCAGGAGGAGGGACTAGCATGCGCTGTGGCTGCAGAGTGAAGCTGGCAGCCTGGATGGCTTGAGGCAGTGCTACACTTTCGGGGAGTAAATCTGTGGTTCCCACACTTTGGGCTGCCTCAGTATCTCCTGGGGAGTTTATGAAATGCAGATTTCTTAAAGCGGTAAGGGGGTGTAGGAGGAGTTCCCACAGCCTCGTTCCACGGTTCTGATGCAGGTGGCCCCTGGACCATGCTTGGAGAAACACTGGCAGGACTGAGGTGGCTTTGGCCGGGGCACTGCGGAGAGGTCTGGGGTGGAGGCAGAGGCGGCGTGCGCCGCGGGAGCTCGGCCCTCTGGGACAAGCGTGGATCCTCTTGCCCATCCCCCGTCCCTACTGACACGTTTTCTCCTCTTTTCATCATTCTCTGGTGCTCTCATCATCACTCATAGGCTGAGAATGAATTTATTACCTATTTCACTCAACTATGAGGCTGCGTGAGGAGAGGGATTTTGTCTATCTTGCTCACTGTAGGACCCCGGTGTCCGTAACACGGAAGGCGATTGAAGGAGCTTGTGTTCTGTTTGTGTTTTGTTTTTTTTAGGGTGGAAGAGATCTGAGTGTGCTCAGAGGCTGGCGGGTAAAGGGGCGAGTAAGCTGCGGTGTGGACAAAAGAGACAGAGACAGCCAGGCAGACCTGTCAGAATAGCCACATCTCTTCCCTTTAAAGCGGCAGGGAGGGAGGAGGTGCAGGGTGGAGAGAGGCTGCCTGTGGTAGGTGCCAGGAAGACCCCAGTGGCTTCCTTTTCTCCATGAAGTGGCAGGTAAGGGGCTTCCTGGGAAGAGAAGGGAGAAGAGGAGCGGGTGGAGACTAGTGATTTGTGTTGGGCCCGGAGCCATTCTCGAGCAGGGGGAGAGGAAAGCATTTCTGAGGCTGGCATGTTGGTCACGACCCTCTTTTGTTCAGAATCTGCCTTGGGCTTGAGAGGCTTAAGACCAGCCTCCCATCCCAGTGTCCCGAGCTGGGCTATGCACTGCTTCCTGCCAGCATTATAACTAGACCACAGATCCGGAGCTACCTCCTCCAGGAAGTCTACCCAGATCAAGTGCCCATCTGACTGAGCTCCCGCAGCACCTAGCCTGCCCCTTCTGTGAGACTTGGCTCCTCTCCCCTCTTATCACAGATACCTGTTCTCTGATCTGCCTCCCTGTGGACTCTGAGGGTGGGGCAGAGGCTGATTCAGCTCAGAGGTGAGAGCAGGTGCCAGCCGCTAATGGGCTGGGCTGGGCCTGGGCGATGGGCAGGCGGTGGACTCCAATGACCGGCACCTGGTGCCCTCTGCCGGCCCAGCTGGGCAGGGCTGCTGGTCTGGAGTGGCAGGAAACTTCCTGGGAGAGGCCTGGTTCTCTGGGCCCGGCCCTCTCTCCCTATTCCTTCCTTCCTCCCTTCCTGAAACTTCACTGCATCCTCCAAATCCTAGTCCAGCACCAGCAACTCCCTGCTTTTCAACAGCCTCTGGCAGCGTTTCCGTCCCTTTCCGGCCCTGACTAGAAGACCCCTGTCCCCCAAAAGACGCTGCGGCCGGCCCTGCAGCCCTGCCCCAGGAGGGGTGGGGTCTCCTTGCTCTCAAGGCCCCGGTCTCTGGACCACCATCCTTCTCTCCTCCATAAACTTAGTCCTGCGCCACACAGCAATGTTTCGGGTGACAACAGACTGCACACGTGACAGTGGACTCAGGATTACAGTGGAGCTGAGAAACTCCTGTCACCTTGCCTAGAGACGTCTTAGCCATTGTAACGTTGTAGCACAGTTCCATAAAAAAAAAAAAAAATTAGCATAGCCTAAATGTACAGTTTTGTTGTTGCTGCTGTTGTTTTCGGAGATGGAGTCTTGCTCTGTCACCCAGGCTGGAGTGCAACGGCAAAATCTTGGCTCACTGCAACCTCCGTCTCCTGGGTTCAAGGGAGTCTCCTGCCTCAGCCTCCCAAGCAGCTGGGATTACAGGCACCCACCACCACACCTGGCTCATTTTTGTATTTTTAGTAGTGACTGTGTTTCCTCATGTTGACCAGGCTGGTGTTGAACTCCTGACCTCATGATCCACCGCTTCTGCCTCCCAAAGTGCTGGGATTACAGGTATGAGCCACCATGCCCCGCCAATGTCCAGTTTTTGTAGTTCATAGTCACAAACAGTAATGTCCCAGGTCTTCACTTTCACTCCCCACTCATGCACTCACTCCCCACTCACTCACTCACCCATTCACCCACCCACTCAGCCACCCACCCACTCATTGACTCACCCACCCACTCACTCACCCACCCACCCACTCATTGACTTACCCTCCTACTCATCCACTCACTCACCCACTCACTCACCCTCTCACTCACTCACCCACCCACCTACCCACCCACTCACTCACTCACCCTCCCACTCACTCACTCACCCACTCACCCACTCACCCACTTACTTGCCCTTTCACTCACTCACTCACCCACTCACTCACCCACTCAACCATCCACCCACTCACTGGCTCGCTCACCCTCTCACTCACTCACCCACTCACTCACCCACTCACCCACTCACTCACCCCTCACTCACCCATTCACCCACCCACCTACCCACCCACTCACTCACTCACCCTCCCACTCACTCACTCACCCACTCACCCACTCACCCACTTACTCGCCCTTTCACTCACTCACTCACCCACTCACTCACCCACTCAACCATCCACCCACTCACTGGCTCGCTCACCCTCTCACTCACTCACCCACTCACTCACCCACTCACCCACTCACTCACCCCTCACTCACCCATTCACCCACTCACTCACCCTCCTACTCACCCACTCACCCACTCACTCACCCTCTCACCCACCCACTCACCCACTCACCCTCTCACTCACCCACCCACCCACTCACCTACTCACTCACCCACCCACTCACCCACTGACCCACTCACTCACCCTCTCACTCACTCAGTCACTCACCCACTCACCCTCCCACTCACTCACCCACCCAGAGCCACTTCCAGTTCTGCAAGCTCCATTCCTGGTAAATGCCCTACACAGATGTGCCAATTTTTTCTTTTATACTGTATTTTTACTACAGTATTTTTACTATACCATTTCTACGTTTAGAGTTGTTTAAATGCACAAAGACTTACCATTGTGTTACAGTTGCCTACAGCATTCAGTACTGTGCTGTACAAGTTTGTAGCAATAGGCTGTCTATCCCATATAGCCTAGGTATGTCGTGGGCCAGCCCATCTGGGTCTAAGTATATGATGTTCGCACAATGACAAAATTGCATGACTGTACTCAGTATTGAAGTTCCTGTCATCAAATTACACGGGAAGGCGTAGCTCCGGCTCATGGCCCCTGTCTCCTGCTGGGGGATTTCAGCATGCTCCTAGAGAGCAGGTTGCATGCTCTGGTCTCTCAGTCCTTCCGCCTCTAGAGACCTTGCATGCCCCCTTTTCAGCCTCCCATTCCCACCTGCACACTCCGGCCCTTGTCACTACGGTAACATTAGCTCCTCCAGAATCTCCATTCCAGACCCCCCTTTCTGAACACCACCGTCCTCTTCTCCCACCTCCACCGCTTTTCACGGATGCCAGCCTTTCACCTCTGCCCTTGCGCCTCTCCCCTCCTCCCAGCCCAGACTTCACGGTCCAGCCTGCCCTCCATCCTCCCCACACCCTCATACTAGTTCCTGTACTCACAGGGCAGAAAACCCACTCTGCTTAAACTTAGCCACCCCACCACCTCAGCTCCCGCACCCGGGCGGCTGAGCACAGCCAGAGAAACACACATGCTTTCTGGTCTCACTCACTAACCTCACGCCTCCGGTGGGCCCTGGAGGCGGTCCTAATAACCCACTCAGCTCCCAAGTCCATTACATTGCCTGACTTATTTATTTTATTTTTTATCTCAATGCAAACATTTATAATAGTTACATGTTGCAGGCGACATTCTAAGCACGTTAAGAATATCAACTCATGCCGGGCGCGGTGGCTCACGCCTGTAATCCCAGCACTTTGGGAGGCCGAGACGGGTGGATCATGAGGTCAAGAGATCGAGACCATCCCGGTCAACATGGTGAAACCCCGTCTCTACTAAAAATACAAAAAATTAGCTGGGCATGGTGGCTTGTGCCTGTAATCCCAGCTACTCAGGAGGCTGAGGCAGGAGAATTGCCTGAACCCAGGAGGCGGAGGTTGCGGTGAGCCGAGATCGCGCCATTGCACTCCAGCTTGGGTAACAAGAGTGAAACTCTGTCTCAAAGAAAAAACAAACAAACAAACAAACAAAAATAAATAAATAAATAAAGTTTCTCTATAACCTGGAAGCACCCTCTGCACCCTTCCTCACTTCTACATCTCTGTCTTTCTGGACTTTAAAAAAAAAAAAAAAGAATATCAACTCATTTCTCACGAAATCTGTGAGGTACATTCTATAACTATGGCCATTTCATGGACGAAGAGATACACACACAGGAAGAGACTGAGTGACTTGTCCTGGAGCTCAGGCCCTTGGCCCCGTGCAGGGCTGCCCTGCCCCCCAGGCAATGACTGCAGCGTGCCTTCTCCTTTCTCCTTAAACCTCCAAGTCCTTCTCCCCCAGCCTTCCTTATAGCAGCTGCCTTGCTTCCTACTGCAATGAGAAAAGAGATCCAATAAAGAGAGCACCTCCATGGGCTCCCAGCTCCGCATCTGCCCCCTACCTGCCTGAGCCTCCTTCTCCACCTTCTGGTGATTCTGGCTGTGCCCTGTCTAGAGGATGGAGCCTCCACCTGTGTACTAGGAGCTATCTCTTCTCACCTCCTAAGGGACAGTCTCCACTCTCCAGCACGGCCAGCTTGTCCCTCTCAACTGTATCACTCCCATCAGCTCTGGGCCACCACCCATCTTCCTAGCCTGGTGCTAGGGATGCCAAAGATGACCTGACTCAGACAGGTTGCCTGCTTCTGCTGAGTTCATGACCTGTGGGGGAGACAGATGCATTCCCTGACAGTTAGGTTTGCAGGCATCCCTTTGTATCTGTCACTTTCCAATGCAGCCTTTATTGTGCTTGGGAGGAAATGCCCTGACTTCAGGGCAGCAGACAGCTGCAGCCCTGTCGCCCTGACTTCAGGAGGGAGAGCCCTGGGCTCCAATCCTTGGCCTCTTGGGCTATGGAAAACAGCTGGAAAGGGAGTCTAAGTCCACTCTGACCCATAGCTGTGTGATGTGCACAAAATGCTCTCCCTCTCTAGCCCTCAATTTTCTTGCCTATTAAACAGAAATGATAGTCCCAGCTCAGCATGCCCCACAGGGCTGGGGCGAATGAGACAGGAAGGGTGAAAATGCTTTGTGGACAAAGAGGAGGAGTTCTAAGTGGCTACAGGAGAGATGCCACGTATATTTTACAATCTTATGCTTGGTTTTGTTTTTTTTTTTTTTTGAAACAGAGTCTCACTCTGTTGCGCAGGCTGGAGTGCAATGGTGCAATCTTGGCTCACTGCAATCTCCGCCTCCCAGGTTCAAGTGATTCTCCTGCCCCAGCCTCACCAGTAGCTGGGATTACAGGCACCTACCACTATGCCTGATTAAGTTTTGTATTTTAGTAGAGATGGGGTTTCATCCTGTTAGCTAGGCTGGTCTCAATTTCCTGACCTCAAGTGATCCGTCCTTTGTAGGGATATGAATAAACCTGGAAACCATCATTCTCAGCAAACTGACACAAGAACAGAAAATCAAACACCGCATGTTCTCACTCACAGGCGGGTGTTGAACAATGAGAACACATGGACACAGGGAGGGGAGCACCACACACTGTGGTCTGTTGGGGGGAAAATAGGGGAGGGACAGTAGAAGATGGGGAGTTGGGGAGAGATGGCATGGGGAGAAATGCCAGATATAGGTGATGGGGAGGAAGGCAGCAAATCACACTGCCATGTGTGTACCTATGCAACCGTCTTGCATGTTCTTCAGATGGACCCCAAAACCTAAAATGAAATTTAAAAAAAAGTAGACTATCTCTGAAAAGATACCCAATAAATATTAAATTAGGTATATTAGTTTCCTGGGGCTGTTATAACAGGTTACCACAAATATGCTGGCTTCAAACAACAAAAATGTATTCTCTTGCAGTTATGGAAGGCAGAGTTCTGGAATCAAGGGTTGCAGGGTGGTGACCTCTCCAGAGGCTCCAGGGGAGGAACATTCCTGCTTCTTCCAGCTCCTGGGGGCTCCTGATTCCGTGGCTTAGGTCAGCACAGCTCCAGTCGGCATTTCCAACTTTACGTAGGTGTCTCTGTGTCTCAAGCATCTCTCTCCTTTCTTTTCTGATATCAGTCATTGGATTCAGGTCCTATCCTAAACCCAGGATAATCTCCTCATGTGATCCTTAGATCAACTACATCTGCAGACATCTCATTTCCAAGTAAGGTCACATTCACAGATTCCAAGAGTCAGTCTTGGACTGACCCTTTTGGGGGACACCATTCAACCCACTACCACGGCTAACTGGTTTTCCCTGGGAAGGTGGGGGTTTAGGAGTGGGAGGAAAATGAACTTTTCACTGTATATTCTTTTGAACTATTCCAATTTAAAAAATCATTTTCATGTAAATTTAAAAAAATCGAACATCCATATGCAAAAATAACCCCTCCCTTGTGAAAAGGAGTATGCCTATTTAAAATGTTAAAATGTGCACTCATACCAATGGTGGCTGCAGACTCCAAGTTTCTGAGTTTGGAGAAGGTAGCTAGGGAGCGTAATAGTGAGTTCTGTCTATGCATTCAGGCTGTGAGGGGAAGGCAAGGGCTAGAAGAGCATCTGAGGGAGAGTAAAAGTGGCATTTTTTGGGGGGAAGCCTTGAGGATGCTTGTGGGGGGAAGGGAAACAATGACACAGGAAGAGGGATTTGGAGATAGGAGGAGAGGAGATAGTGGAGGTAGCTGATCCCTGCGGAGGCCAGATTGGGGCAGGCGAGGGTCAGCTGAGTATAGCAGGATGGTCCCCTCTGCCCTGAAGGAGTAAGGCAGGAGGGGAAAAGGATGAGTATTGACCCAGAAAGCACTTGTTGGGGAGGGGAGGCCCCAGAAGAGGCATCTGACTTACCCTGATTGCTGGTATCTCTCAAGGGTTATTTGCTGGCCAGGGCGTAAGGGAAGGTGGGAGGAGGTGAAATAACTCCTTTGGGCAACTTCTGGGAGGGGTAATGGGTGAGGGGTGAAAGCCCTGCCAAGTGGCAGGAGGCTCTGCTGGGGCTGCCCCTCAAAGAGTGCAGTGGAGGATATGGAATGAGAAGTGACTGCCCCTCTGGTTCCATCTGTCGCAGAGCCTAGGGTGCTTCCTTCCTCCCCCCCACCCCCTCGTCAGAACATACCCATTACATGCTGGACAGCGGCCCCCTTCCTGGGCCTGGGGACATCTGTGTCCCTCTGTGCACAGGCTTCACATCCCCTGGGTTCAAGGTAAGAACACTTGGTGGGTGAGAAGCCAAGGTCCCAAAGGGGAAGCAGCAGGGAAAGTTAACTCCCATCTATTCTTCCTCCAGGAGAAGGCCTTTTGATGAGGAAGCTGCCAAAAGCAGCAAATACAACTCCGGTCACAGGCAGCAGGAGGAAAAGCCAGCTCTGCCACTACTGTCCGCAAACCATGAGCTCCTACTCTGTGCGGCGATGGCGGGCTCAGTGGGGATAGCTCTGACCTTACCTGATGGAGTCACTGTCAACCCCTGGGCTTCACAGTTTTTGTGCACTGGCCCTCTGGAGTGAGGTCTTTGCAAACAAAGTGGAAAGGGCACCAACTTTGGACTCCAGCACCTAGATTCAGAGCAGATCATTTCACTCAGAATCTGCTGTGCAGCTGCAAGGGAGAATCATAAAGTCTCCTTTGTTTCTTCCCAGTATTGACAACCCTTCCAGAAAGAGCAAGCCTCATGTCATGCCACATGTACAATCTGAGGCCAGGAGCTCTCTTTCCCCTTTTCATCTTCCTGCCTGGTACACAATAGGTGTTTACTGGATGCTTGTCCAGTTGAGTTCTTGAACATGGTGTGTAAAAGGAATCTTTGCAAATTGAATCTTCTGAAACACTGAGCTTGTGCCTGCCATGGAATTCTGAATGTACCTGTATGACGTCTTTGCAAACTTAAAACCTGAATCTTTGCAATATAAAATCCCTTGAAATTCATGTAGGCTGGACATCAAAAGCAAGCAGTGTCTTCAAGGAACAGCTAGTTGGTATGGTCAGTGTGCAGGGTGCATAAAGGGCAGAGGTCGGAGGGGATCCAGGCTAAGTTAAGAAGGCTGCCAGGCAGGATAAGGCCGATGGAAAGAACTCGGTAGGGAGTGAGGAGTCCACAGTAGGATTGATTCAGAAGGCTTACTGGTCCGCAGGTGACAAGAAGGACCCAGGAAACACTGAAAATGTGGGCCCAGCAGAACTCCCACGCAGGGTGAGAGGCGGAAGAGGAGGTGCCTCCAGACCGCCGGCGCCTTCCACCCAGTTAGAATTTGGGATTTTTTTCCTTCCCTCTGCGCGTGATCTGACGCTGTCTGGGGAGGGCGAGGCCGAAATCTGATCCTCCAGTCCTGGGGTTCCGTTAATGTTTAATCAGATAGGATCGTCCGATGGGGCTCTGGTGGCGTGATCTCCGCGCCCCAGGCTTCAAGCACCCACACCCTAGGTTTCGCAGTGGCGTCGAGGCGCGCAGGGTTGCAGTCGGGCGTCGACGCTCAGTTCAGGGTCTGAGCCTGGAGGAGTCAGCCAGGCAGTGAGACTGTCTTGGGCTGGGACGCGTCGTTGCAGCGCACAGCTCCCAGCCAGGACTTCGCGCGCCTCTTCGCACGCCCTGCCCCTGAGCTCCAGTTTCTGCACCGTCCTCCCCGCCGCAAGGCACAAGGCGCTGCGGGCGTGGATCGCGCACAGCTTCTAGGTCTCCTCGCTAGGACCGCAACCTCTCCTTTGGCCCTGATGGGCACCGTCAGCTCCAGGCGGCTGTGGTGGCCGCTGCCACTGCTGCTGCTGCTGCTGCTCCTGGGCCCCGCAGGCGCCCGTGCGCAGGAGGACGACGACGGCGACTACGAGGAGCTGGTGTTAGCCTTGCGTTCCGAGGAGGACGGCCTGGCTGACGCGCTCCAGCACGGAGCCACCGCCACTTTCCACCGCTGCGCCAAGGTGAGGGCTTAGAGGTGGGAGGCCAGGGCAAACCTGCAGCCAAGACGGTGAGGTGGTGTTTCCTCTCCGGCCTCAGTTTCCCCCCATGTAAGAGAGGGAGTGGAGAGCAGGTATCCGAGGGCTCTTTGCTTGCCACGGTATTTGGGACTGCAGGCAAGGCGGCGGGGGAGGACGGGTCGTGGCAGAGAGAGGGGACAGTCGGCTCTTCGGGGACGCGCTTGGGCGTGCGGCTGCACTAATCAGTGGGAAGGTTCGCGGGGGTGGGAGACTGAGAGGCCGAGAAAGGGCTAGCAGAGCACTGCCAGGATCTCCTGCCCAGATTTCACTCTCCGCCCCGCCGCGGCACAGGTGGGTGAAGGAGTTAATGCCTGGAACGCACTGGGAGCGGCACCGGGCGCAGAGGAAGCGGGCTTACTATTATTGTGGGTTCTGATTTGGTTTGGTTAAATATGGGCAGTGGAGGATGAAGGGCCTGGAGCCGAGACAGGGGCGGAGTGGGAGGGACGACAGACTCTGGGAGCGCGAGGCAATTTCTTTATGGACCCAGAACTCTTGCTCTGAGTCCATCTGTTTCAGCTGAAGGAAAGAACCAGCTGAAGGGCCAAGGGAGACGGGCGGAGTTATTCTCGAGGCCCATTGGTGTCCTTTATAACTCAGGCAGGTAAGGGCCCTTGGTGCTCTGGGGCCAGAGGTGGCGCGCCTGGTGCTGGGACCCCGGAGCTGAGCCCCACCCCCTGCTGACTGGCTGGCTGCCGACGGCGGGGGCGAGTTTGCTTAACAACTCTGCCTGCATCAGGCCCTCAGGCTCTGGGAAGCTTCTTCCCGGGGCGGGGCCGCTAGTTTTTTTCTAAGTATTACCAGCCTAGGACTTGGCTGAGGTTGTGTCCCCCAGCTTAGAGTCAGATCTGGGTCTGAATCCTGCCTTCCTCTCACTAGCTCACTAGCTGTGGTGCTTGACAAGTTACCTAACCTTGAGCTCCACTGCCTGATCTTTAAAAGGGAGGTGACAATCCTCCCTAAGGGTTCAGTGGCAGCAGGTGGGGAGATGAAAGTTCTGTTGACCCCGAGTGACCTCATGATGCAAGCCCAGGGAGGGATTACTTGCAGTTTTGTTCCTGTCTGCGGTGTGACCTGTTGGTGACATCGTCTCCAAACCACAGCTCCTGGGGCAGAGGGGAAAATTCTGCCACTCACAGCTGCCGGCCCACCCTTCTGTCTGAGTGTGCTCAGTGGCAGGATGTCGTGCCCTTACTCAGCTCAGTGTAGCTCTCTTCCTTGTTCCCTGAGCCTTTGACCTTCTAGAGGGAGGTTGTGGGGTTGTGGCCAGGATAAGAAAGGACATATCAAATTACCACTGCTCCAAAAAGCCTGTTCTGGAAGTAGCGAGTACCCCATCCTGAGAGGTGAGTAGGCAGAGGCTTCATGACCACCTGAACCAAGCCCTTGGGCATGTTTCTTCTCTGGTGGAAATTTGGAACACATACCTCGTCAACTTTATTTATTCATTCATTCAATGGATATTTTGTGGGACTCAAATTTAGAATGAAAATGGTTTTTGGCAAGCAGAAAAGGATTTTTAGACCAATCTTTTTTTTTTTTTTTGAGACGGAGTTCCGCTCTTGTTACCCAGGCTGGAGTGCAATGGTGCGATCTCGGCTCACCGCAACCTCCGCCTCCTGGGTTCAGGCAATTCTCCTGCCTCAGCCTCCTGAGTAGCTGGGATTACAGGCACGCGCCACCACGCCCAGCTAACTTTCTGTATTTTTAGTAGAGATGGGGTTTCACCATGTTGACCAGGATGGTCTCGATCTCTTAACCTCGTGATCCACCCGCCTCGGCCTCCCAAAGTGCTGGGATTACAGGCTTGAGCCACCGCGCCCGGCCCCAGACCAATCCTTTTCTTTTAGTCATGAGAAATTAAGGCCCAGAGAAAGGAGGTGCATCCGAGTGCATTAGAACGGGGTTTTCAGAACTCACATTCCACTGCACAGTGTAGTCTCCCAATTCATTCAATTTTTATTTAGCAAAAGGCATTTTAGATGGGTCTTTGAAGCATTAGTAGGAGTTTAGCAATGACAGTGTCAGGAGAATTTTATTCTAAGAGTAGGAGGTACCATGAACAAAGGTACAGAGCTGGGAAAACCAGAGGTGGAGGATAAGGAGCAGGTGTCACAGTTCTTTTTCTTTTTCTTTTCTTTTTTTTTTTTTTTTTAAGATGGAGTTTCCCTCTTGTTGCCCAGGTTGGAGTGCAATGGCATGATCTCAGCTTACTGCAACCTCTGCCCCCTGGGTTCAAGTGATTCTCCTGCCTCAGCCTCCCAAGAAGCTGGCATTACAGGTGCCTGCCACCACGCCTGGCTAATTTTTGTATTTTTAGTAGAGATGGGGTTTCAGCATGTTGGCCAGGCCAGTCTCAAACTCCTGACCTTAGGTGATCTGCCCACCTCGGCCTCCCGAAGTGCTGGGATTGTAGTGTGAACCCCCACACCCAGCCTCCACAGTTCTTTATCCATCTTCTGAAATGTAAAATGTTCTGAAAACTGAAAGGTTTTTTTTGTGATTTGATTGATGGTAGCACCTGACATGAACTGCCATGAGATGATTTTTAATCCATGTGTGTGCATATGCATATTCATATATTTTGCTGCACAGATTACAGATGCAGCTCCAGATTCCTCCAAGCAGACTCTCTGATTGCTCATTACTGCCTTTCTAAAATCCAAACAAGTCTGAGGTTCAAAGCTGATTTGGCCCTAAGGCTTTGGGTAATGGGGTGGACTCTGTTCTACTCTGACTGGCATCCAAGATGCATATATACAGAGATGTGGGTGATGAGGCTGCAAAGGTGAGCTGGGGTAGCGGCCCAGGAGGAGCATGGAGTTTGGACTCGATCCATTGGGCCAGGCGTCCCCAAACTATGGCCCGTGGGCCACATGTGACCCCCTGAGGCCATTTATCCGGCCCCCCACCGCACTTCAGGAAGGGGCACCTCTTTCATTGGTGGTCAGTAAGAAGAGCACAGTATGCGGCAGCCCTCCAACGGTCTGAGGGACAGTGAACTGGCCCCCTGTGTAAAAAGTTTGGGGATGACTGCATTAGGCAGTGGGGAGCCAGTTCTTTCTTCCTGTTCTTGAGCAGGTGTGTCTGCTTGAGAGCAGTTGGAGCAGACAAGAGGTAAAACCAAATGCATCATCTGCAGACAGTGACTGCTCTAGTTTGTTTGTCCCCTTCAAATCTCATGTGGAAATTTGCTCCCCAGTATAGGAAGTGGGGCCTAATGGGAGATGTCTGGGTCGTGGGGGAGGAACTTCCATGAAAGGCTTGGTGCCATCCTTGTGATAATGAGTAAGTTCTCCCTCTTATTTCCCTTGAAGGTTGATTATTAAAAAGAGTTTGGCACCCCCCTCCCTTCTCTCTTGCTTCTTCTCCTGCCACGTGATTGATCTCCACATGTGCAGGCTCTCCTTCACCTTCCGCCATCAGTGGAAGCAGCTTGAGGCCCTTACCAGAAGTAGATGCTGGTGCCATGCTTTCTGGAGAGCCTGCAGAACCAGGAGCTGGATAAATCCCTTTTCCTTATAAATGACCCACATTCAGGTATTCCTTTATATAGCAACACGAGAGAATTAAGACAGTGGCCCTGACTACTCTGTCTAAATTTAAGAAGTGTTGCCGCCGGGTGCAGTGGCTCACACCTGTAATCCCAGCACTCTGAGAGGCTGAGGCGAGCGGATCACCTGAGGTGGGGAGTTCGAGACCAGCCTGACCAACATGGAGAAACCTGTTTCTACTAAAAATAAAAAATTAGCTGGGCATGGTGGCGCACTCCTGTAATCCCAGCTGCTCAGGAGGCTGAGACAGGAGAATCGCTTGAACCTGGGAGGTGGAGGTTGCGATAAGCCAAGATTGCGCCACTGCACTTCAGCCTGGGTGGCAAGAGGGAAATATCATCTCAAAAAAAAAAAAAAGAATTGTTGCCTTTGCTCACTTCATCATCCCTTCTGCCTGCATTTCTAGAGCATTCAGCTGGGAGATTTATACTACCGTCACTCCTGACCTTCCCAGCAGACCTATGTCATAGGTACTACGGTCTCTACAATACGGCGGAGCTATGTGAGGCTCAGAGGTGGAGTGATCTACTCATGGCCGCACAGCCAGTAAATATTGGAGCTGGAATTCAGGTCCATGGTTTTCTGGCTTCCAAGCCCATGAGTTTCTCCCTCAATTTATTCTAATTGGGGCGTGGGGGAGGGGGTGGCCAGGCCCATAGAGAGCTGGGTGCAGGTACAGAGGAGAACCTGCTTTTGAGTGTGGCTCATGGTTCCTATTCCTGCCTGACTGCCACATTTGGAGGTGTTCTATAACTATGTGAATAATGATAGTTGGCCTATATGAGTTTTTTAATTTGCTTTTTGGTCTGCATTTGGTAACTTCTTTATCATTTCCTATACTCTGTGGTGTCTCTTTTGTTGCAATTCTAACTTGTAAGTAGGGGTGAGATAAAGTACACGTAGGGTTTGCTGGGTTTCTTCCATGTCATTGTGTTCCTCCTTGCTTGGGGTCAGGAGCCCTGGAGGCTGCCTGGCACCTATGTGGTGGTGCTGAAGGAAGAGACCCACCGCTCGCAGCCAGAGCGCACCGCCCGCCGCCTGCAGGCCCAAGCTGCCCGCCGGGGATACCTCATCAAGCTCCTGCATGTCTTCCACGACCTTCTTCCTGGCTTCCTGGTGAAGATGAGCCGCGACCTGCTGGAGCTGGTGAGCCACCCTTTTTGGAAATGGCACTTCCTGACAGGGTTGGGCCACTGCATATATGCTGGGCACTCCGCTTAGTAGGCCCATTGCTGAAAATCAGAAGGGGACAGCAAGTATGCATTGAGCACCTACTGGGTACCAAGGACAGCAACTGCTGGCTTTCTGTATAGAATGCCCTTTAAGCCTGGCCATGCCCCAGTGGTATGTCCATCTTCATTTGAAGATGCGGAGACCAAAGTTCAGAAGGGACCACACAGATGGCTAGGGGTAGAGTCTGGATCAAACCCAGTGGTCTGCCTGCCAGCCATTCTTGTGCCAATGCATCTGCTACCTATGGGAACCCATAGGGATAGGCCCTGGGATGTTCAATGGAGCCTGAGTCATTTGATAAAAAAGCATGACTCAAGGGTCCAAAATTTCATTGAAGCTGCTCCTTAAAGTTCCTTCTCTAGGACAGGGTGGCTCTCCTCCCTCCTGGATGTCACATCTTTGGTGGAAGGGCAGAAAGGGGACTGGGTATTCTCCTCACGCTGGCCCTAATGCTTCAAATCTTAAAAAAAAACTTTCTTGGTTTGTTTCTGTCCCACCTTCTAGCCCACCCCTCTCCCTGGCCTCTTGATGAGAACATGTGTCATTTTCACACTGATTCTCCACATGGAGGGAGTGGGTGCTTCTCAGCCTCCTGCAGACAGCGGGGCGCAGGCTCTTGTCCAAGGTCACACAGTGTGATGGGCAGGTCAGGGTCTGGACCTGGGTCTCCTAGCTGCACTGCATTGCTGCCCCATGGGTAGTCAGCTCAGCATCCAGTGGCTGAACAGCTACCGCATGCCAAGGCCTGTGGGGCCATGACAGGGATTGACAGGGTCCCTGCCTTGGGAACCTGGCACCTAAGCAGAGGAGGCTGACAAGTCAATGCCTTCCAACAGTCTACTTGACACACATTTCCCAAGTGCCTGCTGTGTGCTGCAGAGGCGAATGTGACACAGCCCAGGCCTTTCCCTTGAGCTTACAGTTCAGGAGGAGAGGCTGACCAGCGGCTGCCAGTACCGCTGGCTATGGGACAATGTGCTCAGCACTGGGGAGGGGCGAAGAAGGTGCCCGCATCGCACCAGATGGCAGGCACAAGCCCCACAGGCCAGGGCACCTGCTGAGAGGAGAGGAGGTGGAGCAGAAGGCTGCAGACATTTGCCATCAAGAGCCAGGCTTCAAGCTGGGTATCCTACCAGCCTAGCTCGAATCCCACCCAGCCCCTTATTGGTTTGTCTAACCCTGGACAAATGCATTCACCTCTCTGAGCCTCACTCCCCTATCTGTAAATCAGGCATAATAATGGGAACATTCTTTTAAGGACTAAATGAGATTGTGAAGCATTCAGCAGATGCTAGGTACCCGCTGAAGTGTGGGCAGGTTAAGAAGCCTCTGGGGATAGCAAGGCATCCAGGGACCAGTTATGGCAGGAAGTTGTTACCACCTAGGTCTAAAGGGTAAGGAGTGGGAATAGTTTTCCCTCTGCCCAGCTGGAGCTGGTGGCATGGAGAGGCTGCCCATGGGGAGTCAGCTGAGGGTTCGGCACTGCCAAGTGCAGGGAGTCACGTGGCTGTGAGGGAATGGGGCAGATGCACACTTTTTTTCTTTTTTTTTTGAGACAGAGTCTCTGTCACCCAGGCTGGAGTGCAATGGCACAATATCAGCTCACTGCAACCGCGCCTCCCAGGTTCAAGCGATTCTCATGCCTCAGCCTCCCATGTAGCTGGGATTAGAGGCATACACCACCATGCCAGACTAATTTTTGTATTTTTAGTAGAGACGGGGTTTCACCATGTTGGCCAGACTGGTCTCAAACTCCTGACCTCAGGTGATCTGCCCGCCTTGGTCTTCCAAAGTGCTGGGATTCCAGGCATGAGTCATTACTCCCGGTCGCAGATGCACTCTTGTCCCTTCAGCTCCTGCTGGTGCCTCGCATTGGCTGAGCCCAGCTGAAAGCTGTGCCAGGGAGCTCGTGCTGCAGTTTGCACTGAGCAGGCGGGAGAAGGATGGGAATAGACTGGAGGACAGACAGAATTGCCAGTGCTGTTATGTCACGATTCAGGCATGGAGTCCAGGGCCTGAGCTTCACTCCATGTCTGTCCTGCCCAGAGCCTTGGCACAGCCTGGCTCCCAGACGAGATGTCAAGTTCAGAATCCTCTCTAAAAGGAATCCTCTGTGCCAGGCTGCGTTGCAGAGATATGGGAGTGCTGGGTTCCCAGCCTGAGCAAGGAGTGAGAAAACTCCGGCTTTTCCAGTCTGTCCTCCAGGGCACCAGGAGGGAGTCAGGGACAAGGGCTGCGGTCTGCTGGGACAAGGTGGGAGGCTGCTGGGCTGGGATGTGGGGATAGGTTTAACCAGGTGAGGCTGGGCTGTGGCTGTGTTTGCTGCTGTCCAAATGGCTTAAGCAGAGGCCCTCGGCCTCTCTGGCTTCTGCAGGCCCTGAAGTTGCCCCATGTTGACTACATCGAGGAGGACTCCTCTGTCTTTGCCCAGAGCATCCCGTGGAACCTGGAGCGGATTACCCCTGCGCGGTACCGGGCGGATGAATACCAGCCCCCCAGTAAGATGCCCCTCTGTGCCTTCCCTCCCCATCTAAGCTGAATTTGTTTGCTCTGCTCTGGCCTCGCCTCCCTGCCGGTGGTTTCCACCTCTCAGGGGCTCTGGGACTCAGCACCTCCACTGACCCCTTTTTTTCTGTCCCATCCCCAACCTCTGCAGCCCACACTGCCTGCCTGCCTTCTGCTCCACAAACGCAAAAGTCTTTCCTTAAATCATCTTCTCTTCCTCCTTCTCTCTTGTTTTCCTCTTCTCTCCATTCAGAATGGCCCAACAGGCTCCACTTACCTTGGGGAGAGGGTTAATCTGATGCTGACTCTACCTAGACCCCCCAGGTCTCCAGAACTCCCAGTGCCCTGCAGACTGGACCAGATCCTGAAGGGACAGACGCAGCCTGGTCTGGGGGCCCTGCCTAGCTTCCTGTTGTGCTGCTCCACCTGCCTCCAGCTCCATTAGGCTTTGTGGGGCTCCCTGCATGGGCCACTTTGTGTCTTCCGTCTGCCTGGTGTAGCCTGGCTATGGGGGGAGGGAGGAGGAGAGGCCAAGAAAAACGGTCTGCATTCTAGCAGGGCCTTGCAGGTGGCAATTATTTAGTCGGGGAAGACTACATGCACCTGGTCTGAGGAGAGGCTGAAGGGTTCTCACCGGACTGTGTTAAGTTTGAGGTGCCATGATGTGAGGTCTGGGGCTCAGTGCAGAGACGATGCAATGTGGTGAGTCCATGCAACATGGGGCCAGGACACAGAGCTTGGGGTGAACTCAGCTTCCAACCCTTACTGGTTCTTGTGGGGTCTTGGGAAGCCACTTGCTTCTATGAGCCTCACCTTCCTCATCTGTAAAATGGGCATATAACCCTGTCCCTGTCCTCACAGGTTGCTGTGAGACTCCAATGAGGTGAAGGATGTGCAAATATTTTTTGGAACTGACAAGTTGGGGGACTTCTGAGTTGCTGCCATGGCGACAATCAGAGCTGGTGGGCAGGGTGTGGAGATAGGGTGTGTGGGGGGGACATCTTCTGGCAAGGGTGTCAGCAGCGGAGGTGAGGGGCCTGGCTAGTTGTGTGTGCTGACCTGGCCTGAGCCGCCTGTGGCCAGGGAGAGGACAGGCTCCTGTGTAGCAAGAGCCTGTTCCTTTCCAACCAGGCCAGACCTCTTCAGTGGAGTCCTGGAGCCCCTGCACTTCACATCGGTGCCCCAGGGACCTCCCGGAGCAGGCTAATATGAGACTGAGAGGGACACTGGCAGAGGGTCACCGAGACCCCCGTCCCGGCAGAAGAGCGAGGAGATCTTGCCCCCCAGGTTAGCTTCCTAGCACTGCTGTGACAAAGCACCGCACCCTCAGCTGGAACAAGATGATTCTCTGCAGTCCTGGGGGACAAAAGCCTGCATCAACTGCGGCGGACCCGCGTTCTCCCCGGGGGCTCCAGGGGGGAAGCTTCTCTTGTCTCTTCCGTCTCCCAGCGGCGGCAGCACTCCCATCTCAGCGTCTGTCTTCACACAGCCTTCTCCGGGCCTCTCTCCTCTTCACTGTCTCTTAAGGACTCTTGTTGGATTTCGCGTCCACTGGATGATGCAGGCGGATCTCATGGGGAGAACTTTAACCACAGCTGCAAGGACCCTTTTTCCAAATCAGGTCACAGCCACAGGTCGTAGGGTTCCGATGTGAGCGGATCTCTTTGGCAGCCACCGTTCTCTCCTCTCCCTTGGGCCAGAAGCAGACACGAGGTCCCTTCCTCTCCCTAGGACGCCCGTGGATTACCCCCTCCCCACTTCCCCTGAGTGGCTATGGGAAGTGGCAGGAATGGCAGGCAGGGGTGTGGAACCCCTTCGGGAGTCACATCAAGGTTTCGGCTGGAGGAAGTCCTCCCGGAGCTGCGGGGCTGGCGTGGGGCAGCAGCCTCTTCACTCACGGGGAGGCCATGAGCATGGGCGCTGGAGCTGGCAGCCGCTCTCAGACCCAGCCCCTGCACTCTTAACTGTGTGACCTTGCGTACGTCACTCACCCTCTCTGAGCCTCAGGTTCCTCTGCAAAAGGGAGGTAATGATAACCCTCACCCTGGGGGGCTGTTTAGAGGGTTAAATGAGTTATTGCTGTAGCACGCAATTATCTGTCAGGTATTGAGTGAGGTGCTGTGATTTTAGCCCTGCTTTCTTTTTTACCATTCAACAATAATGTCTTGAGCACCTACTGTGCACTAGGCACCATATTAGGTGCTGGGGATACAAAGGTGAACGTGGGGGATATGGTCTCTGTCCCCAGCAGTGTATCCAGAAGATCGATCCATTCCTTAAACAAATGCTGCTTGGCACAAATTGTTCTGGTTGGGCTGAGAGCTCTGAAGGAGTGCTGGCAGCTGTGGGTATGTGTAACTGGCAGAGGGGTCAGGAAAGGCTTCCTGGAGGAAGTGTGTTCCAGCCAAGACCTGCGGGGGCCATTATTAACCAGGCAAAGGGGACAGTGTGCCAGCAGAGGAATGAACAAGGACAGAAGCTGTGCAGAAGGAACTGAGGCAGGCGAGACCAGCGGGGCCTGGGTGGCCTCCAGGGCAGCTGTGAAAGGAAGAGCTCGGCCACAGTCTGAGCTTCTTAGGCATGGCACGGCTGCCTGGTGAGAGGGGATGAGCTCCTTGCTCTGGAGATATGCAAGCAGGACTGGGCTCCCACCTGCCAGAGGCCACAGAGCTTTGTGTAGCAAGCCAGAGGCTGGAAGAGGCCACTCCAAGGCCTCTTTGCCCCTGAGAATGATGGCTCTTCTTGAGGCCACCTTGCCACGCTGTCAAAGGCAACAGTAGCAGCCCCTGCCTCACACGGGGGGCGGTGGTTGGAAGATGTAGGGGGGTCTAGGAAATGGCCCGGGGGCCCTGTGTCCCATCCAAGCCGGGCCCCTTCCCAGCCTCTCACTGGAAGGAAGCCCAAGGAGGTTCCTGCAGGGGTCTTGGCTTGCGCTTTTGCTCCAGATGTGGAGGCCATGGTGGGGTCGTGGGCCGTGGGTGGGCATTCCAGGCTTACAGCCTCTCTCCTAGCAGTGTCTTACTAAGAGCTGCCCCTTCGCCAGGCCCACCTGCCCTCTGCTAGCCATGCTTGCAGCCTCCTGACTCTGTCCCAGCAGGACAGCAGGCTGGTGTGGGCGGGCAGGAACCACCTGCATTTAGATGGGTGGGGCTGCCTCCCCGAGCTTCCACCTGCCGCTGGCCCAGGGATATGACTTCACCGTGGTCACATCATCTTCCAGCGGACCCCAGGTACAGCTCCTGGAGCAGATGGCGGTCCCGAGTACAGGTGGGCCCAGAAAGGACTCTCACCTGGGCTAACGCAGTTGCAGCCTCAGCTCACTCCTCACCCACGAGGAGCATGGACTGGAAGCCTGCCCAGTGGGCCTTCTGCTTGATGTGCCTTCCGTGGCTTCTGTCCAGGGAGGGAAGCGGAGATGAGCCTGTGTCCTGCAGGCTGTCTGCCAATGTATCCAGTTGTCCCGTCAGCCTGGAAGCTCTGAGGGAGAACCCTGGGCTGCTTCCTGAGCACCTGCGTCCCCCACAGCCAGCACGGGGCCTCTGACAGGAGCACACTGGCCATGGCTTATAGGCCTCTACCCACCTTGTCATGTGTCTGCCCCTTCGACATTCCACAGCCCAGCTCAATATCTAGTGGTTCCTCTAGGGGGACCAGCACCCTTTGGTCTCCGATGTCTTTAGGTGGGAGCTCACAGCACTCTCAGCCACTCCTTCCCGGCATAGTACCAGGCACTGGCAGATGCCCGCTGATGAGTGAAAACTCCTAACACACTCAGAGAGCAAGGACTCTGCCTTATCCCGTGGCCTGGGAGGAGAGGTAGACTGCTGAGGACCTGCTCAGCATGCTATAGAAGTCACCAAAGTGCTCACGGGCACTGATCAGTGGAGCTTCCTGCCGAGACTGGAGGCTGTAGGGCAGGGTAGACAGTGTGTGTGCAGGCTGGGAACTGACTGCCTTGCCCAGCCCTAATGGCATAGTGGATGGACGGGAGGAAGTAAGACTAGGGGCTGACCTTGCCTGAAATTAGTGTGGGATCTCAGAGCAGCCACTGAATTGCTCTGTAGTGGGCTAAATAGCAGCCCCACAGACACATGCACGCAGACAGAGCCTGTAAGCCTGGCCTTATTTGGAGAAAAGGTCTTTGTAGATGTAATTGAGCATCTCAAGATGGCATCATCTGGATTCTGCAGTGGGCTCTAAGCCCAGTGATGTGTCTTTATGAGAGAAAGGTGGAGGGAGATTTGAGACACACAGGAGGGGCCACGTGGAGATAGAGGTGGAGATTGGAGAAATGTGGCCACAAGCCAGGGAGCACCAGCAGCCACCAGAAGCGAGAAGCGGTGATGCAGGGTTCTCCCCTGGAGCCTTCACAGCTGAGTTTGGGAATTTGTTACCGAAGCCATAAGAAGCGAGTACACGCCCTGAGCCTCCTGCACTTGCTCGCCTGTCCTGAGACGAGAATCTGTACTCTGCAGCATATTTGGAGGATCACTGTGAGGTCCACGGAGGTGCTGCTCAGATGGCACTTCAGAAGACTCAGGAGGACCCTGGGGCAGGAGCAGGTTGACTGACAGCCCCCAGGGTTGCCCTCTGGGTCCACCTGAGGCCCTGCTTCTCCTGGCTGCAGGGGTTCCAGGGCCAGGCCATTTCCGCTGGCGCAGGACTCTGTGTGCGTCCAACCTGCCTCAAGTTTTCCTTTGGCCTGGCTGAGTTTCTGAGAACTGCGCTGAAGCGGACGTGCTTCCTTCCTTGCCTCCCTTCCTCCTGCCTCCCATCTCGGTCCAGCGGGCTGGACCTGCCTTGCAACTGTGAGCTCTCACCACGTCCTCCCAACCTTGGTCCTGCGCAGGCGACTCCCCCCGTGGTTCTCTTGCGGCTTCTACCCCAGTGCCTGCTTCTTGGAGAATCCAAATGGATCCAGTTAGGGCTGAGGAAGTGTCGGGTAGGCTCTCGGTGACTGTTTTCTCTGAGGCTGTGACTCGTGCGAGGCGGAGGCAGCTCCTGTGAGCCCTCCCAATGCCTCGTGGAGTGGAGAGCACTTGCACCTGGGGCCAGGAGGCCCACACTCACACATCCTGTCTGAGCGCAGCTTCCTCGCTCTAAAACGAGCCGGCCGGCTCAGGTGGCCAGACATCACTGTTACTCTCCTTTTAGTCTTTACATTTTGTCTTTCTCTCAGGCTCAGTGAGTTGTGAAAGGCTACGATAGGGGCTTGGTTTACTTAACACTATGATATTTTTTGAACCTTCATATTATTGTTGCATATTGACATTAACGTGAAGGAGCAGGATGACTTGGGTCCTTCCTGGCAGTGTCATTGCCAGCTGGCGGCCTTGGACAGTTACCTGCTCTCTCTAGGCCTCCCTTTCCTTGTCTGTGAAATACAGAATAGGATGTAGCATGTGAGGAATTTTTTTGGAGGTTAAATGAGTGAATGTATTTACTGTGCGTTAACTGTTAAGGTTGACTTCACGCTCATTCCCTCCTCTCCCTTAAATGTCACCTTGGAAAGACGGAGGCAGCCTGGTAGAGGTGTATCTCCTAGACACCAGCATACAGAGTGGCCACCGGGAAATTGAGGGCAGGGTCATGGTCACTGACTTTGGGAGTGTGCCCGAGGAGGATGGGACCCGCTTCCACAGACAGGTAAGCACGGCCCTTCAACATGAGGGCTGCCTCTGCCCTCATCCCCATCCTGGAGGTGGGTGGGGACTGCTCCCCAGGAGCGTTGCAGCTGTACTGCTGGGCTGCCCCCTTTCTCAGCTGTCACTGTCCCCTCCTTGCCATCAGTTGTGGGAAGGGCCACCTGCTGATCTGTTATGGGATGGTGGGGGGTCTTCCTCATGTTGGTTGAGCAGGCCAGCAAGTGTGACAGCCACGGCACCCACCTGGCAGGGGTGGTCAGCGGCAGGGACGCTGGTGTGGCCAAGGGCGCCAGCCTACGCAGCCTGCGCGTGCTCAACTGCCAAGGGAAGGGCACGGTCAGCAGCACCCTCATAGGTGAGTGATGGCCCCGGACAGTGCTGGTCTCTCTCCATCATGGACCTGGCCTGGGAGGTGGCTTGGGCTGGGCCCAGGAAGAGCTAATGTCTCCTAATCAAGAATGCTGTGGCAGCCTCTGCCACAGAGCCGGAGAACCAGAGTGTCAGGGCTGGCAGGGTCCCCGGAGGCCACAAGTGTAGATGAAGAAACCCAGGCTCTGAGAGGGTCATGCAGGTAGCCAGGGAGTTCAGTCTTGACCCTGGGTCAGTGACCTTTCCACAATTCCACACTGCTCCCCTTTTCAAATCCGGTGACGTCTTTATGTCTTTTGTGATGTTATCTTCCATGTAGAGGGACTTGAGGTGATCGAAGCAAACTTTTTCTATCTTCTGCTTACATACCTCTGAGACCAGGGGACTCACTCACTTGCATGACTGGGCCCTGCAGGTCACCCTGGCCAGGCAGACATGTGGAGGAACGGCAGAGGACTTTTTCTAGACTTTTGCAGGTGACTACATTTTGTCCACCCGGCAGGCCCCGTGTGAAGTCCAGCTGAGAGCTAGGACTCCAGGCCTGTGGACAGAGAAGAGGGAGGGTGCTGTCTCTTCCTGACTTCCTGCTGTGGCCAGACATTGAGCAAAGGCCTTTGTACAGCATGTCCTGGGGCTGGCCTTGCCATCGCTGCTAAACAGTTGATAAAACCAGTCCAGAGAGGGGAGGGGACAGCCCGGGGTCACACAGCTCAAGCTGGTGACCTCACTGGGGAAGGTGCTGGCTCTGGGCAGCAGCTTGACTTCCACTGCAAGCCCCAGGCCCCAGGGTCAAACACTGGCTCTGGAGCTGGCAGAGGCAGCCCACGGGACTGTTTGAAAGGCTGAGAAAGCCCAGGAGTCTGCCTTGTGCTCCACTAGTTCTGTCCTGAGACTTTCCTACAGAGTACAGGTTTTGAAATTCAGTTTTAAAGGTAAGAATCAACCTTCTGTCCCATCAGGTGACCCCTCGTACCTGTCCCACCCTTTTATTGACTGACCTCGGCTCAGGCAGGCCAGTTCCTGAAGGTCAGTGTGTGGAGGGGAGGCTGCTCTTTCACAGAAAGGCTTCCCCAGGCCTGGTGCTCTGGCCTCTGGAGGACTTCCCGGAGAAGTCCCTTCTTTGGGGTCCCAGTCAGTGCATGGGAAGCCCCTGTTGCATTACCTGGCAGGGGACAGGGACCCAGCAGTCACTATTGCATTCATTGCCACCGCTGTTTCCTCCTCTGTAAGCAGGTGATTGTGTGTTGAGTCTGAGCAAAGAGATAAGCACATAGTAGGTGCTTAACTAGCAGCTGCAGGCCGGGCGCGGTGGCTCTTGCCTGTAATCCCAGCACTTTGGGAGGCCGAGGTGGGCAGATTACCTGAGGTCAGGAGTTCGGGACCAGCCTGGCCAACATAATGAAACCCCGTCTCTACTAAAAGTACAAAAGTTGGCTGGGCAGGGTGGTGGGCACCTGTAATCCTAGTTACTTGAGAGACTGAGGCAGGAGAATTGCTTGAAGGTGGAGGATGCAGTGAGCCGAGATCATGCCACTGCAATCCAGCCTGGGCAACAGATTGAGACTCTGTCTCATAAATAAATAAATAACTAGTAGCTGTAAATGTGGCTATTGTTCTTCATCTCCAAACTGAGTGCCACTCCGCTCCCTCCCTCTGTGGTGTGAGGGGCCTCACTAGCTGTCTCCTAGGAGGAGCATGGCTGTGGGATTCCAACTCCCACCTTGGCCACGGCTCCTGGAGATGTCTCAGAGGCCAGGATGCAGAAGACTCCCACACCCCATCTGACGGGGAAGAAGCTGTCAGCTCCAGGTCCCCGTGCACGTCAGGGCCAGAGCTGATTTAGGCCCCCAGTCTCCAGGCCACTGGGCCAGAGCTCACAGGCTGGCAAAGGGTTAGAACTGTCATTGGTGAGAGTACCATAAGGTAGACCATGGTCTGCACCAAAATGGGGCAATGCAGTGCCACCGAGACCAGAGAACCACACCCTCAAGGGTGGGGAGTTATGGTATGGGGGCCCTGGGCATGGAGGCTTTTAATTCTTCAGACAATCCTGGGAGCAGCTGTCACTGTTTCACAGAGGGTGGGGCCACACAGCTGGGGAGAGGCCAAGCAAGACTCCGTTTGAGTTTGTGTGGATCCAACACTTGCGACCACGGTGGAGGGGCATCTGAGCCCGCTCTCGGAGACTGGCAGGGGGAAGTTGGGCAGGGCCCAGCTCACTCCTTCTCATTCCTCTGAGATTCATCCTCTGTTTCCTGGAAAGGGATAATAAGGTTATTGTGAGGATCCCATAAGTTCATATATTTAGACACTTAGAACAGAGCCAGGCACACAGAAGGACCCACGGTTGGCTAGTTTGATTGCTGGTGTGATTGCTAATATCTTCCAGTTTGTATTGGCCAGGGTTCTGCAGACAAACAGAACAGGTAGGATGTATATATTAAAGAGTTTCAAGGAATTGGCTCATGTGACCGTGGGGGCTGGCAAGTCTGAAATCCGCAGGGCAGGCCAGGCAGGCTGGCAATTCCTGCAGAATTTGATGTTGCCCTATTGAGTCCTAAGGTAGTCCTGGGCAGAATTCCGTCTTCCCTGGGAGACTTCAGTCTGTTCTCTCAAGGCCTTCAGTTGATTGAGGCCCACTCACGTTATGGAAAGTAACCTCCCTTACTCAGTCTTCTGATTTAAATGTTAGTCACATCTAACAAATATTTTTGCAGCAGCATTTCCACTGACTTTTGACCAAATATCAGGCCACCAAGTTGATCCCCCCCAAATTAACTATCACTCTGTGCCTGTAAGGGAGGGGCTGGGGAAGGGGAGCAGGTCTCCCCAGGGGGTGACCTTGGCTTTGTCCTCCCAGGCCTGGAGTTTATTCGGAAAAGCCAGCTGGTCCAGCCCGTGGGGCCGCTGGTGGTGCTGCTGCCCCTGGCGGGTGGGTACAGCCGGGTCCTAAACGCCGCCTGCCAGCGCCTGGCGAGGGCTGGGGTTGTGCTGGTCGCCGCTGCCGGCAACTTCCGGGACGATGCCTGCCTCTACTCCCCAGCCTCGGCTCCCGAGGTAGGTGCTGAGGCTGCTGCCCCACGGCCGGGGGCGGAGGGCGGAGAGGCAGGTGCTAAGGCTGCAGCCCCAAGGCAGGCGGGCCCCGTCGGCTTCTTGCGGCCGAATCCTTCTAGCTTTGGGAGGAGTCGCCAGCGACCCAGCCATGCGGGAGGCTGGGGACAAAGTGGCTGGAACCTCCACCATCCCAGAGTCTGAACAGCAGCGGCCCAGCCACGCCCCCATGTGGCGGCGTCCACGTAGCCACGCCCCCAGGTTCCCCGTGGGTGTGCTCGGGCCTGAAGGTCTCCTGGTACCCGCCCCTTCCCCATCTCCATCCCCAGGTCCTGCGTACTCTGCCCAATACTTTTAGGGCCTCCCCATTGTCCAGCTCCCTCCGTGGCTCCATGAGTGACCACTTGAGCAAGGCTAATGAGAATGGGAGCTGTTGAGGGCTCAGACCTCTCACCCGAGGAACATCCAGAGCGTGTGCCGCATGCCCGGTGCAGTGTGGCTGCGGGGACACAGACACGGAGCCTCTGCCCTGAGGAGCTGGGGGGCAGTGACCGTTCCTTTTCTGACCACCACTCCCCGGACACCTACTGTGTGTCCAGTTGTCAGGACAT
Source organism: Saimiri boliviensis (assembly GCF_048565385.1). Taxonomy (NCBI): domain Eukaryota; kingdom Metazoa; phylum Chordata; class Mammalia; order Primates; family Cebidae; genus Saimiri; species Saimiri boliviensis. Next base: position 53,511,092 of record NC_133459.1, read on the forward strand.
TGAGGAGAAGGAATCTTGTTCCACTTCAAGTCTGAACTTCAGATCTGTGTGTGCGCACTCCTGTATGTGCACATGCGTGTGCGTTGGGGGCGGGGATTGCGGAGCAGATGCGTTCCTGACGGTGCAGCCCAGGCCCTCCCTGGCCTATGAGAGGCTTCCCTGGCGGCCGAATTTAAAGGCATCAAGCAAACAAAACCCATGATATCTTCTCTGCCTTGCCCTCTTAATTCCCCCCCAGTGGCACTTAGGACCACCTGATAAACCGAATAGTTTCCTGTTTGTTTACTGTCTCTCCCCCAGTAGAATGTAAGCTCCACAGGGGCATTGGAAATGGTGCCTGACTATGGTAGGGACGGAGGGGAGCACCAGGGCGGGCAGGGGTGCCAGAATTCGGCCTGGGAAGTCAGATTTTCTTTAGGAGGGGACATTTGAATGGAACCCAAACAGGTGTACAGCAGGTGGCCAGCCCAGCTGTCAAGGCCTCAGTCTGCCCCTGCAACCCCTCTCTTGGACTCCTGTCTCTGCCACCCACCTCCTCACCTTTCCAGGTCATCACAGTTGGGGCCACCAATGCCCAGGACCAGCCAGTGACCCTGGGGACTTTGGGGACCAACTTTGGCCGCTGTGTGGACCTCTTTGCTCCAGGGGAGGACATCATTGGTGCCTCCAGCGACTGTAGCACCTGCTTTGTGTCTCGGAGTGGGACATCACAGGCTGCTGCCCATGTGGCTGGTGAGTCACCCCACCACCGCCTCGGCCACTGTGATGCTAACAGCCCCTTTGGCAGTCAGGGTCTGTGCCGGGACCTCCTGTGCCAGGCTCTGTGCGGGGGGACCGGAGATGAGGCAGGCCTCATGGTGCCTCAGTCTGATGAGGGAGGTGAGTGCACCAAGGGAACACGAGGTCAGGCCTGTATTAGAGGGAGCCCAGAGGAGGCACGTGCCCAGCCCGAGGGTCAGAGAAGGCTTCTTGGAGGAGGGATATTTGATCTGGAGCTTGATGGATGAATAGGAGCTCACCTGCCCAATAAGACAGCAACTCCCAAGGCTTAGAGGTGTGAGAGGAGGCTGTCTTACCTTACTGAGTAAGGAACTGTAGGCAGTTTACCTTTGGGAAGAGAGCTTGGTGTCTGTGTGTGTGCATGTGTGTTTGTGTGTGAGTGTGTGTGCACATGGGCAGGAGTTCCCTGCTGGGGCAGGAGGGCCAGGCCACCTTGGGCAGGTAGACAGTCTACCTTCAGGAAGAGAGCTTGGTGTGTGTACATGTGTGTTTGTGTGTATGTGTATGTGTTCAGACATGGGCAGGAGTCCCCTGCTGGGGCAGGTAGACAGTCTACCTTCATCTTTCACTGTTCACCCCTTCACTAGGTATTGCAGCTGTGATGCTGTCTGCTGAGCCGGAGCTCACCCTGGCCGAGTTGAGGCAGAGACTGATCCACTTCTCTGCCAAAGACGTCATCAATGAGGCCTGGTTCCCTGAGGACCAGCGGGTACTGACCCCCAACCTGGTGGCCGCCCTGCCTCCCAGCACCCATGGGGCAGGTAAGCAGGATGGCAGGGTGGGCAAGTCCAGGCTGGGGCTTGGGAGGTGTGTGTGACCTTGACAGTCTCTCCCTTCTCCCTTGTCTGTGTAAGGAGGATGATGCCACCTTAAATACGATTAAATGAGAATGGGGCTCTGAAAGGGCTTTGCAATATTTTCATAACATGTTTTTATACAGACAGTTGAGTATGTTCTTTAAGCCCTCCTCTCACATGAACTAAAGATTTTTCTAGGGTCCGTGGTGGAGCTCCCCTCACTCCCAGAACCCCCTCCTCACCCTGGGCCCTTTTTGCAGGTTGGCAGCTGTTTTGCAGGACTGTGTGGTCAGCGCACTCGGGGCCTACGCGGATGGCCACAGCCATGGCCCGGTGTGCCCCAGATGAGGAGCTGCTGAGCTGCTCCAGTTTCTCCAGCAGTGGGAAGCGGCGGGGCGAGCGCATCGAGGTGACCGCACCCCTTCTTCGTGTGTGTGTGCGTGCAGGTGCACACATGTGTGTCAGCACTGGGCCCTCAGAGACCCCCAGAAAGCCCCTCTGTCCTCCGGACTCCAGCCCTTCTGTAAGCTTCAGGGCTGGCCAGAGCGGGAGTGGGACACTCCTCATCTCACTCAGTTGGAGGCTGCTGGAGAGAACCACAGCAAGAAGGGTTTCCTGGAGGCTGCAGGACAGTGCTGGATGGATTCTCAGCGCCCATCTGGGTGTGAGCGTGGGGCAGGGCAGTGTGAGGGTCAGGGACATGCTACTCTGGACTCAGCCATCTCACTCAGATGCTCCATGCTTCTGGGAGCTGAGAAATCTCAAACCAGCAAAAAGGGGGAATTGGTGTTGATGCTACGGGATAGTGCACAGATGCCATCTGGCCATAGCATTTTGGTGGAAGGGCAGTGCCCAGCCAGGAGAGTGAGGAGAGGCAGGCATTTCTGGCCTGGGAGATGGTGTCCCAGTGCTCATGTGAGAGGCAGAGCGGGTGGGGTGGAGCTGACTGGGTCCTTGCTTTGGCCTCTTGGATTTCTCTGTATATCTCCATTTTGAAATCACCCCACGTTTGGAAGAACTTTCGAGTATTCAGAGCTGCCCCTTGGCAGAACAGTCTACCCTGGGCAGGAACGAGCTCTTTGTCCCCGGAAGGCTAGAAGCAGGGTCTGGCTGGCAGGGACACTGATGAGGGTGCTTGAGCTGATCCTGTCTAGTCTCTTCCTGTGTTTTCAAAGCCCATTCTAAAGCTGATTCCCATTTCTGTCTTTGACTCTCAGGCCCAAGGGGGCAGGCGGGTCTGCCTGGCCCACAACGCTTTTGGGGGCAAGGGTGTCTATGCCATTGCCAGGTGCTGCCTGCTACCCCAGGCCAACTGCAGCATCCACACAGCTCCACCAGCTGGGGCCAGCATGGGGACCCGTGCCCACTGCCACCAGCAGGGCCACGTCCTCACAGGTAGGAGGCTGGGCCTGCCCGGGGGTGAGGAGGGTTCCCTGTCTCCTTATGCATCCACTGCCCTCGAGGCTTGGCCCTAACAAGTGTGATCGGTGAGACTTGAGCCTGACTTTCCATGGCATACTCTGGTCCTGCCACTTCCATGCCCTTTGACCCTGGGCAGGTGACCTTACTTCTCCTCATCTCAGCTTCCTCCTCCATAAGAGGGAAAAGGGTATTAGCTGCCTCATTGGGTTGCGAGGAGATGGGCAGCATCTAGGGCACTGGCCGGGAGCGTGGCAGGTGCTTTGCCTAAGGTGATGCAGCGCAGCAGAGGTGGCTCAAGAGAGGCCCCAGGCTGGGCTGAACGGAGGGCAGACCTTGGTTTAATTTCACTGCCACTCAATAGCTGTGTGACCTGGGCAAGTTACTTAACATCTCTGTGTGCCTCATTTGCCTCATCAGAGGAAATGATGGGTGCTAAGCACTTAGCTTAGTGCTGGGACAATAGAAATTCTAGCTATCGTTACTATTGTTGTCATCACCCATTGCTTTAAAATTTAGTCTCTGATATAGGCAATTATTGCCTGGGGAGGGGCTGGGGGGAGTTTGAGCATCTGAGGCCATGGATCCCCTGCCTCATTTCCTCCATCTCTGGGTGGAGAGGAGATGATGTTTTTCCTGAGAAACTAAGGTTCAGAGAGGTTGAATGGCTCTCCCAAGGTCACACAGCTGGTCAGCAGCGGAGTTGAGAACACAGGAGTCCTGGTGCTCAGGCCAGCATCTCTTTTCTTCTTTGAGTTGTTTCTGGGTTTCGTAGCTCTTGCCTCAGACCTTAAAGAGAGACGGTCTGATGGGAATGGGCACTGGAGAAGAAGTGTCCCAGCATTTCGGTATCTGAGCTGGCCCTCCTCTGCCCCAGGCTGCAGCGCCCACTGGGAGGTGGAGGAGCTTGGCACCCACAAGCCGCCTGTGCTGAGGCCGGGAGGTCAGCCCAGCCAGTGCATGGGCCACAGCGGGGCCAGCACCCACGCTACCTGCTGCCATGCCCCAGGTCTGGAATGCAAAGTCAAGGAGCATGGGCTCCCGGCCCCTCAGGAGCAGGTGAAGAGGCGCGTGGGGCCGGGTGGGTGGGGTGCCGCAGGGTGGTGTGTGTCTGTCCTGTGCAGCTTCTCTATGTCAGTTTGTGCCACCACTGTGACATGGTCATGCATCAGAGTGGCGGTTTGTGGGTAGATGCTGTGGGCAGCTTTGGCCATTGTGTGGACAGCACATGTATGTGTTTGTGTGTGGCTGGGTCTGTTTTTGCTTTTGTCCAGATCAGTAAGGTTTGCTACGTGGGTACCCCGCTCCACTTTGTGCAGAGATGGGGTCTTGCTATGTTGCCCAGGCTGTTCTCAAATTCCTGGGCTCAATTGATCTTCTGGCCTCAGCCTCCCCAAGTGTTGTGATTACAGGCAGGAACTATTGCACCTGGCCTCACAGATCTATTTAACAAACCTGGGAGGTTCTCAGGGTCAGGAGCAGCACTGGGCTCTGAGGACACAGAGCTCTCAGCCATGACCCCGAGGGGGTGCCTGAGCTGCAGGCTGAAGGTTATTAGCATGACCAGCAAGGCGAGAGAGGGCTCTGCTGAGATTAGTGAGGCACGTGCCAAGCCCTGGAATGTGAGAGCCAGGCCTTCTAGAAACCTGGGTGTGGACATGGCCAACAGTTGCTCTGTAACGCTCCTTTTTAAAAGCCAGTGGGAGCTTCTTAAAAGGCAACCCTGAGGAGTCCACTCTTAAGTGAACTCAGACTTGGTTTTAAAATGCAAGTCTGTGTTCATTCAGGTCTGGATGGTGCATTCCTCGAGAGCAAAAGACTGTCTTGGTCTTGGATCCACTTGCCCTGTGTGCACTGAGGGCTGCTAGGCTCCAGGTGCTGCTGGTTTCAGGCGCTGGGGAGGGATACAGGCCGGTCAGACATGTTGTTCTTCTTCCCGGAGCATCTATTTTAGTGGGCGAGGACAGAGAACAAACCAGTCAATGATAGAATACTGAAAAGATGCTATGGAGGAAGGGAATGGCGTGGGGGTGAGGTCAGCAGAGGTCTTGCTGAGAAGGTGGAGGAAACAGGCATGAGGACAGGGTAGAGAACACGTTCTAGGCAGAGCAAAGGCCCTGGGAGGGGGATGTGCCCGGGGGTACCAGGAGGCCAGAGAGGTAGGAGCAGTTATGAGGCGGGGGGTGCCTCAGAGGGGACAGGGCCAAGTCAGGTGAGACTTGAGGGCCACGAAGGGGTCTGGCCTAGGAGGAGTGTGATCTGGCCTGGCTCTGAACATCTCACTGCAGCCCAGCTGCTGAGCTGAGAAGAGATGACCAGGGCCTTGTGCAGAAGCAGGGAGACTGGAGGGTCCAGGTGTTGGGGCAGGGCTCAGCCTGGGGCTGGAGATGTGGCAGATACTGGAGTCTGAAGGGAGCCTGCAGGCCTGGTGGCTGCATGTGGGCGGGAGAAGGGGAGGACGGCAGCAAGGCTCGGGCCCCTGGACAGATGGAGTTGCCATTAAGTGGGATGGGACAAGCTGTAGGGTCGTCAGTTTCAGAGGGAAGATGAGTTTGGCACTGGCATGGTAGGCATCTGTCTCCGCACCTCCTCAACGCAGGCATGAAGCAGGAGCTCACGGGTTTGGTCAGTGAGGGTGCAGAACCGCCGAGGCAGGAGGTGTGGGCTGGAGATAAGCAGTTGTGTCCCAAATGGGCCCTGAGCTGGCGAGGGCCGTCTGCATTTCAGCCCCACAGCGGGATGTCGGGGCGGGAGAGAAATGAAGTCTGAGTGAGGGTCCCGGCCATGATGGACATGTGCTTTCTTCTTCTTCTTGGGCTCTGGCAGGTCACCGTGGCCTGCGAGGAGGGCTGGACCCTGACGGGCTGCAGTGCCCTCCCTGGGACCTCCCACATCCTGGGGGCCTATGCTGTAGACGACACGTGTGTGGTCAGGAGCCAGGACGTCAGCACCACAGGCAGCACCAGTGAAGAGGCTGTGGCAGCCGTTGCCATCTGCTGCCGGAGCCGGCACCTGGCGCAGGCCTCCCAGGAGCTCCAGTGACAGCCCCACCTCAGGACGGGTGCCTGGGGAGGGTCAGAGGCTGAGCTTTCAAATGGTTCCGACTTGCCCCTACCTCAGCCTTCCATGGCCTGGCCCGAGGAGACAGGGATACTTACACCTTCCTGGAGCTGCTGGCCTGACCCTTGCATGGGGCGGGCTTCTTGCCTGGAACTCACTCATTCTGGATGCCCCCTCCTATGGTGGAGGTGCCAGGAAGCTCCCTCCCTCGCTGTGGAGCATTTCACCATTGAAACAGTGGAGCTGTGCTCAGGTTCTGCCAGCTGCTGCCAACATGCTGACGCCTGTGGGCAGAATGATTTTATTGAACTCTTGTTCCGTGCCAGGCATTCAATCCTCAGGTCTCCACCAAGAAGGCAGGATTCTTCCCATGGGTAGGGGAGGAGGTGGTAGGGGCTTCAGGGACAAGCATTGTCAGGGGGTGAGTGCTCACTGTGAAGCCCCTTAGGGCTCCCTGATTAATGGAGGCTCAGCTTTCTGGATGGCATGTAACCAGAGGCTGGAGACTGATGTGTCCCTGGTGGTCATGGGCTGTGCCTTGGTTTCCTGAGCCACCCCTTACTCTGTTCTATGCCAGCTTGTGCTAATTAACCCAAGGGGTGGCCTGCAGGGAGCCGTCAGCTCGACTGACTCCGCAGTGTGCAGTGGTGCACGTGCCGTCTCAGCCAACCCGCTCCACTACCTGGCAGAGTACACATTTGCACCCCCACTTTACAGAGGAAGAAACCTGGAACCAGAGGGGGCATGCCTGCCAAGCTCACCCCGCCAGGAAGTGAGCCAGAAACCCGGACTGTGCTGGCTCTGAAGCCAAGCCTCTTCTTACTTTACCTGGCTGGGCACCCCATTTTTACAGGTAACAGTGAGGCAGGGAAGGGGAACACAGACCAGGAAGCTCGGTGAGTGATGGCAGAACCACGCCTGCAGGCACGGGACTTTTCCCGTATCACCTCGGCCTGATTCACTGTGGCCTGGTGGAGATGCTTCTAAGGGATGGGGCAGGTGGAGAGGGACAAGTGTCCCTCCTTGAGCACCAGCCCCACCCAAGCAAGCAGACATTTATCTTTTGGGCCTGTCCTCTCTTGCCTTTTTACAGCCAGCTTTTTTAGACCTGTTTTGCTTTTGTAACTTGAAGATATTTATTCTGGGTTTTGTAGCATTTTTATTAGTATGGTGACTTTTTAAAATAAAAAACCAACTTTGTCCCTGACTCTTGCTTAGACTTGAATACCTAGGGTGATGGCTTGCTTGTACTAGGACCTGGGTAAGTTTGTTAAATAGTTGAGTAAGCCAAGTATTTGAAGAGTTCTTGTATCCTGAGTACAAGTATTTGACAAGTACTGGTGATGTGAGTTTATTCCTACGCCTGTCCTGGGAGTGAAATGAATGTCTTCCTGCAGCTCCCCTGACCACCCTGGCAGTCAAAGTGCCTCCTCCTTGCTGACGGGTGCCCTACGGCACGCTAGATGCTCTGTTGTCCTGATCTCCCAATGCCGTTTTCATTCTTTTCTCCCCAGTACCTGGCACAAAGCCTGACCCAGAGTATTTATGGGATAAGTTAGTGCCAGATGCTTCTGTAATGAGCCAGTGCTATGTCCATGGCCATCTTTCATGATTTACAATTCAGAACAGTGGCTCACACCTGTAAATCCTGGTACTTTGGGAGGCTGAGGCAGGAGGATTGCTTGGGTTTAGGAGTTCAAGACTCTGGGCAACATAGTGAGACCCCAGCTCTATAAAAAATTATAAAAAATTAACTGGGTGTGATAACACATGCCTGTGGTCCCAGCTACTCAGGATGCTGTGGGAGGCTCGCTTGAGCTGGGAGGTTGAGAGTGCAATGAGCCATAATTGCATCACTGCACTGTAGCCTGGGTTACAGAGTGCATAATGATCCCATTCAATGTGGGACCTCCTGGCCCTTCCACTCTAAGGTTAGTGAGGACAGCTGTCTGAAGCAAGTTCTATCTCTACACAGCCCATGTCATCAGGAATCTCAGGCAAAAATCTTCCCAGATTACATTTTTGGACAATTCAGTGTCATATATGGAAAGCATTCAAGAGTTGACAGATGGCAATGGCTCGAACACCCTGTGTATCTCTGCCCATTGGAACCTATGCCTGTTGTGCAGCCCTGGACTCTCACTCTCCTTCCCTCCCCAGGATATCATGTGTCAGCTGGTTAGATATCCACACCGACAGCCCTGTGATGTTGTGACAACTTGGTTCTTGCAGAGGGTTGGCAGATGGTCACCAGGAATGGGGGAGGAAGGGGTGTGACTTGCAGGAAGAAGATCTGGACTAGCAAATAGGGAAGGGAACCCATGTGAGCAACGCTGGACACTAGGACTGAGACGGACACCTGTGCAATCTAGCAAGAAGCCCAGCGTGACCAGTGACACAAATCTATGCTGGGGACCACTTGGGAAAGTGGAAAGCTTTGGTGGAGATGAATGTAGACCATCAACCTAAGTTCAGCATCCTCCTCTAAGCTTTGCAGATGAATCCTACAACAGTCAGCCTCTCCAGACGAAAGAACAGAAAAGGCTGAGAACCCACAGTCTCCTTTATCAGTGTTAAGTGCTAAGAGGAATCATAATACCATTTAGCACCAGGCACAGGCCCGTGCTGTTCCGCCGCCCACTACGGCTGTATTCTGCTGTATGAAAAATCGTGAGACACCAACTCTTTTATGTTTTTGAAAAATTTATTTTATACTCTTAGAAGCTAAGAACTTTGCCACGCATGAACCAAATTTTGAATTAAGGTTCTTCCCTAGTGTATCTACTTCCGTTTCAAATTTTATAAACAAGATTTTATACACAAGAGGTAGCAGAGGAAAATTCCAGTCTGCTTGTTCCAAGCTCAAAAGGTAACTGCACACACCTCAATGTTAGCAGGGAAGGCGGGGCAGGACAGGGTAAGTTTGATGATACGGCGCTCTAGTTCCTAAAACTGATTGTAGTTGTCAGTGACTATGTGAGGACTGCAGGAGAAGTCATGGTGAGATGCCCGCTGGGATGCTTGTTTTCTTTCCCAGGATGCCTTCAGCGGGCAGAATCGGCCATCCTAAGATTGGCCTCACTAAGGGAGCTGCTTGAGAACACACAGCATTGAGTTAATTGTGCAATTCCTGCTCTGTTTGCAGACCATTTTGAAAGGTTTATAAAAACATCTTCATCCAAAAAATTGGCAGTAAAAATGACAACTCTTCCAAGGTAAGCCTGTCATAATTGTCACTGTTGTACATTAAAAAAAGTCATCAGCAGGTTCACTGACTGTAGCTGTCAGAAATCAAGTGGTTACCAGCAAAGTGAAAACAATGGTCACTGCAGCAACGACGTAAGCAACATGAATTGAAGCATACAATATATTCTGTGGGCGATCCTGATGAAGCTTTACAGTGAGGAGAGCAGGTGCTGGGGTGTGGAAGGCGTTGTTTCCATAGGAAATAAGGGGACTAGAAGTGGCGATTTCACTCCTGATTTTGGGCTCCTGAGAGTGCAGTGGCCAGCGATGACATCCCAGCGTGGATCACTGCCAGCATTTCAAGGTCACGTCCCACACAATCTCTTGGTGAGGATGGGGGTGGAGAGAAGGTGAGGAGAGGGTAGGGGAAACAGTAGGACATGAAGCATTCACGAACTCAAAACCAATGCTGGAACATGACATTTCAAACTGCAAGAACATTGGAATTGTCTGAAGTTTGCCACTCGCCTCTGTCTGTTTCTCTAAGGGTACAGTTCTGCTCTTAAGTGCTGGCCCTTCCATCTTCTTCGCGTGTTTGACAAAGGCCATCCCGAGCCTCCAGGAAGTCACAGAATAACAAAGTGAAGTCTGACGGCACAGAAACCCTCACTGTCAGACGATGAAGTGACTGGGCCACGGCGAGAGCACAGCAATGAGACGCCATCTGCCTGGCCACGTGCCCACACAATGCCACAGCAGCCAGACTTTGGGGCTGGCTGCGCCTCTGTGACTTGGCAAATCTCACTGACAGTGGAAACCTGGCACTTCCTAAAGCTCCCTAGTTCTGTGCACGGTGAGAGGAAAATAAGGCAGAACCTGTAACTAAAGGCAAAACAGGGCTGAAAATGTGAGCAATTCAAAATACAAAATGTACAAAATATTTATGAAATACGTGGGTGTCATTTTTCTCCCCCACCAAAAAGGGAGCTGGTATAAATGAATGAATGGTGCTATACTTTGGAAATACAACTAAATAGATGGTTATTCAATTGCTTTATATTTATTTCTGGGAAAATAAATCTTAAACCCTGACTGTCTTTTCGGTGTTAATTAGTCATGTTGAGGAGAAACAATTCTCAAATTCCTTCTCTGCATTAAAATTACTATGAAACTCGCAAACAGTATGTACCAACTCAAACGGTTAACTTCATATACAACCAACACCAAGGGTTTCAGTAATTATGTTTTAAGCAAAAGCAAATGATTGCAGATCACATGATTTAAGACTACAGTTTATTCAATATGTCTCCAAGCATTAAAAAGATAATTTTGTGAAGTCAAACTCAGTAAAATTATATCTTAAAGTGCTTTTATTTTGCTGTTTTAAAAATCTGTTTGGGAAACAACTTATAACTTCTTTAAGTGACTGATGTCAAAGAATCCACCCTGTACTTCTGGAGAACACAGCATTTTAAAAATTGCTCTTTTCAATCCCAATTATATCAGAAAAATACCTTCGAGACCTTAATATTTCCCAATTTTTCATCTTGATCCTGGTAACCTTTCATCAAGATTCAAGCTTATGCATAGGGTTCTCATCTAGACCCATGTGAAATTCTATACAAATAAGGAGACATATTAAATACAAAGGTCTGTGTAAATTGACTTCTTTAACTACAATTTTACAATGAAAAGGAATTTTATCACATATGTTTACATCATTTTAAATTGGATATTCCTGTTCAATGTTACTGCAAGATTAAAAATTTGCCCCCATATATCTAAAAGCAGCTTGCTTTTTTCCTTAAAATATAAAAACCAAAGGAATTTCTTTTGTAGCATTGCAGAGAAAGCAACAGCTTTATGCTCACTCTTGTATGTTCATGTAACAAAAAAGTCTGCCACTGGCTTTATTTCTGAAAATCTCCACAGAAATGTGAATCCACATATAGACCGCACTCCCAGGACAGCTGATCCACATGCCGGAATTCTCACTGCCAAACAGCTCCCAAACCTGCTAGCGGCCTAAAAACGCTTTCCTTGAGAAATATGCGATCCGCCGAAGTCACAGCAGCTTTCCCAGTCCAATCTGCAGGTTCTTCCAAAAGGTTCAAGGATGAAATTCTGACTCCAAGAAGGTAATGAGCATCCAGTATTGTGACTTGACTCCTCTCAGATTGGGCACGTGCCTCTAGGGATCAACGTCATCAAGGTCACTTCTCAACTCGCCAATCATCATGGGAGATTCTGAACCCTGAAGAAAAGAAGAGGAAGCTAAAGTTCAGATGGTTAGAGAAAAGGTTTTCTAAGGCAACTGAATTGTGTTCTAAAATTTAAACATGTCTTTGCCTGGCAATTTAATGCAGTGTTTATGACAGGGTAAGAAAACATGATAACTATTACATCTAACATTTGACAACTCATTATTATGTAAAACATATACATTTCTATGCTCTCATTTAGTCAGTGAAACAACCCAGTGACTTGTCTAAAGTCACAACGCTACTCCACACCCATGTGAGAAGACAGAGCAGTGATAAAGCCAGGAGAGGCATTAGTGACTCCCTGCCATGCACCTGTTAGAGATGGGCTCTGGGCCACTCCTGGGTCTGAAGGCTGCCTCTGTTACCATCTGTGCGGCCTTTGGCTTACACATGTGGTGATCATTCTGAATACTCACTGTGTGCTGTGGGACTCATCACGCTGGGGTGGGGAGGAGCAAGGACAGTCTGGAAGTGACAACCTAAACTGAGTGAGAGTTTGGGGTGAGTAGGAGGGGTCTGAGGTGGAAGGAAGAGAGTACATTTGATAAATGAAATTCAGAAAATGGAGTCGGGGGGTGCACAGGGGCCAGATCAAGCAGGACTGGGTTGAGGATTCTGGCTTTTCTCCTCATAGTAAAGGAAAGCCTTTGAAAGGTTTTAGCTTGTGACCCAGAGGGAAGCAGGACTGGAGGTGAGAGGATCCTTACAGAGATCAGGAGAAGAGGGGCTTAGACAGATGGAGGAAAGGGATGAGCACTCTTTAGAAGGGAGCTGTCTGGGATGACACGGGGGTGCTGTGTGTGAGATAAGGAACACTGACTGAGGGCCAGCTTCGGAGGGGGCAGGGAGCAGGGGCTGAGCACGTTGAGTCTGAGGTCTTTAAGGTATGCCAAGTAGAGAATGTCGAGAACAAGAAAGCTCGCTGTTCATGTCCAGAAATCCAAGGTGAGTGCGGAGAGAGTACTGAGTGTGGGCAGGAGGACACAGGTCGGAGACTCCACGAGCCTTTACTGGTGGCCTCGAAGAGGCTGTACTAGGAAGGAGATGGAGAAGGAACAGCCAGAAAGGTTCGAGGAAAACTATGAGAGAGAAGTGTCAGGAAAGCCCCGGAAGAGAGTGTTTCAAACAGGAAGAGCACCAGGAGCGCCAGAGGATGCTGGGGAGTCAGCTAAGATGAGGTCTGCAAGATGCAGGTCACCTGTCACCCCAACTGCTGAGGTGGAGAGAAGAGGAAGGGAGTCGGGGGAAGAGGCTGAAGAGGGAGTGAGAGATGAGAAAATGGGGAAAGTGAAGTTTAGAGAATTATTCGAAGTTTGGCTGCAAAGAGAGGAAAGAAGGCAGGGGCAACAGGGAGAGGCTTTGACAGAACAAAAGAGAAGCAGTGTGCTGAGACACTGCTGGGTAGGGTCTAGCAGGGAGGGAGTGTTCCGGATACCGAAGAGTTACATGCATGCACACAGGAACACTAGAATGCAACGCTCTGCCATGGTGGGGATGAGCTTTGGGTGGACAGAGGCAAACTTCCCACTGTCACAGGAGAGGAGACAAGAACAGAGCAGATGCTGGGGAATTAGTGGCCACAGGAGCTCTCCTGTGACCACTTTTATTTTCTCTGCAAATGGAGCAGGTGATGAGGTGACGTGTGGAGTGACCTTGGGCTAAGTCACATCACTGTGCTGGGCCAGTTACCTTTCTGTAAAATCAGGGTGACAGTTCCTCAAATGGTGGTTATGAGGATCTGAAAGGTAACACTTAAAAAAAAAAAGACACCCACTACATCAGCAACTTTCATTTAATGGGGCCTATTCTGTACCAAGTACTGTGAAGGGACCACAGAAGAGACCGCTATTAAGGAAGGTTACAGGCTACTGGAAAGATTTAATAATTACAATTAATTACACTGTTCAGTGTTTGCACACAGTGAGTGTTCAATACATATTTATATTCTTTTTCTACTATCATGATTGGTATTAAAACTGTTTTTTTTTTTTTTTCTTTTTTTAAAAAAAATAAACATCAGAATTTTCTTGGACTCCCCTGGTGTATTTCAAGGGCATGGGAACTTTTCTTTCATGCATCCATGTTTCCAGGAAGGCTGGTGAGAGCAAAAGAGGGACTTTCAGTAACCTGGCAAAATAAAGTGAACAAGCTGGAACAAATCCACCTGTGGCCTGTCTTCATCAGGACTACCTGCAGGTTGATTAGGGTGGCTGGCCACAGACACCTCTATGAAGGCCTTGCATTCACTTCATACTGCAGCACTGCTCAGCCCTATAAACACACGGTTAGTGTGTGCTGAGCTGAGAGCACTAGAGGGCAGAGCTGGTGTCTCTCTGGACTCACATTCCAGAGGAGGCATCTTGTTTTCCTGGACTGTGGAAATTCTTTTTGGAAAGCTTAAGAGCAAGGCTGCCCTTTGCACACAAGGACATGCTGACAGTTATACCTGCTGCAGATGCCTGTCTCCGTTCTCATTGGCAGGACTGCTCTCCGACCCATTACTGCTTCCTGATTGCTCTTTTTCATTCAACAAAGCTGTGGCATACGCTAATGTGTCCTGCAAAAGATTCAAATACAAGATGACAAAGTTAAGGGCCATTCAGTGGCGGCAGCAACCACCAGGGAAGACCACCTTTCATTTGGCCTTCTGTGGTACCAGAGGCCTGAGAGTGAGGCCTTCATCACAGCCACTAGAACCCCTCAATCCCTGTTCACTTTTGTGACTAGACTGCCCAACCTGTATGACTTTCCTTTTAGGCAAATAATCTGCACATATTTGCATCAGTGTACACCAATCTATTGTCTTTTCATAGAAATTAAATTGTTTCTTCTGCTTATTTTCATTTTCAACTCATATCTCTCTTCTCAGAGGTTGCAGTTTCTGAGAAACACACTGAAAATCCTCCATAAGGGATTTAAATCACACGAATACAAAAGACGACTCTCACCTGAGCTGAAATGGTTCGCTGAAAGGTTTTTCCAGTTGATGTTTCATTAGAGACATTACTCTGTGGTGTCCAATAATGTTCTGACATCTGCAATGAAAGGTCAAAAATGCCATCAGAGGTGACAAATAAGCCCCTGTGAGTTCACAGCTTCTACCATTAGATATTGAGTCTTAAAAGCATCCAAAATAGGGTGTAAGTCTACTCAGACCTTCCATCACATAAGGTGATTCAAGACCTCAGTCAAATTCTAGACCTCAGTCAAGACCTCAGTCTTACATCATCATCCCTACCTTTTCCCCTATGAAGTTAAGACATATGTATTAAGACAAAATTAATGCATACAAGATACAAACTGGGCCGGGCGCGGTGGCTCAAGCCTGTAATCCCAGCACTTTGGGAGGCCAAGGCGGGTGGATCACAAGGTCAAGAGATCGAGACCATCCTGGTCAACATGGTGAAACCCCATCTCTACTAAAAAAGTACAAAAAATTGGCTGGGCATGGTGGCGTGTGCCTATAATCTCAGCTGCTCAGGAGGCTGAGGCAGGAGAATTGCCTGAACCCAGGAGGCGGAGGTTGTGGTGAGCCGAGATCGTGCCATTGCACTCCTGCCTGGGTAACAAGAGCGAAACTCCGTCTCAAAAAAAAAAAAAAAGATACAAACTGTACCAAATAAACGTTTGAAATCTGAAAACACTTTAAGGTTAGTCTCCATATTCAGTTTCAGAGACTTTTCCTGACAAGATGTGCTATTATTGATTCCTGTGTTGCAGCTAGAAAGATTCAATGTTCAATTACCTTCTTCTGTAGCCACTGCACAGCCCAGCTCCAGTGGTGGGAATTCTCCTTGAAGTACTCCTTAGCTGCAGGACACCTGGTGACCGAGGAGATTTTTGTTAGCCAAGTTCTTTCTTTGCAAATATACTTGTTCCTAGTACTTCTCTATTTTGAAATGTAAATGCTAATTTCATTAAAATTCAGTTGTCTTTATATTTATGATTCTACTTAAATGGAGTTCCGAGAGTAGTCAAATTCATGGAGACAGAAATTAGAATTGCTTCCCCAGTGGCTGGGGGAAGGGAGGAATAGGGAGTTATTCTTCAATAGGTACCGAGTTTCAGTTTCAAAAGATGAAAAGAGTTCTGGAGCTAGATGGTGGTGATGGTTGCACAACAATGTGAATGCACTTAAACTCACTGAACCATACCCTTAAAAATGGTTGAAATAGTAAATTTTATGTTATATACATTTCATCACAATTAAAAAAAAAGAACCTTCATTTTGCACTCAATCAGCCTGTGTTCAAGTTTTCGCTCTATGATCCTAGGCATGTCACTTAAACCACCCATGATACGTGATTCACGCCTGTGCTAACCGCCTGAAGTTGTTATAAAGATAAAATAAGATAATACAGGCAAGGTTCTTGGCACAGTGCCTGGGTTCACAAACACTCAGGAGCTACAGGTGTGAGAGGCTATTTTGAGGTTGGAACCTAGAGCCTGAAGAGCTGGTGGCTGGGTTACACTATTGAGAGACCTTGAGTTGAAGCTCATGAACTCTTGCTCTTAAGGCTTCCATATCTGCCCTGATTCCTGACCTTCTGACATAGGGTCTGGTGGGTGACCTTTTCTGGGATTCTTTAAGATATGCTACTCTTTTAATACTCCCCCTCATAGTTTTTTGAGCTCATTCTAATAGGGTTCTGTACCTTCCAAGCAAGCATGCCCTGACTGAGTCAGATTCTCCAGGTATCAAAACCGGGCACGTTTTTCTTCTGGTCATATTTGACTTGTAATTAAAACACCATTTCCTCCCTGCATTTAAAGTTGGCACTTACTTTTGAGCAAGAGTGACAAGAAATTTAACACACTGGTAGCAGCGACTGCTATCCACATGATTACTGTGGTGCATCAAAGCTGAAGGAAGAGAAGAGGACATTGTAACAATAAAGCACTCAACTGAAAGTGGCTCCAAGTAACAACAAGCTCTCTTGTTCTAAGAATTGGCAAACTATTTTAATAAACTGATAAGGAACAACTTAACTAAAAGCATGGCAGTGACTGACTTAACAGAATCTCCAAATTCTAATGGGTAGAAAGACACACTACTTTAAGTATGTTAAAAAAAAAAAAACATACATGGTGCCACAAGTTTGACTTTTAGGAGGACTGAACAGGAACAAAACTTTTTACTGCCTGATTATTCACCTCGAGACTTTTCCACATGCCATATTACTGACAGTAGTTATAACACTTTTAATTTGATAAATGAAATTTTATGATACTAGGGTCAGTGCAGCAATTATCACGTGGTCTGTGTTTTAGGGATTTAACCACAAATAGGCCAGGCATGGTGGCTCCTGCCTGTAATCCCTGCACTTTGGGAGGCCAAGGCGGGTAGATCACTTGAAGTCACGAGCTCAAGATCAGCCTGAGCAACATGGCAAAACCCTATTAAAAAAATATAAAACTTAGCAGGGCTAGTGGCATGTGCCCATAATCCCACCAACTTGGGAGGATGAGGTGAGAGGATCACTTGAGCTCAGGAGCCAGAGGTTGCAGTGATCTGAGATCAATGTCACTGTATTCTGGCCTGGATAACAAAGTGAGATCCTGGCTCAAAATAAAAAAAATAAAAATAAAAAAAATAATACTTGGTCCTGCTCTTGAGGAGTTTATAGTTTTTAAGTTCCAGAGAGCCTGTGTATGGTTCTGACTAGAGTACACCATTCCAAATGGTGGCCTGAAAAGCTGAAGCTACAAAACTTTTTAGTTTAAATCTCCTTTCTACCACAAAAGGAGGCCCTAAATCTCTTAATACATAGCAAAATCTAAAATAGACTCAGATTAGTGGAAATACAGGTAAATGGTGGAAGCTGGCTAAAATTATTCTTAACTAAACCTTTTCTAATAAATAGCTCAGGAAAGTCAATTGAGCCTTCTGAAAAAGAAAGTCCTGCCAAAAAAACTTAAGAGTATACAGTGAAAATATGATTACGCTCAAACCATAGGTAAAAAGACATTCACATTTCATGAGCCTGACAACATCCTGAGTCTCAGGTTTCAGTTTTTCTCTCCCCAGTGGCTACAGAGTACATCAGGGAGTGGGCATTAGCTTGTTGAATAAAGTTCACAGCACTCCTGAATCCTACCTGATCTGGTAAAATAATGCCAAGCTACACCTTACTGACTAAAAGTAGGAGAACATGTAGGGTGAGAAGATCCCTGGGTGTTAATTCTTCTGATCAGAATGAGGAAGCCCAGTGGCCCTGACCAGATTTGTACTGTATGAGTCACTGTAGATCCACCGAGAGCAGCAGGTGGCAGAACTGGCCAGAACAATAGACTATCCACATATCTACTGTAGACATTTGTGCATAAGGTCAGGCATACTTGCCTAGTAATCCATTTTCTGTCTCAAACACAAATTTGACTCGCTCTACTTGTATGGGATCTTCAATAACCTGTGAAAGGAAGAAACAAAAGTTAGTAAATGAAATAAGAAGCTTGTGTCGTAGCCATGGGTGCTTTTTAAAATAATTCTATTCAAGAGATTAATTTAGTGTTAAACAACAACAACAACAAAACCAATACAGGACAGGCACAGTGGCTCATGACTGTGATCTCAGCATTTTGCAAGGCCAAGGCAGGAGGATCACTTAAGGCCAAGAGTTCTGAACTAGCCTGGGCAACAAGTGAGACCCCGTCTCTACAAAAAAAAAAAAGTTGGGCACAGTGACATGTGCCTGTAGTCCCAGCTATTTGGGAGGCTGGGGCAGAAGGATCATTTGTGCCCAGGAGTCTGAGGCTACAGTGAGCTATGACTGTGTCTAGCCTGGGTGCCACTGCACTTCAGCCTGGGCAACAGAGGGAGACTCTGTCTCAAAAAAAAAAAAAGGGTAAGAAAACAAAAACCCAATACAAACCAGTATTACATCACTGCTAGACATCTCAAATATATCTTAAAACTAAGATAAAAAACTATTAAGTAATACTTAAAGATCCGTTCATTTCCTACATATGTGTTGCTATCAACTAGATCTACAGTTCTCTGTGGGTTATGAGGACATATACTCTATGATCCTAAGGATAAGAGGTTTATGCTTTAACTTGCTTACTAAAAATGTGAAGCTTTGCTATCAGAGCTGTATTTCTAGTTCTTAGTACTGAACTATGCATGGTATATAAACTACCAATATACACAATGTTCATCTGCCAACAAAAGTTTTGACAGATGAACTATATATACGTTTGTTTGTTGTTGACAGATTAACAATACACAGTCCTACCCCTAAGGAGCAATAATCTACCAAAGGTTGTAAAAGCATTAGAACCAAAAGGAGGTAAAGAACTTGAAAAGTAAGCTTTTAACAAATGGCACCCACGATGTCTTTTCTTACTCAAAACTCTTTGTTAAATGCCCAGTCTGTGCCAAGCCCTCTATGAAGTATAAGGAATCCAAAGGAAACCCAGGCCCTCACTCTCTACGGAACCTCTGGACCACACTCATGTAACTCATAACCAGTCACCAAATCCCACTGATTCTCTTTCCATAAGACCTCTTGACCTGTCTGTTCCTTGCCCCACCACAGGCCCTGTTATTTCACACTTAGAATATTCCCAGACCCCTAAATGCTCTTCCAATTCCTAATCTTGTATCCTTCTTTAGCCCATCCTTCAATGTAACTGCCAGAGGATTTTTTTTTCCCCCTGCTACTCATACTTCTGAAACTGGAAAGCATCCTACAATTGGTTACATTTCAGTTTCATAGCTCTTAAAAATATTTTCAGTAGTACATATATATAATCAATAGTGTCTGAGATTCGATGATAAACTGTAAAGTCAGAAATTCACCTCTGAGGATGACTGTAAAGTTTAACCCTAGCAACATCTGTGCTAACACAATGCCTTCTCCACTGTGAGGCCCTGGCAAGGGTTAACCATCACCTAGCACTCCCCTTCACTCTGCACTACAGCTGCCTGTGTACTTATCTCACTCCCTCACTCAACTTTGAGCTCCGAGGAGGTAGTTTTACTACTGCTCACCTCTAAACCAAATGTATTAAATACGTGACTGACGTGAAGAAGACTCAATAAACGCAGACCAAATGAATGGAAAAACAATAATGACATAATTTTTTATTTATAAACACTTGTCGACTAATACATTCCTAAATAAAAGTGAATCAGAACAGTTATGACTTACCAATATTTCATGAAGTAGTTGGAACGTATTCTTTAACTCATGGGGTGGAGCCGTTTCTAGCTGGTTCTGAAATATTTTTTAAAAGCATAAAAATTTCAGTGGAAAAGATAATAAACAATGCTAGATTCAAACCCTAGTTCTATCACCATCTGGCTGACCTTGAGCAAGTCAATTCCCCTTTCTGGGCCTCAGTTTCTCAAATGCTAAATCTGGAACTGAAATGAACAACCTCTAAGGTTCTTCCAGCTGCAACACTCTGATACTTCACTATGAAATTAGGAAGGAAGAAAGAGAAGAGATTTCAAGTCACTAAACAGATCCGATTTTACATATGTCCATATGCTAGCATGTTTTCCAGAATATGCTGGTAGAGCTACAAGTATACAAATGAGAAGCTGGGTGCGGTGGCTCATGCTTGTAATCCCAGCACTTTGGGAGGCTGAGGCGGGCAGATCACCTGAGGTCGGGAGTTCGAGACCAGCCTGACCAACAATGGAGAAATCTCGTCTCTACTAAAAATACAAAAATAGCTGGGCATGGTGGAGCACGACTGTAATACAAGCTACTTAGGAGGCTGAGGCAGGAGAATCGCTTGAACCTGGGAGGCAGAGGTTTCGGTGAGTGGAGATTATGCCATTGCACTCCAGCCTGAAACTCGGTCCAAAAAGACAAAAACAAAACAAAACAAAACAAACAAACAAAAACAACAGATGAGAATACTGAGTTAAGGATGCTATGAACGAAGTACCTAAAAAGTCAGCTTATTAAATAGAAAAATGTGCCAAGATACGCTAAGCAAAAAAGGTAAAATTCATAAAACACAGTCCCCTTCAGCCATTTTAAATAACATTTATATGTATAAAAGGTGGGAAAGACCATTGTGTTAAAATACCACACTTCCAAGAGGCCAGGTATGGTACTATTTGAGCCCGTCACATACTATACCACCTCAGCGAATCCTCACAACCTGTGAAATCAGTCACAGAGGAGGAAACTGCCCAAGGGCATATAATGAGTAACTAGCAAAGGTAGGAACTTAATCACTTCTGACATAGGCCTGTACAGAAAAGGCTGAGGGCAAAACATATTGTGGTAAGAGTCTAAAGACATAATCTACTAATCGCCTGCTTCTTGTTAAGACTACATGTATCACCACTATAAATACTGGTGCAGAAAAGAAGGCATGCAGGAATTCTGTGGGCAGAAACTAATATATACACAGTGTAAATGCATGCAAAGAGGCCTGGAGGGAAACAGCAATGTAACAGTGTCGGTCCCTGGGGTACAGTGGGCAAGGATGACTGCTGGTGACCAGAGTAGACTTTGGTCTCACTTCCCTTTTATTTATTTTTTTATTCTTTTCCCAGCCTATATTTTTTCTTTTGGCCTCATTTCTATGCTTAAATTCTCCCCAAAGAGAGTGTAGTAATTTATCTATGTAATTAAAAATTAAAGATTAAAAATGAATCAAAATGAGCCTATGCTATCATGATTAGGAGAAACAAATTCCGAGAACAAGCACACTGCATTGGGGCAAACAAATGCTCTCCTAGAGTCTCACATAAAGGCTACCTGGCTATGACTAGTTTAACTGAGGTCCTACCTTAATGAAATGCAGCATCGTGAAGGAAAAATGCTCATTACAGAAACAGCAGTACACCACCATCTCAATGAGTGCCAAGAGCGAACCCGTCAGCTCCCGCAAAGCAAACATGACCTGGTGGGAGGACGTAACAGAGTCAGCTCTTCATGTCACAGGTAACAGTCCATCTGTTGTTGCTGCCTTTAACTCAAATCTTCCAGATTTTAAGATAATTAACACTCTCTCAAAACAGAGTTTCTTAACTGTGAGAAGTCTATAGATAGATGCCAGGGTGTCTAAGCCGGACTGAAATTTTACACAACTTTGCGAAAATGTGCACTTTTTTCTAGGAGTTGTTTCCATCAGTTTTTCAAAGGCAAAAGCTTCCACAATTAAAAAAAAATCAACAATTTATCCAAAAAATATTAAGCCAAAAAAAAAGATGTATTAAATAGCACAACACTGTTGATTTACTTAAAAAAAAAAACAGAATTATATTGTTCATAGATTCACATATCTGTCAATCAGTTAGGAAAGGAGGACTGGAAGATGGCGTCCATAGCTCTGTTGGAAGGGGAGGGTTGGATTGAGGGCTGAGCCATACAAGTGCCACGATGGAGAGCTGAGAGCAGCCCACCCCATCCTGAGGTTTAACAACATGTGTGGTTCATAGTTGTAGTATTCCAGGACCAGGGACACACAAGAGAGATTGGGGTCAAAACCTCTACAATGAATGAAATGATTTTGATGGGTGAAGTGCCATTTACCTCCCTCTGGGGCCCTGATTGGTAGCTGGCTGGGCTGGACCAGGAGGTCTGGACCTTGGCTGAAGAGAGGACTAATAATATTCTCTTCCACCAATTATTCTTTTTGACATATAAGAAACTTAATTTGAAAGAATAATTTCTTCTCTTAACAATACTCTTCATGCCAAACACAACTAATAACAAAAAGCAATTTTCCTCAAATAGGAGAAAAAAATGGCTTTAGAATAACAAGTACATACCTCTAACAGGTAAGGTTTCCCTTCAGACATGAACAACAAGGCTTCTACCTCCTCATGGAGGGGCAGCAGAGGGCTTGAGGGAGCAATGCTAATGGGTGGTCGCTGCTTAAATACGCCAGGAGCTTCAGGAGACCAAAGAAACAAAACAGAACCTGTCTCACCTGGTGTTACTCCACAGAATACACACCCATAAGGAAATATGCCTCCTTCAAGACTTGCACACACACTGAGTACTCACACAGGCGGATCCCTCACAGTCTAGAGGATACCTAGTGATTTCTACTTGATAATATCTCAAAGAGGTAAAAATATAGTCCACAAAATAGTGCCGAAAGCTGCCACTGAAGAAGTGGAGAAGACACTTTTGTTCCTCAAACAACTGTTCCCAAATAATGGCTAACACCAATTATGCTAAGCAGAATCAACCATATGGAAGGAGTTACCTCATTCGCTAGAAAAATCAGAATGCATACTTTAATTTTCTTTACAAAACTGTCTGGACTCACGAAATTAGGTAGCTTTGTCTTTTTAGATGAGTCAGAGTTTAGTAAGCAAACTCTACCTTACAACCATCCAAGTGTTCCTCCAATGTTCCTTTAGACAATAAACATTTCTCTTGTCAGAATGAGGCTCTCTGTTTTTTAGTTTCCTGCCATTAGACCTTCCTAGCAGCTTCTGGGTCTGAGCTTGCATTTATGCCTTGGCTTCTAGGCTACTAACTAGCTATACGACCTTGTGGAGGTTACTCAACCTTTCTGTATCTTAGTCTTTGCGTCCATAGGCTGGGACGAACACTCCTCATAGGTTTGGTATGGGGATCAAACACAGTACGTTTAAAGCACTGTTGTGCTTTAAACAGAATAAATTTAAAGCACAGCACATAGAAAACACTGAAAAGCTGTTTGGTTGTATTATTACTATGGTTGTTGTTACTATCATGACAAGGCCTGGGAAGAGTATAAAAACAGTACATACATGGGTTAGGACACTGGATAATCATATAGGACAATTGTTTTTTTTGCTGTATTAAATGATGACTGTGCTACTAGTTCTGGGAGGGAAAATGGAAAATGCTACCAACTATATCTTACATACAAATGTATTTCGATGATGTGATTTATTTCTGCATCCCCTTTGTTTTTACAAAGTACTTTATCTCATTATCTTGTAATACCTGGGGAATTATGTTTTTAGTATTTTGCACTGAAGATCAGAACGATCAGGTGGCTTGGTCAGGTTCACACAGCTAGAAGACCCACACCATGGCTATGCCTCCACAGTATCAGCTCAAATTAAGGTGACAAATGAGCTCTGAATTAGCCTTTAATCCTAGAGAGTTATTAAAAAAAATACTTATATACCCTCTCACCTCCCCCAAATAAATGACTCATTTTCTCTTATGACAAACCAGTAAAATATTACCAAGTTTAACGTGAATTCAAACAAAAATTTTAAGTGAATGAGAAACAAGGGAAATTCACTTAATTGCTATTATTACTCCCCAAGCTAGACAAATTCAATACCTCTTTAAGATATGTTAAGCTTACCAACATTCCTTTGGGATGAGACATCTGAATGCAAAACAAGTAATGCCACTGTATTGTGAAGATTCCCAAATTCTCGTGCTTGTGCTGAACTCCATCGACGTATCTGTCATCAGAGAAGATAAAATGGCTGTCAGTGTTTTAGTTAGAAAAAATATGAAGAGGAAGGGAGAGGGTTTGCTGGCTCATAATATTCTGGGCTTTAATTATTTCTCAATGCTTGATAGAAGAGGTCAAAGTACAAGAAAACCACAGGTTTAAGCCAGCTCAAAGGGTTCTATTAACTCATATTCTAAAACCAGTCCCTTCAGGTATTCACTTTAGGTACTGAGTGTTTACAATGTGCCAGGTAATCTTCCTGGGCCTCAGTACAACGGAAAAAACCCTGAGGCTGGAGATCTGCAGGTCTGGCCCTGCCTCTATCACTCACTATGCTGTATAATGTGGGTGAGTTCTTCACCACAACAGTATCTGAGTTCTTCATGTACTGGCAGAGATAAGGCTACCTCCTTATTCTGCCTACTTTGTGATTTTTGAGGACCAAATGAAATATAGAAGTGAAAATGTTTTCAAAAGTAAAAATGTGCTCCATAGATGCAAAACAGTATTAATTACATGTGCAGCTGAATTATAGTGAATTTAAATCAATTGCTAGTGTCAACGGGGTCTTAGATATGGAAGAGCTTGAAGTGGAAAAGGGATACTGTAAATCTCAACATAACATCAACACACAGAGCACACGACGGTGTCAGTACTTGTTTTTTTAACACTGAAGAGGAAGCTGAGAGGAAGCCTAGGCTGAAAAGCTGTCTTTTGTAGCCTGTGCAATGTGTTACATACAGTGGAAAAGGCTCCGGCTTTGACACCAGCAGAGCTGGGTCTGAATCCCTGCTCCACCAATGCATTAGCTTTGTGACCTTGGATAAGTTACTTAACATCTCTGAGCTTTAATCCTTGCCTGAAAACGAGGATGAAGCTGCTTAATTTTACTGAATTGTGAGTAACAAAGTATACCACCATAAAGTGATCAGTTGTATTGAGTACACAGCAAGTGCTCCATAAATAGTACTGTTCATCACCGCATGCTAGCATTTCATATATTTTCAATCTATCGAACAAAATATAATGGATGGGAGAAACACAGCATTAAAGGAATTTCCAACAGGAGAGTTGGTTTTGGATACATTCAACCCTATTATGACAAAATAACCTCAGTAAGCCGAGGTGGGCGGATGGCTTGAGCCCAGTAGTTTGAGACCAGCTTGGGTAACTTGGTGAAACCCTGTCTCTACACGAAATACAAAAATTAGCCAGGTGTGGTGGCATGTACCTATAGTCCCAGCTACTAGGAGGCAGAGAAGGGAGGATCGCTTGAGCCTGGAAGGCCTAGGCTACAGTGATCCCTGATCACACCACTGCCTCCAACCTGGGTGACAGCAGCCTGGTGACAGAGTGAGAGCTTGTCTCAACCAACCAACCAACAGAAAAACCCAAAACAACTATCTTTTCATTTGAACAAGAGTATTTATTATATCTGCAATATCATTCAGTTTATAACAGCACAACTTCGCATTTGAATTCTGACTGTGTTTTCAGCATCTGACTTAAAAGGACCACTACCAAAATAGTCTTGTTCACAGCCCCAGAGAGGAAGTAGAAGACCCCAATGCCACCTATTCCTTAAAGGTTTTTGAAATCCCTTCCCCAGTCAGAATCCATCTTTCCCTCTTATGACACTCACACTTCACATTTTGATTGACATTCTAGTTAGTAATTTCCATGGGTTATTAGACTAAATCCTATGGAGAAGCTGTAAAAATAATTTAACTCCAAAGAATTTTAAAGTCTCCTAGTGCTTAGACTTTTATGAAATTAAAAACATTTATCACCTACGAAAAGGGAACACAGTGGCTATGAAAATCATAGCCATTCCACTAGAAACATAAAAGCAGTCCTTACCTGATTGTTCTGCCGACTGGCCCCTAGGAGAAAGCTGATCATGTGTCGCAGAGCTGAATGCCTCAGAAGAAGATCTCCAGCCCTAATACCTTGCTGTCACAAGATATTGAGAATAACAAATTATATTTCTATAAAGACAAAAATTTGTTTTTAAAACACAGCTAAATAAGTTTTAAGGAGTCAATATATTTTTTAAAAATAGTATTTCCATATAAGAAAGTACTTGTTAAAATCTAATTTAAAAAACTCCTGGAGCCTCACATTGGTTCACAATAACTACTAAACAATTAACTCCTAGTTTTAATGCAGACTTCTACTGCTATCAATAAGCAATGATACTCACCTTTATCAGAATTCTTAGAAGTAATATAATTCACAAGTTTTTTAAGAATAAACATAATAAAAAACATATAGAACTTTACTAACCAGTCTGAAAAGTTTTTAGAGTATAAATCCTCTGTATTAGGAAAAGATATTAGGAAAGAAATTATTTACCTTTTGCACAAAAGTGTTGAACAGGAAAAAGTACTGAGCACAGTTTTTACAATTTTCTGGAACGTCTTTATCGAGCAGAGCAAGTAGTACCTCCAGCAACTGATGAAGGCTTTTTAACTGGTTAGAGGAAAGATAAAATTACATGAAGAAAAAGAACATAAGACAGACATTTATAACAGGATTAATTTGAGGTAAATCATCATAAGAACAAAAGGAAAGTCTGATTGATACAATCCAGTCTCAGATTCAGATGGACTTAGGCTTTGAAGAGCAAAAACAGAATTAACCATTTTACCTTCCAGAGAAAGATTGGTACCATAGAAATAATTAAAAGAAAAGCTTAGTTTCAGTTCCTAGATTTCAGAGTCAAGGGCATGATGCTACCGCCGAGTCACATTTTCTCCAGAGCCAGTATCTCTCTGTCTCTTAAAAAAAGGTGGGGTGTTTAGGGAAGACATTTCTGAATCCCTCCCTCCACTATGTTGCTTCTTCACATAATCACAGATGCAAAGAATAAAAAACACAGACACAGGCATAGGGGCTGGAAACCAAGCCGATGGAGCAAATGGAGAGCAACAGCCTGACAGAATGACAACGGTGATATCGACTCAGCCGTGAACTTACTTGAGAGCCCGCTGACGCCTCATGGAAAGCTTTGAAAAACATTTTATTTGTTTAGAAACCATTTTGGTTATGACATTGCTTCTTCTTTCCCTCCCACCCCAACTGTTTTTGGACAAGTCCCTAGAAGTTCATCTGTGATCTAGAATTAAGACCAGGCTTACTACTCTTGTTAGTTCGTTTCCTCTGAAGATGGTATTCATACTCTGCAATATTCCCATCCATCCTGTCACACCCATTATGAATACAGCAAAATTTAGCATTTACACAGCACTTCAGTTTCAAAGTACTTTACAATATAAAGTGGGTGGCAAGAGGCACCATTTCCATTTATGGGGGAAATAGACATGAAAATCCATCAGCTGGGCATCAGACAGAACTCACTGAGCAAATGGCTTCCAAGTGTATAGCTGCCATTCCCTTCTCTTTCTGCCACCTGCTGTACTGTCTTTAGAGGCTGGTGGGTAATATGCTACAGCCTGACCCCATCTGTAGGGAGGCTGCACTAACTCTGCCTTTATCCTTTATTTGGGTTGGTACATGGGAGGAAGGAGGAGAGTGATGTGGTCCTTAAGTTAGGAATTCTTGATGCATCTTAGAAACTTCCACAGGGGATGGAGCAGTGGCATTTGAACTGTCGTCAGCAGCTCCGATGGCTTATATTCTATATTCTGCATCCAGGTAGGGTTTTGTTTAAAAAAATAGTTCTGCTATTTAAGCTGATCAAAACCACTGCCTTACAGTAAACCTCAACTTCCTAATGATTCCCGGAATTGAGACACAGTCTTTTAGGACCTTCCTAACGGGCATATTTGACCGCCTTGTTCATGGAACTAAGTGCTTGGGTGGCAGGTACTACATCTGGATCAACATCCTCCTTATAGGACTTACTCAAAGTTGCACAGCAAAGCCAACATCTGTATTTGAAGCAGTAACTTCTAGAATCTGTTAGTTCATTGAGGAACAATGCCTCCAGCTAACATTTATAAGGAGCCAATTTGTTGTGAAAATAACATTTTTCAAAGTTTTCCATGTAGTGTCAGCTGTTTGAAACAGCAAACTTGGGAAGTAACTGCTGTATCTGTAAGGACTTAATGCCCTTGGATGAATGGCACTATTTGGTTTGGTTGCCAGCTGCAGGTTTAGATTAGGAAAATAGCTTATGAGCGAAGAGACAAGGCCAGAGGTGGCTCAAAATGTCTGCTGGTCTAGATGAGTCTCCAGACACAGATTAGTCTCAGTTCAGAGAGATCTAATACAAGTTCTTGAGAGAGGACTCTGAAAAGGGAATGTTTCTAGAGACAAAATCCCAAAGCAGACCGAAGCAGGCCTGAATTCGGGGCCTACCCTGGTGTTTGGTATGTGAGGAGGAAGGGACAGAATGCCTTCTCCCTGGCATGTACCAAAAAGTCAGTTCACAAAAGGTGTATTTATGTGGCAAAATTACCAGACTCCAATCCTAGGCTCTATTACCTGCAATTTAAAGTATTTGGTAAAAACACAACGTATAAATAACGTTTTAAAAACGAGACCGACCTTATCCTGATAAAACAAGGCACTGTCTAGGGTTTTCTCCAGAATGGTGGCCACAGCAACTCGTACTTCTCTCACACTGCACTCCAGTAAGAAAATCCTGAAAGAAAGACAGGTGGTATGAGAAAGCAAGATACACTGCCATGACCTCAACCTTCCCAACACAGGTCCCACCTAACAGCCAAGAAACAAAAGCACAGTCTCCTGACAGTGTTAGCACTTACAGGCCAAGTGGAGCTTTCCAAGGTCACTTCACTTCTGCTTATTCCTGGTAACTCTAATGCTACATATTAGCCGACACGGCTCTGTTCAAAATTCACTAAGATTCTAAGTGGCAACTGTAAGAAAGTTTACAACATAACAAGTACTCCCATAATGTTTAGCTTTAGAGGTCCAATCAGACTCAGGCACAATTCTCTTAGAAGGAATACCTAGAGGATGCAAACAGATCCAGAATATGGGGAGCTCTACAGAATAAACAGTCTTCTCCCCAAACAAATGGCATAGCATACAAGGCGAAGGCAGGGGGAGTGGGGCAAAGGAACAACTGATGGTTGGAAGAGCCTTAAGAGACACAGAAAGCGGCCGGGCATGGTGGCTCAAGCCTGTAATCCCAGCACTTTGGGAGGCCGAGGCGGGTGGATCACGAGGTCGAGAGATCGAGACCATCCTGGTCAACATGGTGAAACCCCGTCTCTACTAAAAATACAAAAAAAAATTAGCTGGGCATGGTGGCGCGTGCCTGTAATCCTAGCTATTCAGGAGGCTGAGGCAGGAGAATTGCCTGAACCCAGGAGGCGGAGGTTGCGGTGAGCCGAGATCGCGCCATTACACTCCAGCCTAGGTAACAAGAGCGAAACTCCGTCTCAAAAAAAAAAAAAAAAAGAGACACCCATGTGTGGACTTCACTGGTTCCTGATTTGTGCAAACTCAAGGGTAAAATGACACTTCTGAGACCTCTGGAGGAAATCTGAACATGGACTGGGTATAAGGTGATATGAAGGAATTAGAAATTTTATTGGTGTGATAATGGTAAAGTACTTAAAATTTTTTTTAACTTTTCTACTAGAGATAAACTTTACCTTCAGATACATGCTGAAAATTTATCATGAAATGATATGTCTGAAATTTAAAATCCTTCAGAGTGGAAAAAAAAAGGCCTGCATGTAGGTTGTGAGTGAACGCTGATAAAGCTAAGACAAGACAGGCAAATGTCCACAACTTGCCTGGAGCCTGGGTACAGGAGAGGGCTCATTCTGCCTACTTCTATGTGTGTTTAAACATTTCCACAATAAAACACTCTTAAAGATGTAAAGGATCCTTCATGTTAGTAGTCTGAATTCTTTAGATCAATCTGTAAGCAACATTTACTATGAATTATTTTTTTTTTTTTACAATTAGAATTACGCTTAAAGAATTGCCTTAAAAGAAGACTACACTGAGGGGCTGATCTAAAAGAGAACACCTTTATATTTAAAGTTACTAAAATACTAGTAAGGTACATATCCTTATTTTTTAGTTGTAAAAATGACAACCTATCTTAAAAATTATAAAGAAATACGTAATCAGAAAAAAAGATTATGACATCTTCAAACATGAAATCACAGCAATTGATAGTGATGAGTAATTGGTCTTTATAAAGAAAGAAACAAACTACAGTTTCTCTGGAGATATTTAAAAGCAGGCCTGCTTGGATATAAGGGAATGAATAAAATATTTGCTATGTTCCTGCCTAATGGATGATGTTTCTGTAACATTCTAATGCTTGCCTAATGCTCAGGAGTCCTATTGGAAAGGTATTTTGGAATCAAACTAGAAAAATGGTTATCTCTAATGTAAACTCTAAAGGGAAACACATACAGCACACAGCACTTCAAAGAAATGTTTACTCTTTTTATGAATTGTATGGATATACGCATGCATGCATGAATAACTATTTGAGGGCTCGCTATTTGCCAGTCTCTTTTTGTCTAGTAGGGAATGAACTGAACCTGGCCCTCAAGAAGCTGAAATTTTAGTGGAGGAGATGGGCAGAAGAACAGGGAGCGGACTAACAGGCAAACATCTGTTAGACTGGGTGACTGGAAGCTGCCTCTCAGAGTGAGTGCTATGCAGGCTGATCTCTGAAGGAGAAGCCACTTCCTATGCAAAGAGGGGAGGACAGTGTTCCATATAAGGAATAACAGGTGAAAAGACCTTTAGGCAGGAAAATAAGCTCTTCAGGTCTAAGGAACCAACGAGCCAGTAAGGCTAAAGCCTGATAAGCAAGGACTGAGTCAAGGAAAGCCTGGAAGGACAAAAACCAGATCAAGCAAGACCTTGCGGGTTATTGGGAAAATTTTGGATTTTATTATGAGTGCAATAGGATTCCGCTAAAGAATTTTTCACCAGAGAGGTAATGTGATCTAATTTGTTTGAAAAAGAACAGTTTTGTTGCTGAATGAGATAGATTAGAGGAAAAAGTGGTGATATCAAGTAGGCAAATAAATGTTTGGAATTCAGACCTAGAGATGGAAGAGGGTGTGGGATCAACAGTTCTGAGAAGATCTCTTAACTTATCACCAGACTGTGATCACCGTGTGGAAGAGACTTGCATTTCTGAATTCCCTGTTGTGTGTTTGTTTTGAGAGAAAACAGCATATTTGTATGCTGACAGAAGTGATCTAATAGAAAATTCTAGAAAGTAAATATGCAGGAATAAGAGTGAGATATTAAAGGGTCAACTTTCTTGAGAAGGTCTGCACTGCACATGCAGAGAGATTCATTTTGAGAGAAGAGAGGATACTTCCAAAGAGCAAGCTGAAACAGACTCTGGCAGGTGCGTGGCATCTGTGGTTGGAACAGGGAATGCTCCTTTGCTAATCTGTACTTTCTCAGTGAAGCTGAACAGTGAGGAGCAGGCACAGCTGAGGCAGAGTGAAGGGGGAGCCCAGTGGGAATAGAGGAGACGGGACACCAGTGACCACAGCAGTGCTTGCTGGAACCCCCAACACATGTAGAACTTCCAAGAACAGGAGAAGCTGACCTGATGAGGAAGATTGGAAGTAAAGTATAAATATTCATAGCATTTTGAATTTCTGCCAGAAAAGCAAATGTTTCTTTTCCTATTTTTTTTAATTTCAGGTACACAGGTAGATGTACTATCATAGGTAATATACTACCAGTAGATTTTTGAAAAATAATTTTTTAGTCAGAATCCAAACACCGTTAGACAATACTGTGAACTGTGTGGTAACATGGGATTGTTTATCTCTTTCCACCAGACTCTGAGTCCCTGAGGGAAGAGACTTGCATCTCTGACCCCCTTGGGCCACAGCAGGGCTTTAGGACCCATGTGCCTCTGAGCACCCGGCAGGCGATGTGCCTCACAGGCTCTTCTTGTGGTCACTGAATACTTGCCTGAGATGATTTTGGAGTGATCTGAATAATTTCTTCACTGTTTCAGTGAAGAGAGTTTAAAATTGACTTTAATCAGAAAAATAACTTCAAGTTGAAATAAAAAGGGTTGTAAGAAACTTCAATCTAAAACATTGCAAGAGACACACACTTCTTTTAATTAAAAGACTCAAACACTTACTTTATCAATTCTCGTCCTTCAGAACTAATAAAATATTCAACTAACCACTGACAAGCATCAAAACTTTTTGAAAGCAATGCTTCAATGGTAGCAATCCATTCTTCAGTATCAACCCTTAAAAAAAAGCGGAGACAGCAATGTTAGGAGCATGACCCCAGCCAATGACCCCATGCAGTGCCACTCTCACTGGTCCTTATCATTTCTATGTCTGTCTGTCTATCGTGGGTAGGGTGGAGGGATAAGAGATACTCAGTGACGGCCTACTACCACGGCTCAGTGTACTCGGCAAGCCAATGCTTTGCATTCCTTGGCTCCTCGTGGTGTGGCTCATCTTTCCCCACAAACAAAAATGTGTCAAGAAGCTTAGACTTTACCTCCTTCCTTCTGCATCTTCATCAAACAACTCTAATTGGAAAAAAGGTCTGAACTACAGCATTTTGTTTCGTTCAATATTTTGCTCATAAAATGTCCACTTTCAGAATAGCTTACACTGACATTTTTATATTTTATTGCTAAAATCATTAATTTTCTACTTTATGGAATAAAAAAATATATTCAGGCAGAAAAAAACGTATAGTGACTATTTTACCCATGCCCTTGTAACACTTCTCTTAATGTCCTCCAGTGTCCCAAAATGATCATTGTGTGCAACGACCATATAAGCAAAATGGAAGTAGTGTGCAATGTGTAAACGGCATGAGCAAATGTCACAAACAAAAGTGACCAAGTGTCCTTAGTTAATCCTATGCCAGACACTAAAAGAAAATACATAAAAAATACACACTAAAAGAAAATACACACTAAAAATAATACATTATTTTTCTTTTTCAATCAAATAATAAAGACTGAGATCACTTAATATATCTGTGATTATTACACATAAAAGTGAAGTTGTCACTCTATTTTTTTCTTTTCTCAAGAGTTTCTTGATTACAAAATCTGTCCAAAACCCTCTCCATACTTTGAGAAGCTCACTTCGCTAGTGTGAGGGAAAAGACTGGGAACTTCAGTGGTCTTTTAACTCTAACTGGTCTCCTCACCCTGGGTCCCCCCTTACTCTCGGTATAACCTACAAATCACTGCTCAATACTCTTAATTCTTCACTTATTTATTCATAGAACAACTACTTATCCAGAACCTAAAATGTATAAAACCAATGATGTGATAAACCAATAATGTGATAAAAACCAATAATGAGGCCAGGTGCAGTGGCTCACGCCTGTAATCCCTGTACTTTTGGAGGCTGAGGCAGGCAGATCACCTGAGGTTGGGAGTTTGAGAGTAGCTTGGCCAACACGGCGAAACCCCATCTCTACTAAAAACAGAAAAATTAGCTAGGCGTGGTGGTGCATGCCTGTAATCCCAGCTACTTGGGAGGCTGAAGTAGAAAAATCACTTGATCCTGGGACACAGAGGCTGCAGTGAGCTGAGATTGCGCCACTGCACTCCAGCCTGGGCGACAGAGACTCCATCTCAAAAACCAAGAAACCCAAATAAGCAATGTTGAATAAAATACAGTCATGCCTGTAAAGTTTCTAAGGCAGAGGTCCCCAACCCCTGGGCCATGGACCATTACTGGTCTGGGACCTGTTAGGAACAGGGCCGCACAGCAGGAGGTAAGCAGTGTGCGAGTGAGCATCACAGCCTGAGCTCCACTTCCTGTCAGATCACAGGCAGCACTAGATTCTCACAGGAGCACAAACCCTACTGTGAACTGCACATGTGAGGGATATAGGCTGTACGTTCCCTATGAGAATCTATCTGTCCCCGCAACCCTCCCTTTTGTGGAAAAATTGTCTTCCGCAAAACCAGTCCCTGTTGCTAAAAATATTGGAGACTGTTGTTCTAAGGCATTACTCTGAATATACTTCCCTGTTCAAAAACCATCCATGATCTCCCACTGAACAAAGCCGAAACTCCTTGCTCTGGTACTACAGGCACTCAGTGAGTTACAAACTCAACATTCACCCTGAGCTCCAGGAGTCTCTCACACGTCCTAGTAAAACACAATTAGTCACTCATCATTCCCTAGGCAAGTCTTGTCTGTTACTCAGGTTTTTCCCTTCTGCCTAATATGAAACTTCTGTGTTTCTGTTTTGCCTTTTGAAACCCTGTGAGGACATACTCTAATCTCCTTATTTGGATATGATTTTGCCCAATCCCAAGACGTACAGAATTTATGTCTTGGTTTAAATTCTCTGGTTAGGCATTTTTCTTATATTGATCAATTCTTTCCATTAGACTAGAAGTTTCCTAAAGCTAGAGACTATGTCTTAGTCATCTGAATAAAATTAGGTGGCTGCTTTCACAATATTTTAAAATTATAAATTCAACTTCAATTGAATTAATCAGTGCCCTTTGTCACAACAAATTATCAAAACCTATCACTTCTCACCTGAGTTTCTTCTTTGTCCGTAAATAAGTTTGAAAAAGGAATTGAATAGCAAGCTGTAAGCTCACCTTCGCCATGCAAGGATAATATGGATGCTTTAATTTAGTCTAAGAGAGGGAAACAAGAAA
The DNA here is from genome assembly GCF_048565385.1 of Saimiri boliviensis. NCBI lineage: Eukaryota > Metazoa > Chordata > Mammalia > Primates > Cebidae > Saimiri > Saimiri boliviensis. Next base: position 53,545,588 of record NC_133459.1, read on the forward strand.
GGGTATTTTTCACAGAAGTTTTATAGATTACACACATTGTTATGAACTGAATATGATACACACACGATATATGATATACATATGATAAAACTTAATACTAATAAGAAGAATCTAGCCAGTTCAGTATCAAAAATGTTCCATTTAAATTTTTAAAAAGGTTAAGAAAAGACATCTTCTTCATTTCTTTTATGAAATTCTCTCAAAACAGTTGTTAGACCACAGGATGTTAAGTGATCAAGAGACTAAGAACATTTTTTTCCCTTACTGGCATATTATAATCATGGTACTCAAGGAAAATAAGTAGTTCAAAGTTAATCTTGAGTCTTATAGTAATATTTGATCACAAATTAGGAATCTCCACAGAGCCCAGTATCCATTGACATGAGCTCACAGTTATAGCTATTCTAAGATACTTTTATAAAATCGAAACAAGGGCCCTTTAGAAAGCCAGAATGTGAAAAACTCACATCTTCCCGCCATCTATATTATAGATTCAAAATACTGCTTGCAATTTTAATATTACCCATTAAGGGCTACATTTACGGGAAAATCGTTTTGCATCTAATCTGAATGCTAACTACTAAGAGTGAGGATGAATCACTGAATGCTTTAGCTAAAAGATATTTAATTGTAATCCTTTCTTATTTCTAACAATCCAACTAGCTACTTACAGCATTCAACGAAGCTAAAGACAAAACAAAACTGAAATAATCACTACTGTACACATCTCTATTCTTCATAAACTTGAGGTTCTCATCTCTCACCATCTACAAAAGAAGATTAATAATTATTTTTCTGAAATATTCAATATGTGAAGGACATTTCTAATGATATGCAAAAATGATAGGTAAAAAGGGCTTATATAAAAAGTGAATTATAATTTGTAATTCCCCTTTCTCAAGTTTTGAACTTTTAAAAGAGGGGAGAGAAAACCTTCCTTTGAAATATAAGATGTCATGAGAACTATTATTCATTAAACCATACCCTTTTGGGAAATTCAGATAAACTGCCATGTGAAGGACAAGTGAATTCTAACTTGGTGTTTTGGGTAGAAGGGGACAAACAGAGCATTCCCAAACACAACCAACTGCATGCTTCCTTTGTGCTAGATGGCTTAATTCTCTTTCTTTCTTAATGAAAGAATCCATATTTTTCTCAAATTCTCTTGTTCTAAATACTGAGCTTTTGATTAGTGTATAAAGACAGTTCTGAATTTAGATCCTTGCCCTGTGACACTGGTACATCCCTTCTCCTTTTCAGAACCTGTTTTTCCATCCAAAAAATGAGAATAAAACCAGATAATACACAATAATTTTTTACAAATTAGAGATGTGCTTAAAGCACGTGGCACACAGTAGGTGTTCAATAAATAATGGTCATTCATTGTCTTATTAGTCCTACTCAAAGGTTATGAACCTTGTTTTTCTCTCCGGATGAAATAAGTTGATTTCAGCAACGTGGTTTCTTTACTACCCACTCCCCACAACTCTGTTTTTCTGTGACATCTCACACACGCACAGCGGGTCAGTGACTGTGCCTGTCAGTCCTGAGTGTGCATTCATACTGGTACTCTTAGCACTCCATGGCGCTAGCACTATAGCCCCCACTCTGGTGTGGCATCAAAGGCTCATGAGACAAGTGTGTAAGACGATGTAGCATCAGTGGCACGACTAACCTGGCAGGAGTACTTTTGGCCTACTGGACACATTCTGATGTCCACGTGGATATTCCCCCTTAGAATATTTTATATGGTTCTTACCTGGTATATTCGTGCAGGCATTTTCTCCACAAACAGTCCTTTCTTCTCGCCTTTTTTAACCAGCTTGGTAAGAATAGACAGCCGGTCATTGTTAGGCCTATGGGGCCGAGGAGATGACTGAGGTGAAATTTCTGGTGAAGATGGAGCTGACCTAAGAGACAAAATCAGAAAAATTTGACTAGTATAAAGTGACTATTGTTTTAATAGTTACTAAGACTTGCCAAATTCATATAAACAGGGTATTAGACTTAAACTATTTGATTATTATACATATATTGAAACATAAAACTGCACAATATTTAATATCACAGTATCACATGAATATATACAATTATAATGTGTCAATTATGAAATTAAAAAATGCAATACCTTCCAATTAGTTGGGAGAACTGACTGACATTATAGAAGATAAAGTATTACAGGAAATTAAAAAAAAATTTTTTTTGAGACAGTCTCGCTCGGTTGCCAGCCTGGAGTGCAGTGGTGTGATATCGGCTCACTGCAACCTCTGCCTCCCAGGTTCAAGTGATTCTCCTGCCTCAGCCTCCCAAGTAGGTAGCTGGGACTAAAGGCAGGCACCGCCACGCCCAGCTAACTTTTTGTATTTTTAGTAGAAATGGGGTTTCACCATGTTAGCCAGGATGGTGTCGATCTCCTGACCTTGTGATCTGCCCGCCTCAGCCTCCCAAAGTGCTGGGATTACAGGCGTGAGCCACCACGCCCGGCCCTGCGCGACATATTTTAACACAAATTTTTTATTTAATTGGCATATGAGATTTAACATTTAATAAGCACAAAAATGAATTCTTCCTACATATTATTGTGAGATATCTTTCCCAACCGTTAAAAAGCAGTGAAATAAATTTATCGTAGAGCCACACACTCAAAATCTTGAAAGAACAAAGTGTTGAACCAAGTTTTCAAATTTAATAAAATACATATAGTCATATTTCTCACATAAAAAAGTAAACACTTTCCTGATACAATATATTAAAAGGCAAATTCGCTGACAATAGCACCTTTAAAAAAAGAACATTCTGACGGTGTTGGCACAGTACTATGCTTTGGACAGAAAGTGTACTCAACAAATGCTGCTAACGTTAAAAAAAAAAAAAAAAAGTCCAGGTGTGGTGACTTACACCTATAACCCCAGCACTTTGTGAGGCCTAGGTGGGAGGATTGCTTGGGCCCAGGAATTCCAGACCAGCCTGGGCAACATTAGGAGACCTTGTACAAAAAACAAACAAACCAAATATCTGGGCCTGATGCCCCTCGCCTGTGGTTCCCGCTATTCGGAAGGCTGAGGTGGAAGGATTACTTCAGCCTTGGAGGTCAAGGCTGCAGTGAGCTATGATCATGCCACTGCACTCCAGCCTGGTTGACAGAGTGAGACCACTCTGTCTCAAAAAAACAAAAAACAAAACACTTTATTCTAGAATGAAATAACTTATGTGCATGTTTCTAAATACATAACAACTTCTTGCCAATAAAATAACCAGGGAGCAATAAGAAAAGGAATTTATTTTCTTTTTGGAATTCTTTTTAGAATTTCTCTCCAGCTTAGCTAACTATCTTTGAAATCTCAAACAGTATATTTTCATAGACCACATCATCACCACAGAAATCACAAAGCAAATTACATGGAAGAGACACTTACAGAGAGAGATCCTCAGCTTCCTGCCGTACAACGCTGACACGACTTTTCTTTGGTAATACTGGGGAGTTCTGATCAGACACCCTTTGGTAGAAAAGCATATAGGCATTCCAGTATCTTCGGCGTACATCAGTGTATGGGTTTGCTTTATAAAAAGACATTAAGAAAGATGTCTGTAAATAAAAGTTTTTCTTGTCTTGACAATCTAAAATAAAGGGCCCATTATTCCAGCAAGTAACTACTCACTAAATTTGTAAAATGCAAAGTAAAATGTGGGTCTCTTTAGAGTACTGCTTAGCATGGAAGTCAGGGTGCTTCAGTTCTGGGCCTAAAATTGATCTCTCACTTGGAAGTGATATAGGCGGGGACAAGAATAAGGGAGCAGTATGGTAATGGAGTAAGAGAAAGAAGGTAAGTATTCTAAGGAGTACTAAACATGAGCAAATAGCAAGTGACATTTTAAAATACGTTCTCTGTGGCACAGGATGGGAAAACTGGCCTCTCTTAACCATTTCTGCAAAGAGTGGCCAAATTTAGGTAAAGTCTGACAATATTATATCCAACCTTTAAAGGTTACCACCATAAGATGCATGGCTATAATGGCATGCTAACACAATCTAATACAGTGACTCCAAAGAGGTAAAAATTTAGAAACACCCCTAGAAGATTTCAAAATCAGGATCTGGAAATGCTAAGGTCTCAGCCAAATAGCTTTTTATCAAATAGCAAGTTCTAGCTGGGTTTTGCTATGTACTTCTCCTTAGATTCTTTTTTTTTTTTTTTTTTTTTTTTTTGAGACGGAGTTTCGCTCTTGTTGCCCAGGCTGGAGTGCAATGGCGCATTCTCAGCTCACTGCAACCTCCACCTCCTGGGTTCAAGCAATTCTCCTGTCTCAGCCTCCCAGGTAGCTGGGATTACAGGCATGTGCCACCACGTCCGGCTATTTTTTTTTGTATTTTTAGTAGAGACGGGGTTTCACCATGTTGGTCAAGATGGTCTCGATCTCTTGACCTCGTGATCCACCCTCCTCGGCCTCCCAAAGTGCTGGGATTACAGGCGTGAGCCACCGCGTCCAGCCCATCCTTAGATTCTTTTTGTTCCTGGGATCGGGGGTTGTGGAGGGAAAAGACTGCTCTGCCATACTGCATAATAAATACGGTTTTAAAGACACAGGTGCTAGAAATGTCTTCTCTAATTAATCATAACTCTATATAAGTGAAAAGGAAACCTGAAAATTTTAGTGGATAACTACTTCCAAAATTATTTTTAAGGTTCAATTTCAGTATTCATTAGTTTCTCTGATGTTCATTTCATCCTTTTAACCTACTCCCAGCTTCCCAACCTATCCCTCAAGGTTGTTGTAAGAAGTTATTCTTAAAAATTTTTATAAGCAGCTTGAACATTTTCACTTGAGCTATTAAAGAGCTTGCTTATGGTTCTATAGCTTGAAGAGCAGTATTATAAAAATAAAAAATCTGTTGTTTTTATATAAAGAATACTATTAATTTTCATAGAAAACTATAAATTAAAAAATAAAACTAATGGGAAATATCCATTTATAAATACTTACTTTGATCATAAACTTTTGGTCTATATTCTCCTCCAAAGCATTCATACTCCAGGGTCTCATCATTTAGGTCAAATTCTTCTATAACTGTGTCATTAAATTTATACCACTTTCCTTTTCCACACCCTCTAGAGCCCAAGATCAGACAAACATTAGATGGTTAAAAAAAGCAACACCCTCATCCTTAGCATTTATCTCTATGTATTGCCTACAAATTAAACAGGTGATTACCATTTGAAAATATCTAAGAAATACGTAGCAACAGTTAATTCAATTTCTAAAACAACTTTTCAAATTGAAGGGGTAAACCCAGTTGCATTAAGCTTTAAAACTTCAAAATGAAACACAGTCAAGAACAATGCCAAAGTGTCTCTGCATCACAGCAGTGAGTATGGATGATCACAGAGAGCAGGGGATGGCAGAAAGTGAGTCAGTGCTGCCTCAGGAAACCCTTACCGCCTGTCCTTAATGAAGGAATAGTAGTGGCCTGCGTGTGCCTGCCCACTGTGTACGATGACGCCGACAAGTTCATAGTTTTCTGTGAGGGCAACCTTTTTTCGTGGGGATCCTCCACCTCCCTGATCCATACTTCGCCCATTTTCCCCAACTTCAGAAGAGGAATCCTGGCGAGCCATTCCTGAAACTGTGTAAGGCTCCATGTTTAGCATCCAAGGAAACTGTGTAAGGGCAAAAAAAACATATTAATGTTGATTAGTAACATACACAGCAGCACCCAATTAGGTCAGATCCAAACAAGAGGATGTGTTTTCCTGGTTTAAGCTAGGAACAATTACTTCTCCAATTCAAGTATAAAGTCTCAGAATGCTAAGTCTGGGAAAGTCTAAAGCAGCCTCTGGTTTGAGCACTAAGGAAGGCATTTTCCCTCACAGTAATCACTAGGATGCCTTCTAGAAATGAGGGCTACTGTTTCCAGATCGGCCTATTCCAGTAGCAGCAGCGGCCCAAGACAAGGGGCTCTTCATAATGCTGAGACAACAGCCTTACACATGGTAGATGAAATATGAAAACAGAAAAAGGAAAAAAAGGAGTGAGTGAGAAAATGAATGGTTGTGAAACATTTCAGGAAGAAAAAAAGTTACCCTTATTTGTTCATCATATTTAATGGAGCGTCCACTTTCCCAGTCAAATCCAAATCTCATTAGGTGAATTACCAAGACGCTAGGTAAAGATTTAATGCAGGTTCTTTTCACTGTTATTCTCTAAAAAAAAGCAAAAAAGCAAAAATGAATGATCTCCATGGAGAAAATAAAACAGCACAGTAATTAACGCAAAGGCCTTTTGGACCCATGTAAAAACAAATAAGGACACAATGTAATGGAAATAACAATAGGAGCTTAATACTGATTTTACATAAAACAAAGACACACTTCGTGAATAACAAATTGATTTTGTTTTTTAAAAAGGGCAAACATAATACCTTTTCTTTACACTTTTCACAGTAGTACGCATTACTTCCCTCTAGAACTTCTCCTCTGACAAATTGGTCCAAAGAAATTTCCAAACTCTGACAAGAAGTCACTCCAAGATTGAGAGCCATGAAAGCTTCTTCACGCTCATACCTGATTAGGAAATAACAGAAAACCCATAATCAACAATGGGATTTAAAACTCTTCAATTATCATAATACCTAAGCTGGAACACAGAACTACATTTTTAATCTGTGAGTCCCTCAATATTTTAAAAGTCCGTTACTAAGTTAAAATGCCACTTTGTGACAATTCAGAATTGCTTAAAATTATGAATTTCAATGAATATTTTCTTAAGGTCACAAAGAAATTTTGGAAGTAGAAACCAAAGAAATTTAAGTCATTAAATACTTATAGATCTATTGAGAAAGAGAGTGAGTTCTAAGTCTCTTAACAAATGTAAAATTTACAACACACTAGACAAATCACTTCAAAAGGCATTTTTCCTGTGTCAGTGATATCTTCACTCACCTGTGAGGACAGTCTTTACAGATCTTCTGATCAGAGTAGATGCCCTGAAACGTATTCTTAAAAATTTGGTCTCTTCCCATTTTCTGTTGGAATGAAAAGTTATAATTTAAAGTGATGCCTCCAGAACTTATGAGCATATAAAATTTTATTAACACACTGCAATTTAAGCACCAAAATAAAATGAGTCATTATGGTCGTGTCAGCTTGGCCCCACTGTCAGAGTGATGCAGATGATGCGGGGGGGGGGGGGGCGGGGGGGGGAGTGGAGGAGGAGGGGGGATGGGTCAGGCAGAGCTGATAACAAAAGAGTGTTCTCCAGGGTGATTCTGAATCCTTCTCCCTGTGCCACAAGGACTAAATTAGGGGCAACTCTCAGCACTCTTTTCTTTTTTCTTGTGGATAGAATGCCATCAGTTTGCAAGTTACTTTAAAAAAAGAAAGGAAGAACTGTGCCTACTGATGAGAGGTCAATGCTGGCAGTGACTGTGGGATCTGAGAAGGCAATACTGTTTAGGAAGTCTGCCACATGGCTTACGGGTAGAAGTAGAGAGCTTTGGGTTTCAATAGTACCACAAATAACTTTTTAATCTGGCTCCTTTGCCCCTTTGCTCCTTTGCCAGAGCACTCTCTGCTCTGCACAAGGCCATCAGCTCACTGGTGACTGCAGCACTCTTCTGAGGCCAGATTATTTCAGTGGACATACAGTAAGAATACATATGTAGGAATGTTTATTACTATGTAGTAGAGATTAAGAGTTACATACTTTATTGAGTGTTAGATGAATTAAGAAAATATACAATTCTAGGCCAGGCACAGTAGCTCATGCCTGTAATCCCAGCACTTTGGGAGGCCGAGGCTGGTGAATCACTGGAGGCCAGGAGTTTAAGACCAGCCTGGCCAACATGGCAAAATCCAATCGCTACCAAAAAATACGAAAATTAGCTGGGCATGGTGGTGCACACCTGTGATCCTAGCTACTCGAGAGGCTGAGGTGCAAAAATATCTTGTACCTAGGAGGTAGAGGTTGTAGTGAGCTGAGACTGTGCCACTGCACTCCACTCTGGGTAACAGAGCAAGACTCTGTTTCCAAAAAAAAAAAAAAAAAAAAAAAAAAAAAAAAAAATAGAAAATTCTATTGATCTGTGTTATATTTTGATGTTTAAACGCAGAATATATTATAGTTCTTATGTTAAAGATAATTTCTGATTTGTCAGTTTCATAGTAACCCCAAATTCTAAGACACTATTCTCATATTATAATTAGAGTTTGAGGGAAAGTAAAACTTTTATTACCTTGAGATATTCATCCATCTGATCAATGAGACTAGTAAAGAATTCATATGCGTCCTGCTGTTCTCTCACATAAAGTTCTTTATTCCACATCTTGAAAATCTATATAACAAAAATTAAATGTTTTTAAAGGAAAAGTAGCAATTTCTGAATGTGGTAGAAAGGGAACATGAAAGAGCACTTAAATGCTTCTAAAAACTAGGTTCGCTATTAGGATATGGACATTTCTAGTGAAGTGAGCCTAGCTTGTGTTCAGCCATCCACCCTTTTTGCTAGTCCCCTCACAATCATGACAAGTCTCTGAAATCAGAAGTGGGTACTGGGTAAGATCTAGGCCATGGAACAGGGAATTTCTACCTTAGAAACTAATCAACCTGGGGAAAAACACAAGGTGATTTTCCAATATGTAAAACACAGTAAAGCAATGTTTAAAAACAGTATTCTTTATTTAAAGACATTAGTAAACCTGGCACAGGGTCAGGGGAATGATTTGAACAAATACTTCGAAGAGCTAAAATAGGAATCATGAAAAATATTCAAAATAGTTAAGATGTGTAAATCCCTAGGAATTATGAATGACAACTATTCTCAACTTTTTAATCATTTGAAACTAAGTACCAATTTCAACAACAGTACACCAAATCCTTTTACGGTTTCTTGGCAAGGGGATTACTAAAATTAATAAAATCAAGAAACCATTATCATTAGAGAAAGAATGCAGCCCAACTCCAAATATTTAACATCTTTAAATCTAAAGAGTTACTGGGTGAAATACCTTCCAAAAGTTCTCAGGTACATAATACTGCAGCTTGCTTTCCATTAAATGCCCAAAGAGAGACTGCACTTGATAAAACACGCTATCATCTGGATTGTCTGTGTCATCATCTACCGACAGCAATGACTGCAAAGAAAAGAAACGCATCAAGCTAGAAATATTTAAACTGCTTCACCGGAAACTGACATATGTACATGTTAGTATCCACATTACTTTTTAAGAATGTTATGTATGTTTAGACATGGCTATAATGGTGCAGATATTTAGCTTCAATAATTCCTAGCTGGTGTAAATAAACAAATCATGTCCTTAAGCTCTGATTATTACAAAAAAAAAAAAAAAAAAAAAAAAAAAGGTCTAATAATACCGGGATCTCTACAGGAAATAAGTGAGGCCAACACACATGGAATACTCTCAAAACCACTGACTGCCATATCATAAGCTACTACCATATTATTGTAAAGTGTTCACGACAGACCCTATATATTTCTAATATACTAAAACTGTCAGTAACTTTATGGAATAGAATTTAAAAACAACCTCGGAGTTCAAAAATCACATTAGGTCATGTCCATCTGTAATACAGGCAGCTTATTACAACAGCAGACTTACAAGAATGTGTAATTATATACAACGTGTCTCTACACATTTCAGAAGCTACTGAAGAATCGCAAGTTATGTCTAGTCTTAGCAAACCCCCAAAGCAATAAAACAACTATGAAACAATTTTCAAGTAACACACATATCATCCATCATACCAAACAGGATAGAAAAAGGAAATCACCTCAGGGAGTCCAGGTTGCATATACAGCTGCTGGAAGACTGCATTCATATAACAAGTTGCACCACCATTCCTCAGCCCCACAAACCCTGAACTGGACCTGCTATCCACCGGGGGAAGGTACTGGGTAAGAGAGGAATAGAAACAATGGAGGAGAATGAACATCTCTGCCAGACACATTTACACTACAGCTATGTGGAAGATGCATTCATAGATTTACCCATCTGGCATGCTATGAAAGCTGTGCTAGCAAAACCTATGTTCATGAAGTACTTCTGCAGATGCTGATACAATTATCAAATACTGCTATCTCAATGTTGCTTTTTCATTCATAAAGTACCTGGCAGACAGGTGTGTATTTGTTTATCTATTTATATAGTATCATTCAAAAAATATTTATTAAAGTACCTACTAATGCCAGGCACTGTGCATGGGATATAAGAGAGAACAGAAATGTGCATGGCTCCTGATCTCAAGGTGCTTACAGTCTATTAGGGTTAAGAGGCATAATCAAACAAATGTACTAATATACATTCACAAATTGAGGTAGTACTCTGAAAAAAAGGGCTATGAGTCTAAGAAGTGATTACCATGAAGGATCCTGACCAATCTGGATGGTAAAAGAAGGCTCATACCGTAACTCCTTTTAGAGAAGGTAACATTCTTCTATTAAACCTCTTTCAGTAAACATATAATTAAACAGGTGACTATCCTACCAATTTACTTATAGGTGTTTTGAAATAATGTAGCCCCCAGTACAGAGCTTTTCTGGTTAGAAATGATCCAGAAAAAGCTCAGTGTATAAAGTTCAACACGGAATTTCTCCAAGTGGAAAAGGATACTGTAGTTTAACACTGTGAAAAGCGATTCCAGCAAGATCTTGGTTCTCAAGTATCTGCATCCATGTAATAACCAACTAGCAGACAGAAATGAATAGGTCTTCTAGACCTCAAGGAATTGTTAAATATTACTTACTCTTCATTAACATCAGACATATACTTAGAGCAGTATTATTTCTAAGACCTAATTAACACTGAAATTTATTTGTAGTCCAAAGCACAGATTTAAAAAAAAAAACCTGGTTTATAACAGTGCTAAAAATATAAATTTTTATCTAACACAGATACTGCCTTCACTATGCTGATATAATCCGTGATGTAAAAAAAAAGTACAAACAATTCATTTAAATCTGATTAAATAAATGCATACAAAGTAACATAACATAAAATAAGTAACATAACATAAAACCATTTTGATCAATCAAAACCATTTCCAACTTATGAGGGCCCACATTTCTTTTTTTTTTTTTTTTTTTTTTTTGAGACGGAGTTTCGCTCTTGTTACCCAGGCTGGAGTGCAATGGCGTGATCTCGGCTCACCGCAACCTCCGCCTCCTGGGTTCAGGCAATTCTCCTGCCTCAGCCTCCTGAGTAGCTGGGATTACAGGCACGTGCCACCATGCCCAGCTGATTTCTTGTATTTTTAGTAGAAACGGGGTTTCACCATGTCGACCAGCATGGTCTCGAACTCTTTACCTCGTGATCCACCCGCCTCGGCCTCCCAAAGTGCTGGGATTACAGGCTTGAGCCACCGCGCCCGGCCGAGGGCCCACATTTCTAAGTCTTCGTAAGTGCTATTCCCTCTATTTAGGACACCTGTCCCCGCTTTCCGACCTAACCTCTATGTTCTATAATACTTAACTCAGGTATCCAAAGGCTAAGACTGACTTTCTGTGATGTTAGAGAACATAAAAGGCAGCTTTGAAAGCATCCTCCCACTTCTGGTCTGGTATTCCAGAGCACCTGCAATGTACCTCCCTCTCACAGATCCCAACCTACACTAAGCTGTTTCTTGGCTCCACAGCTTTGTTCATACTCTTCTCATTACTGGAAAGGATTGACATTCCCACCTTGCTTCACCTAGCTCACTAGTTTTTATGGCCCTATCTTTAAGTTTCACCTCTTCTAAGAAGCCCTCTGAGATAACACCAGCTGGTGGTGAGGTGCCTGTCTGTGTTAGCAGCGCATTCAGGATATACCTGTATCTTATATTGTAACACATTATATTGAAATTATCTGCTTACGATCCTGTCTCTTCTACTATACACTGACCTTCTTGAGGGCTAGGATCGTATTTTCACTTCTGGGCTCCCAAAGCCTAACATGTCCTTAGCACATACTAAACTCAACACATCTTGGTTGAATTTAATGGAACACAGGCTATACTGTGATACAGTCAATGTTTACTTGACTTGTATCTCCAGGGCAGGCGTCCCCAAACTTTTTACACAGGGGGCCAGTTCACTGTCCCTCAGACCGTTGGAGGGCCGCCACATACTGTGCTCCTCTCACTGACCACCAGTGGAAGAGGTGCCCCTTCCTGAAGTGTGGTGGGGGGCTGGATAAATGGCCTCAGGGGGCCGCATGCGGCCCGCGGGCCGTAGTTTGGGGATGCCTGCTCTAGGGTCTGGCCTATGCCAAGCATAAAGTTATAGGTCAGAATGCTACTTTTTACTATCTACTAACCAACTTGAAAATGCCTTTCCCTCTTTAATTAAAAGGATACCATTTCATAATATACTTGTATATTAGAGTAATACTATAGCTTATACTTGATTTGACTATGTGAACACAGTAAGCAAAATAATATTGACTTTCTTTGTGGTCAGCAGAATGCAGATACAGTCTTAAAATTGTATGTTTAAGAGATCATTCTAAAAAAACTAAGTTCATTAAGGTCTAGAAAACCTACATCAAACTCCTTGGTAAGAGCAGGGTCAGGTTGGTGATGCATAGAAAGCAGTTCTTTTATAATAATTTGAAGATTTGAAGGTGAACTATCAGCCAACATTACAAGAACTTCGTAGGCTGCCAATCGGCTATTTGCTGTACTACACCTAGAAACAAAAGACACAGTCATTGTCAACAGTGAATAATCTACTTAAATTACTTATTAAACTAAATCAACAGTTGAAAGTAGAAAAGCTCCAATTCCTCAAACATACTTAAGACAGGTCTAACCCCAGACATCTAGTAATCTACGGGTCATGGATACAGGAGGAATTAATAATTATTTTCTTGGTCTGACGATAAAGTAGCAAAATTCTTTCACTTATGACCAGAGTAGCCTTATCTAAGGACTGGATTAGCAAGAGTGGAGGAGAAAGAGTCAGGAGAACTCTGTAATAAAGATGACATGGGAACAACTGTCTTTCAGTTAAAATAATTAATAATTATTTTCTTGGTCTGACGATAAAGTAGCAAAATTCTTTCACTTATGACCAGAGTAGCCTTATCTAAGGACTGGATTAGCAAGAGTGGAGGAGAAAGAGTCAGGAGAACTCTGTAATAAAGATGACATGGGAACAACTGTCTTTCAGTTAAAATAGGTAGATAGACAGATTTTTATCGCCTAAAATCTGAATATGTAACTGGTAGAAAAAGAAAGCTATAAAAACCAGAATAGATAGCCATAAACATTTTATATGCCTGAACTGTCTATGAAAAAATGGAGACAGAAATACTGTTTGCTAAATCAATTCGTTTAAAGTGAAACAAAAGATGACTAGCAAACATTCTGCATGAAATCAAAGGCTTTCTACACTGCCTGCCTTGTGGCAGAAATCACTTTGGGGATGGACAATACCTCACTGTAACCAATACTAACCTTGTATTACTGAGGGATCACTGGTCAGGAAGGATACACAGAAAAGAGGATAGCTAACCTCTGAATGAAATACTTAATGGAGAGTAGGAGGCGCTTAAGGGGGGTTGTGAGGCTTTTGGATCAGTATGACACCAGGCACTGAGGACAATGGACACAAAGCTGGCACTGTCCTTTGCTTCTTGTCTGGACTTCAGGGTTGCAAAGGACAGTAAGAAAAGAATATGGAGGTGCCATTTACACAGGCTAAACATTAAAAGTTGTTTTGTTACTGTGATACAAAATAGCATTACTTCTGAAAACAGTCTCTGTGTACTTTAAATCTCTTTCTTCCTTGCAGGTTTTGGTGGGAAAAGACTGGGAGTTATTGTGATAAATCAACACCATTCAGTACAACGGGGAGGGATGAAACAAATGTTTCCTTTTCTAGTCAAGGCACTGTATATATGCTTTTTAAAAAAACAAAAACACTCCTTCCTCCTTAAGGAGGAACTACATTTATTAATAATAAAACTGCTAAAGATATGTATCTTTTGTGTTTACTGAAAATTAAAACATTCCCTTGTTTCTGCTGCTTTAATAAAAGACTCCCATGGACCTCACACCAGATCTTCCAAAACAAGGTGGGGTTAGCAATGAGGCTGGGAAGCACAGCCTGAGGAACACCCAAGAGTTCTAATGAAAGGTTTTGCTTTTTCTCTTACCTAAAACAGATTTTGCTAATGAGGCAACTCTAGGTAGAGAAATATTTATACATAAGACACCTCTTAGGATTCCTCAAGGCTTATTATGCCTTGCCCATTTCAATAACCATGGAAATCATACAGGAATCCTTTTCACTATAAATAGTAAATCCTCAGTTTCTTCAGATTACTCAATTAGCTCTGGTTTTCACGAGAAAGGAACAAAGTTAGTTAGATTTAGAGCAAATGAGATAGCAGCTTGTAGCTCTGCCTCTTCTTCCTATCTCCAAGAGTATAAATACCACTCAAGTAGGATCAACATTACAAAGAGATCTTTCAAATTTGTACCCATAAAACACAAAATTTGATTCCAAAATTCCTACTGTAATAAACCATGAGCAGTTGCAGTCTGCACTCGGCAAACAACAAGGCTCATGCACTACAGCACCTATCATTTTCTCCTGAGAAACCCTCAAGATTTTACTCAGAGCCTATTTACTTTTACTTTGGATGTAATTCTTGTAACCGGCCACATTTTAATTTGTTCTTCCATTCTGATGATACTAATGGTACCAGCACACTTGCTCTGTGCTTCCTATATGCCAGGCAGGTTTTATGCTAAGCCCGTTCACATGCACTTCTTCATTTAGTGGATAACACAGGCTACACAGACTCAAAGATGAAAGACAAGCTCCAAGTTAACAGAATCTTTTTGGACTAAAGTTTCGAATTAGAATTTTTACCAAAACTGAACACAACGTGCATTTTCCATACTTTGGATGAAAGTCCTGTTGACTGATGGCGGCACTGCCAGCTGGAGAATGACTATTTAAAATAATTCTAGAAGCTCGGAAAAGGAAGTCATCTAACAATGGTTTAATGAGTGATGAACCTGGAATAGAGCATAATATTCATGTTGAAGAGGAACACATATTTTCATTCAAAGATCCTATCTTGCACTTTTTTATCAGAGCAGCAAAGGCACCCAAGGCCACCCAATAGCAGGGCATTTAGTTTAATTTAATATTTATTTTTTGAGCACTTACTACATGGCAAAGCTTGTGGGGTAGAGGGTCAGGGATGGGTGGAAGGAACAGGGGACAGAATACAAAGATAGGCAGGTAAGGGTGTGTTCCTTTATGAGTTTACAATACACTGAAAGGAGTCAGGCTTTCACTTTAGAAACACAAGTGCCAAGAACACCACAAGGCAGAATGATTTAAGTAAACAGTTCTTACTCTGGGCATGGGGGGAGGGTACACATAAGGGTTTCTGAAACTTTTAAAATCTTGCCTCTTTAGTTTAAAATGATATACCTTTCTCTCTGTGGTTAAGAATCACTCTTTTCTATGTATCCCCAGTAGCCAAGAATATTTTGTAGAACTTGGTTTGTGTTATAAAAGAGATGGATAATTATTCATTTGTCTTCTGAATACAATTTGTATTATAACAATCTTTTACAAATTACAGGTGTAACCCAGGAGAATCTCATATGTACCCTACCACTGGAGGGCAGGGGTGCTTAGGGGCTACCTCCCCAGATGAGAATAACCCTTAGAAGACACACAGTAAATTATATATTATAAAGTACATAATAGCAAAAAGAGAAAAACCTACTTGAATTATAATTCTTACCTGGTAGTAAGAAGTTACGTGATCCAGCTGTTTTGAATACTATAAAATTCTCTATGTGGTTTAATGACAGATGTAAAACACCCCTTAATTTTGTTAGCCACTAAAATTACAATTTCCCACTGTTAAGGGTCAATTTTCCATGAAACACTTGGCATGTATCTTATTTTCCCAATTACACACAACACTGGCAATAACCAAGCACTGAAGAATCTGCCATGTGATAAGATGAGGCAATAATTACCAAGCATTTCCTTTTCTGCCCCACAAAGTGAAAGAAGGGTCTTGATGAGGCGTAAGTGCCCTGCCAGTAAGATGTTGTCCGCTTCACTGGTCTCACATTCAGCTGTGCGATTAGGTTCGAAGTTATCCAGCCAAGTAATCTCATCTTCAAGCATGGTAGCTGGGCTGATCCTTAACTGCTCCATTTCTGAAGCTAAGAAGGAAAAAAATCCATTACAAAGAAAGGATTTCCCTTTATGGAGTTAAAGTCCTGAACTAAACAAAGCAAGGTCAAACCCCAATCTTCCACTTCACAGATCTTAAAAAAAACTGTCATTAATACTGGATGTGGTAGTTCACAACTGTAATCCCAGGCTGAGGGAGGCTGAGGCGGGCATATCACGAGGTTAGGAGTTCAAGATCAGCCTGGCCAGAATGGTGAAATCCTGTTTCTACTAAAAATATAAAAATTAGCTAGGCATGGTGGCATATGCCTGTAGTCCCAGCTATTCAGGAAGCTGAGGCAGGAGAATCACTTGAACCTGGGAGGCAGAGGCTGCACTGAGCTGAGATTGTGCCACTGCACTCCATCCTGGGTGACAGAGCAAGACTCTGTCTCAAAAAACAAGCAAACAAACAAACAAAACACATACATACACAAAACTGTTATTAACAAATAGTAGGCAACAGCTGCTGCCCACAGGGAGTGAAGGTGCCCTCACTCATATACCACTTATTGGTTGCCTCCTCTGTGCAGGTCACTGTGCTATATATGCTGAGGCTCTAAGACGAGGGAGACAAATTCTTGCTCCTGGTTTGGTGGGGGTTAGTAGAAGTCCCAGGAACAAAATCTTCTAGAGAAAGAAGGGGTAGAAGGATTTGAGGAGAATCAACACTCCTGCAGTGTGACCTAAGCCAAAGGAGGGCTGAGTTCTGCAAAGGAGAATGAGGTCAGAAGTACAGCTGCCAGAGTCCAGGTTTCTAAACGATGAGCCAAACTCCTGCGAACTACTCTGTTCTTTTGTATTATGTGTTTCACTTGCCCTTAAAACAAGGATTTAAAGCATAATTTCATATTGGAAGTTGAGACTGGGAGGAGATGAAGGGTAATTACGTCCTACTTTCACTGCACTGCAGTGAGAAGCAAGCAGGGTCTCTGTAAGGGGAAGTTAAGAAGGACCATTTAGGGTCAGCCAGAGCTGGACTGGCACCAGATACAAACCCTATTTCTACCACTTACTATGTGATCTTGTTTCCTTATTTATGCAATGGGGCCAGTACCTACACTGCAGAGTGCTGTGTATGAAGTGCTAGTGTAGGCACTGACTTATGGAAAATACTCAGGAATTGGCAAATATTGTTTGTTTCAAGACATGTTACCTGAGAATTAATTCCCCTCACCTCCTAAGATCCTAACAAGAGATCCTGGGTCCCTCATTTATCACTCAACAGTACAAGGAAGGAAGGTCTATATTAACAACTCATTCATTCATTTTAAAGTTGCATGTGTGTAGCCAACTCATGATTCCTTTCCTTGCTGCAGAGCAGGAAGCAAAGCCTGGATGGCTGCTGGGCAGCTGTCCCTGGGAGCCTGGGTGGAAACCAGTGTTATGTTAGACTGTTAGATGGATATACAGTCCACCCACTCACTAGATCCAACAGATCTTCTCTCTGAATCAAGACATACACTCAGACTGTATTAGCTCCCTCTCCACAAAACCACTTCCACCGCACTGCTCAGAGCAGTGCGTCCTGTTTTTATATTTGGAGACTCTGTCTTAGTCTGTCGCCCAAGCTGGAGTGCAGTGGTGCAATCTCAGCTCACTGCAACCTTCACCTCCTCAGTTCAAGCGATTCTCTTGCTTCAGCCTCCCAAGCAGCTAGGATTACAGGCACGTGGCACCACATCCAACTACTTTTTTGTATTTTTAGTTAAGACAGGGTCTCGTCATGTCGGTCAGGCTGGTCTCGAACTCCAGACCTCAAGTGATCTGCCCGCCTTGGCCTCCCAAAGTGCTGACATTACAGGCATGAGCCACTGCACCCAGCCACCTCCTGTTTTTGACAGACACTTACGAAACTGATGAAGGCATCTGCCACCACAGAAATGTTGTTGAGGATTATTCATCACTATTTTTATGTGTCCATTACATGATAGCCTTTGTATGAAATTTCTTTTAGGCTTAGGTGCTGGGAAAGAGATTTGTTTCTTTTGAGAAACTATTCTATTTCTTCTTACAGGGTATTGAGAACAACTAACCATATGCTGTTTCCCTTTTACCTTGGCCTTCAGAAACCTCACAAATTAATTCTGAGGTTTATTTTTCTTCCTGGCCTTGACATTCTTTACCAATTGCTGTTTTTGATGATTCTGATTTTTATTTTATTAATTTCCTGTAAGCTGAAGAAAATTCTTTGTGAAGAGTAGAGAATAAACTCTTGATCTGAACTAAAATTTACACAGAGCATTCCAACATACATTTGCATTATTTAAAGGTAAGTACAGATTATTAAACTCTCAGCACACTAACAAGAGAATTTCTAACAGTGATACTTTACAACTAACACTAATGAACTGACTTCTAACACCATCAACCTATTGCAATAAAGATTCCCTCTTTCTTTCAGCAATCAACCTTCAAAATTATAACAGACTACACTAGTGAGAAAGACCCTTCATAATAGTTTCGTATCAGTGTAATTAAAATAAGAGCCTTTGACAATTTTAAATATCAACAAATCTCAATTCATTAATGACTGGTTATATAACAGAAGACACTGGTACATAGGTTTATATGTTACTCTCAAGGGAAAAAAAGTTCAACTTCAAACAATTGTAATTTTATTTACACTTGAGATATGTAAATTGTATTAAAAATGTCTGTGTGACTTTCTCTTCTATTCCTCCCCAGCCCCTCTCCCTTACATATTAGTCATTTACTTACTTGTCAGATCATCTAATAATTGGCATCTCAAATCAAAATACTCCATGCACTGAGATAACAGTCTAAAAAACAGAAAGGTTTCAGTTACTAATAAGAGGCTGATTTGAAAATAAAAAGTATTTTCTTTATAAGAACAAGTTAATAAAACAACTAAGATAATTTTCCTCAGCATAACTATTTTCATATTAATTTAAATTCTATATTTTAGCAAGAGGCATACTGATTTTACTAATGCAGATATGATAATAGAAATAACAGTGTAAAGAGAGGGAAACACTAAATTTATCACATCTTAAAATAATATAGGCACTGATTGCATACATAATACAGTCATTACATTCATTCATTTAAATTTCAACCAGTGTCTACCAAGCACCTACAAATACCTGGAACTGTTTTGGGAGATTAGTGAACTTAAAAAGGTAGACAAACAACAAATTAGAAATATACACATCTGTCAAGTGGTAATAAGCACTGAGAAGAAAAATAGAGCAGAGTTAAGAAGAGAAAGAGACAGGGAAACTATTTTACAGAAGATGATCAAATAAGCTTTTTCTGCAATTACAGTAGTCAGCAGCAAAGGTTTTAGAATCAGACCCCGGTTTTAATCCTGGCTCCCTTACTTACAGCAGCTGGGTGTCCCATGGACAACTATTTCACCTTTAACTTTCAGTTTTCTAACTTCTAAAATGGTCATTATTGAAAATAAAAAACACACGCATATACACAAACATACAGAAAAGGCTCAAGCACAAACTAATGATGAGAATATATAATGAACCAAGAATTACGGTTATCAAAAATGAAGACAATAAAACTGCTGAACTCATTAGGCCAGTCTGAGGATTAAAAGAAAAACATACATAAACAGTTTAGTATGTTATGTAGCATATAGTTGGCCTATGGTAATTGCTATTATCATCACCAAACTATTTTTTTCCTGGTATTTAGCATGCAACTATCATCATCATACTATTGAGGGAAAATATGTACCAAACTTGGGCATTAAAAAAGGCTGTGAGACACAATTTTTAAAATTATGCAAACATATAAAGATTCAATTTGATGTGAAATTAGATAGCTCTACTTTCAGCACATTTTAAAGAGATTCTTAAAGAGTATATGTTAAAAATCTCATCTAATGCTTTCTGCCTCTTTCTCAAAACTTACAGTACCTTAATATTAAATAAAAATTTAAATCTTAACATGTAGTTATATTAAGTAAACTGACTTAAAACAAGTATTAGCACATAGCTTTAACTTCTTAAAAAATGGCTTATACATTTATACTGAAGAATCACTGGTTCACCTGTTCAGAAAAATTTTAACTAGGAAGAGCTGGAATTTTAAAGTAAAAAGTATACAAGAACAAAAGAAGAAATTTTGAGTTTTAAATTCAGATGTCTACTGGGGGAAGCCATTCTCTGAAATATGATTTTAATATCACTAAAGCATTATTTTTTATTACCAGAAACATACAGCTAATGTCTAATTCAGCTTCAATCTTGATGGTAAATATAATTTTTAAGTTTTGGGTAAATTTTTAACATTTCTAAGTCATTCACAATGATCTTATCTCTGAAACCAAAATCTTGACTTCTTTCTCAAACATTTGGAGTGTTAAGACAGAAGGTTAAATGTTTCAAAATAATATTTATGTAGAAGTCTGGATATGGGGGCCAGAAATCTCTGTATATTGGAAAGTGCATGATAATATAACAAGTGTTAATATACA
The DNA here is from genome assembly GCF_048565385.1 of Saimiri boliviensis. NCBI lineage: Eukaryota > Metazoa > Chordata > Mammalia > Primates > Cebidae > Saimiri > Saimiri boliviensis. Next base: position 53,566,251 of record NC_133459.1, read on the forward strand.
CATTTAATCCTGTAATAAAGACTTGCAGACAACAAATAAAATTATAACTGTATTTGAGAAATTCTGTAGATTATACATATTATATCTGGAGAACAGAGGTATTAAAAAAGTCAAGAATGGATCAAAGAAACCAGAAGGGAAATTAGAAAATACATTAAGACAAATGAAAACAAAAATAGAACTTGCCAAAAATTATGGGAAATATCAAAAGAAGTGTTGTGAAATGAAAATTTATAGCTATAAATGCTTACATTTATTTTGTTAATCTTTTCAAAAACCCAGCTCCTGCATTCGTTGATTTGTTGAAGGGTTTTTCATGTCTCTATCTCCTTCAGTTCTGCTCTGATCTTAGTTATTTCTTGTCTTCTGCTAGTTTTTGAATTTGTTTGCTCTTGCTTCTCTACTTCTTTTAATTGTGATGTTAAGGTGTCGATTTTAGATTTTTCCTGCTTTCTCCTGTGGGCATTTAGTGCTATAAACTTCCCTCTAAACACTGCTTTAAATGTGTCCCATAGATTCTGGTATGTTGCATCTTTGTTCTCATTGGTTTCAAGTAACTTATTTATTTCTGTGTTAATTTCATCATTTACTCAGTAGTCATTCAGAAGCAGGTTGTTCAGTTTCCATGTAGTTGTATAGTTTTGAGCAAGTTTCTTAATCATGAGCTCTAATTTGACTGCACTGTGGTCTGAGAGACTGTTTGCTATGATTTCCATTCGTATGCATTTGCTGAGGAGTGTTTCACTTCCAATTATGTGGTCAATTTTAGAATAAGTGTGATGTGGTGCTAAGAAAAATGTATATTCTGTTGATTTGGGGTGGAGAGTTCTGTAGATGTCTATTAGATCCACTTGGTCCAGAGATGAGTTAAGTCCTGAATATCCTTGTTAATTTCTGTCTCATTGATCTGACTGCCTAACATTGACAGTGGGGTGTTAAAGTCTCCCACAATTATTGTGTGGGAGTGTAAGTCTCTTTGTAGGTCTCTAAGAACTTGCTTTATGTATCTGGGTGCTCCTGCATTGGGTGCATATATATTTAGGATAGTTAGCTCTTTTTGTTGCACTGATCCTTTTACCATTATGTAATGCCCTTGTCTTTTTTTGATCTTTGTTGGTTTAAAGTCTGTTTTATCAGAGACTAGGATTGCAACCCCTGCTTCTCTTTGCTTTCCATTTGTTTGGTAAATATTCCTAGACCACTAGACAGACTAACAGTGAAAAAAAAGAGAAGAATCAAACAGACACAATAAAAAATGATAAAGGGGTTATCACCACTGTTCCCACAGAAATACAAACTACCCGCAGAGAATACTATAAACACCTCTACATGAATAAACTAGAAAATCTACAGGAAATGGATAAATTCCTGAACACATACACCCTCCCAAGGATAAACCAGTAAGAAGTTGAATCCCTGAATAGACCAATAACAAGTTCTGAAATTGAGGCAGTAATTAATAGCCTACCAACCAACAAAAGCCCAGGACCAGAAGGATTCACAACTGAATTCTACCAGACGTACAAAGAGGAGCTGGTACCATTCCTTCTGAAACTATTCCAAACAACAGAAAAAGAGGGACTCCTCCCTAACTCATTTTATGAGTCCAGCATCATCCTGATACCAAAACCTGGCAAAGACACACCTAAAAAAGGAAAACTTCAGGCGAATATCCCTGAATACTGATGCGGAAATCCTTAATAAAACACTGGCAAATCCAGCAGCATATCAAAAAGCTTATCCACCATGATCAAGTTGGCTTCATCCCTGGAATGCAAGACTGGTTCAACATATACAAATCAATAAATGTAATCCACCACATAAAACAGAACCAATGGCAAAAACCACATGATAATTGCAACAGATGCAGAACAGGCCTTCGATAAAATTCAACACCCCTTCATGCTAAAAACTCAATAAACTAGATATTGATGGAATGTATCTCAAAATAATAAGAGCTACTTATGACAAACCCACAGCCAATATCATACTGAATGGGCAAAAGTTGGCATCATTCCCTTTGCGAACTGGTACAAGACAAGGATGCCCTCTCTCACCATTCCTATTCAACATAGTACTGGAAGTTATTGCAGCACTATTCACAATAGCAAAGACTTGGAACCAACCCAAATGGCCATCAATGATAGATTCGATAAAGAAAATGTGGCACATATACACCATGGAATACTACGCAGCCATAAAAGAGGATGAGTTCATGTCCTTTGCAGGGACATGGATGAAGCTGGAAATCATCATTCTCAGCCAAGTAACAAAGGAACAGAAAACCAAACACCACATGTTCTCACTCATAAGTAGGAGTTGAACAGTAAGAACACGTGGACACAGGGAGGGAAACACCACACTCCGGGGCCTGTCAGGGGGTGGGGGATTAGGGGAGAGATAGCATTAGGAGAAATACCTAATGTAGATGACGAGTTGATGGCTGCAGCCAAGAAAAATACCCAATCGACAACCTAACTTTACACCTAAGGAACTAGAAAAAGAACAAACCAAACTTAAAGCTAGCAGAAGGAAAGAAATGACAAAGATTAGAATGGAAACAAATAAAAACAGAGAACAGCAAAACAATACCAAAAAGAAAAAAAAAATTCACTGAAACCAGAAGTGGGCTCTTTGAAAAGATCAACAGAGCCGACAAATCTTTAGCTGAACTAAGACAAAAAAGGGAGAAGGATGAAATTACTAAACTCAGAAATGAAAGTGGGTATGTAACTACCAATTTAACAGAAATAAAAAGGATATAAGAGACTACCGAAAGCAACTGTACGCCAACAAATTAAATAACTTACATGAAGTGGACAAATTTCTAGAAATACAAAACCCACCAGGACTGAATCAGGAAGAAATAGAAAAGGTAAATAAACCTATTCAGCAAGGAGATTCAGCAAGGAGACTGAATCAGTAATCAAAAACCTCCCAACATAGGAAAGCCCTGGACCAGATGGCTTCACTGGTGAATTCTACCAAATATTTAAAGAATTAACATCAATTCTTCTCAAGCTCTTGCAAAAAAACTGAAGTGGAGGTAACACTTCCTAATTCATTCTACGACACCATTATTACCCTGATACAAAAGCCAGAAAAAGATACCACAAGAAAACTACAGACGAGTATCTCTTATGAATGCTAATGAAAAATCCTCAACAAAATACTATCAAACCAAAGCAGAGAATTTAAAGGATTACACTGCATAAAAAAGTGGGTTTGACTCCTGGAATTCAAGTATGGTCCAATGTATGAAAATCAGTATAACACCACATTAAGGGAAAAAAGGAAAAAGACCCATATGGTCATCTCAATCAAAGCAGAAAGCATTTGATAAAATCTAACCCACTTTCATGATAAAAATACTTAAACTACAAACAGAAGGAAACTACTACAACATAATAAAGCCAGATATGAAAACCCACAGCTAACATACTCAATGCTGAATGACTGAAAGCTTTTATCCTAAGAGCAGGAACAAAGATGCCCACTTTTACCACTTCTATCCAACATAGTATTGAAGGTTTCAGCCAGAACAAGTACGCAAGAAAAAGAAATAAAAGGCATCTAGATTGAAAAGAGAGAAGTAAAATTATCTATTAGCAAATGACATGTTATTATGCATTGAAAGTCCTAAAGTTTCTGCAAAAGAAACTGTCAGAAGTAATAAATAAATTCAGCAAAGTTGCAGGATACAAAATCAACACAAAAATCAGTTGTGTTTCTTAACACTAACAATGAACAAACTGAAAAGGAAATCAACAATTCCACTTAAAATAGCATCAAAAAGAATACTTAGGAACCAACTTAGTCAGGAAATGAAACAGTTGTACAGTGAAAACTGCAAACATTGCTGAAAAAAATTAAAGATGATATAATGAAAAGACATCTTGTGTTCAAGGACTGAAAAGACAAAATCTTGTTGTGATTACTATTCAAAGTCATCTACAGGTTCAATGAAATCTCTACCAAAATCCCAAAGACATTTGCAAATACAGAAAAACCCATTCTAAAATTCGCACGGCCTCTCAAGGGATCCCTCCAAGTAGCCAAATCAATCTTGAAAAAGAGGAACAAGGTTGAAAGACTCATACTTCCTGATATCAAACTTAGTACAATACTACAGTAATCAAAACAGTGTTATGCTGGTATAAAGACAGACATATAGACCAATGGAAGAGAAATATATAACTCAAAAATATGGTCCTGATTTTCATCTAGGACACCAAAGCTATTCAATGGGGAAAGGATAATATGTTTAAAAACTGGCACTGGGAAAACTGGATATTCACATGGAAAAGAATGAAGGCAGATCCTTACCTTATACCACATGCAAAACTAAACTCAAAATGCATCAAATGCCTAAGTGTAAGAATTAAAACTATACAACCCTTAGAAGAAAATAGGGGTGGAACTTTTGTGATTTAGGATATGGCCATAATTTCCTGGCTATGACAGCAAAAACACAGGCAAGTAAAGAGAAAATACATATACAGGACACCATCAAGAGAGCTAAAAGACAACCCACGGATTGAGAGAAAATATCTGCACATCATATTATCTGATAAGAGATCAATATCCAGAATATATTAAAAATTTAACAATAAATAATCCAAATTAAAAATGGGCAAAAGTCTTAAAATAGATGTTTCTCCAACGAATATATATGAATGGCCAACAAGCACATAAGACGATCAACATTAATCAAGGAAATGCAAACTGAAACCAAAGATGCCAATTCACATGCATTAGTGTAGCTACTATCAAAAACAAAACAAACAAAAACCCTAGAAAACAACAAGCATTGGCTAAGATGTGAAGAAACCAGAATCCTTATACATTGCTAGTGGGAAAGAAAAACGGTACAGCTGTTGTGAGAAACAGTCTGGTGGCTCTACAAAGAAATCGAACACAGAATTACTAAATGATCCAGCAATTCCACTTCTGGGTAAACACCCAAAACAACTAAAAGCAGGGATTCACACAGATATTTGCACACCTATGTTTGTAGCTCCATTCACAATAGTCATGTTCATCTACGGATGAATGAATATACACATATGGTTTATATACACAATGATATATTATTCAACCTTAAAAAGGAAGGAAATTCTGATTCATGCTACAATATGAATAAACTTTAGGACATTAAGCTAAGTAGACACAAAAGAACAAATACTGTATGATTCCACTTATACGAGTTACCTAGAGTAGTCAAATCTTTAGAGACAGAAAGTAGAATGGTGGCTGCCATGGGATGGGGGAGAGGAGAACAGGGAGTTACTGTTCAATGGGTACAGAGTTTCAGTTTAGGATGACAAATGAGTTTTGGAAATAGACAGCTGTGACCGTTACAACACAATGCTGCGGAATTGCACACCTCAAAATGGTAAATTGTCAGTGTATTTTACCACAATAAAAAAATTTAGCAATTCAAAAAAAATCTACATTTGTCTTTGAATAGTCTGTTTACATTCTTTGTCCCTTTTTTAACTTGGCTGTTGGTCTTTTGTTTAATAATTTATAATAGTTTTCTCTCTCTCTCTCTCTCTCTCTCTCAAATTAGCTTATGGTCTGTCACGTAGATTATTTTGCAGATTTATTTTCCCAGTTTGGTGATTGACTTTTGACTTTGAGGCATTTTTTTCCTATATAGAAAATTTTAATTTTTATGGAGTCAAATTTATCAGTCTTTTATTTAATCACTTCATGGGCATAGTGTTTCAGTTTCAGATGATGAAAAAGTTCTGAAGATGGACAGAGGAGATGGTTGTCCAACATTGTGAATGTACTTAATGCCACTGAACTGTACACTTAAAAATGGTAACTTTTACATTATGTATATTTTACCACATTAAAAAGAAAGTTGAGGCTTAGGTATCTCAGGGGTTTGGCATGGTTCTAGCACCTCTTTCCTTTTAGGGACCTAATTTATAAAGCACATAAACAAGGAAAGTAGACATTGACTTCACACATCTCCATGACACCTTAAATTCCCCACAGCAGGAGCTGTGTGGTAAGGATGAGTCAGAAAAAGTAGTATGAACCTGAGGTCAGTGTAAGACCTCCTACCTCCTATCCTGGGACTAGACGGAGAAACACATGCATGGAGGCTCACCTGCAGAGGTAAGATGGGGCAGGCAGAACAGTCATCTCAGGAGCCTGAACTACAGCTCTCTTATATACTCAAGTATGTACAAAACCAAGAAAGCAAGATAGGAAGACACCCCAGCTACCTCTAGACATGGAACTATGAAATCACTGAAAAAGTGATATATACAAGAGGAGAGGATCAGTATAGCCTCTACCCAGTGACGAGGCTCAAATAATTCCAGGCTCTCACCAATCAGGTGAGCTCCTTTTTCTCTCTGGGGTAGATTAATCACATGGGGTGAAGTGAAAACCGGGGATACGGAGAAGAAGGCCTGGTAGTAGTTCTTCTAACTCTCTTATCCTAAATGTGGAGAAAAACAAATGCCATCTTTCGGGGCCCAAATGTCAGAAGAAAGGAGGAGAAATTCTAGTCATCTCAATAATGCACTGTGGACTTCAGGGGGGCAGTACACAAATTAGCATTTATCTTTTCTCTGTATAAGGTAAGCGTTTCCATTTTTATTACATACCTCTGATTGACTCCTCTCATAATACTAGTTGGAGACCAGAGAGGCAGCTGAGCCGTGAGGATGACGCCTAGAAGAAACTGATTTGGCTTCTGCACATCTGGATGCGCTGATGTGTCTGTCTGACTAAGAGTGTATAGCTGATCACAGGCAACCCGGCGAATCTGAAATTATGTGACCAGCAGCAAAGGACAGACATAAATCAACTTCTTACAAAGTGATTTTCTTACAAAGACCACACTATTTATTCACTCAAATTATTGAAGGACATTAGAAAGGTATAAATGTTTTAGTGTTTAATGGTAAGGTTTTCACAGAATAAACTATGGCTAATTAAAACTTAATGTGGTTTGGGAACTGATTTCCCAAATTATTCTACTCTAATCAATAGGTTTATAACTTAATGCAAATGAACATAAGAAAAAAGAAAGTTTAAAAGTTAATCCTCAAGGTCATGTAAGAAAGTCAGAACTATAAAATCTAATGATAGTTTATGGCTTGAGGTTGACCTTTCCTGATTCTAACATGTGGATGCTTAATGCCAGCTGCCCTTGCAAGCTATGGACAGACACTGGTTGTAACAAAAATAACTTAATAACATTAGTCTCCTAACTTATGGTAGAATATGGAGGAGGTAGCAGGAGGAAAGGCAGTAGAGTCCAAATGGTTATTTGGACTTTTCTTTCATGGTCTGCAGCCCCTTTGTACACTCCCTAACAGACTAAATGCTACTCCTGTATTCTCTGCAATGTCACAGGTAGCCGAGAGAGCTCACAAAACAACAGGACCAAAGGAGTTTTGTAAGTAACATAAAAAATCCTTACCTCAGAACTTGGTGATCCGAGCAGAATATCGATGATGAAATCAGCAACACAGGGCAAGTTATAGAAAGATGCTAATAAGAAGAAATGGGGGATGTGGGTGTATGAAACAAGTTAGGTAATGCATTTTCAAATTTGATCAGTTTCTTAAGCTTAGCTTAAGCAGAAGTTCATCTCTTTTACATAGAATGGGAATTCAGGACCTTTTACAACTGCTTTCATGCCTGTCCCTTTACCCCATAAAATTCTAAGCTGCTTAGGAGAAGGAACATGTTTTAGTTATTGTTGTGCCCCGTATTTTAGCACAATGCCTTGCACAAACTAGTTACAGGATAAATGTTTTGCCTTGATAAACTATCAATAGTTGCAAACTATAGAATATACTCTAAAATAAACTTAAAAATGATAACAGATAAAAGCTTGGAGGGCAGTTACAATTTTTTCATCTTGATGTGAAAATATCTCTAAGTTTCACAATTCTAGGAAAATTAAATCAAGCAGCTAAGAGTAGGAATAGCACACTTTTTAAAAGTGGAGTTGCTAAGACTTCATTTCTGAATATTTATTTATTGAGAATCTACTACACATCAGACAGTGTTTGGGAATTGGAGATTCATCAGGGAACAAAACGAATAAAAGTGTCTGTCCTCATGGAGCTTACAATCTAGCTGGGGAGGGGACAATGACAATAAACACAATAAATAAGTGGATTATTTTGCATGTTACAAAATGATCAATGATATAGAAAAAAATAAGGTAAGGGGTCTGGGTAGTGCTGGGGCAAGGAGAGCATTGTAATTTTTTTTAAAGGTGGTCAGGGAATGTCTCATTTAAGCATACCGGAAACAGGAAACAAATAGCCAGTGCAAGGGTCCTGGGGAAAGAAGGTATGCTGGCTGTTGGGGAAACAGCAAGGAGTCCAGGGTGGCCGCAGCACAGTGAGTAAAGGGGAGAGTAGAAGCAAAGGCACAGAAGCATCAAGGGGGTACACTGTGTCTACCCCCTTGTAAAGATAATGGCTTTTACTCGGTGAACCGAGAAGCCACCAGAGGCTCTGAAAGAGGAGTGACACACTCAAAGTAAAATTCAGAAGGTCTACCCTGCTTGCTGAATAGAGAATGAACGGAAAGGCAGAAGCAGGGAGATGAGTTAGGGCACTCCTGCTATAATCCAAGTAGGAAGCAGTGGCAGCTCAGAGGGCACCAACAGTGAAGGGGTTGCTAAGGGGAAGAATCTAGATAGGGCTTGAAGGAGGATCTGCTGACAGATTAGAAGCAGAGGGTGGAAAAAAAAAGATATCAAAGATGAAGCCAAGGTTTTTGGCCAGAGCAACTGAAGAATAGAACTGCCTTTAATAAAACTCTAGGGTGACATGGGCAGGATTAGGGAAATTTAGCTCTGGAAATGAGAAGTTTGGGATGTCTATTTGATATCTAACTGGAGATATCAGCACAGTGGTATAGGCCATAGACCCAAATTTTGGTGTTGTTAGCATACAGATGGAATTTAAGACTGTGAAACTGCATGAGAGCACCAAGGGAATGAGTGGAGATAGAGAACAGATGAGGAGGAGCTGAGTCCTGGGGTGCTCTCATGTTAGAAAATGATTAGTAATGGCCCCTATTCACCAAAGCCAACAAGAACGATGAAAGGGCGAATCTTAAGTTACACAATTTTTAACATTGGAGTCATTATCAGGAATGGATATACAATTCCAATTCTGTAATTTATGAACTAGTAAATTTGGATTGTTTGAATTCTTAAACTAGACAGCAAGCTCCTGGCGTGCAGACATACTGCCCTGGTGACAGCTGCTGTGGAACCTTGTATACAGAAGGTGCTCAATAAATATTTCTTCAGAATGAACTACTCTAGCATTATTCTTAGCTACTCCACATGCCAACTTCTTGCCCTTTTTCGTTTTGACTCACAACCTTATCTATGTAGAAATGTAAATAATTGCCAACAGAAACCTGGCCTTTCACTGAAGGAGATTAATCATAAACAAGCCTCCTGCATACCCAGTTGCTGGCTCCGAAGCTGTAGGCACGTAACAAGAAGAGACAAAGCCTCTCCGGCAATCAGTGAGTCTTTGGTGGATACAGACTGTTGTCGAACACAGATTCCTGCATGCAGGGCTACTGGTTCTCCTTCACTTCCAGAGCTGCAATTGCTTCCTGAAAACAGGCAAACAGAAATGTACTGTGGATCCTACAGGAACTGCCCAATCCTTTAATCTTTTTATTATATGTTCCAGAATCCTCATGTGACAATAAATATGTCAAGAAAGCACTTAGGTCTAAGACACCAAAGAGATTTAATCACTGTATCTGAAACACTCTTAACCACTTTGTCTTTAAAACACATTTGCAGGCAATCAAAATGTGTTCACAAGGCAAAACTAATTCCAGGTGATAGAAGAATAGCACGATTTTGTGGGAATGAGGGAGCCCTGAGCCCTCCTGAGGACATCAGAAATGCTTCCTATCATGTAACTTGATGTAGATGGGTTATATGCATATAAAAATCCTAAAAATTCCCATACACTTTACTGTATATATGTCAAAATTTTTAAAACTTCCTTTATTATTGAGGTATTTCTAAAATATAAATTGTGCAAGAACAACAAAGCTGGGAAATAAAGCTGTATTTTAAAAAGGCCTAATGAAAAATAACCTGGCAAACCAAGGAAAGAACTGTTTTCCAGGACAGAATTCTACATGAATTTGTATTATAGACATATTGGTTTCATGACACTTTTATACTCAGCTAAGCTAAAAACTGTTGGTTTCTCCACTTACTCTGTGTTTATAAATATGTTTCTTCTTCTTCCTCTTTTTTTTTTGAGACACACTCCCAGGCTGGAGTGCAGTGGCGTAATGTTGGCTCACTGCAACCTCTGCCTCCTGGGCTCAAGTGATTCACCTGCCTCAGCCTCTAAAGTAGCTGGGACTATAGGCGCCCACCACCATGCCTGGCTAATTTTTGTGTTTTTAGTAGAGATGTGGTTTCACCATATTGGCCAGGCTGGTCTCGAACTCCTGACCTGGTGATCCACCCAGCCTCCCAAGGTGGTGAGATTACAAGCGTGAGCCACTGTGCCTGGCCATAAATATTTTTCTTCTTAAGTATCACATATATGTAGGAACATGCATAAATACTAAGGTTATACACAGCTTGATGGATTTATACTCAGGCTCACAAGCAAGAGACTCTGGCAAACCTACACACAGATAATTCTTATGGTTATTTCTTGCGCAGTGTTCGCATTACTGTCTCTTTTTAATCAGTACCTGAACTGCTGAGTCTGTTTCGAATTCCAGCAGGACACAGAGAATTACTTTCTTTAATTGGCTGGCTGCTCCCAACAAGATCAAGCCGTCCAGCAGCTGCAGCCCATGACAATCTCATGAAACAAGCCACAGTAGAAGTAAAATCGCTTACTTCCATCGTCTAAAGAATGGAACAAGAATTACGAGAAAAGGCAATACCTGAACACATGCCCTGACCTCTATGACCTTCTTACAGGTCTCAGTTTCATAAGCTTCCTTTCCCTCTAAGGTCATCCAGAGAGATGGCCTCTCTCAAGCTGCCATCCTGCTCAAGGACTTTCAATCCCTCTTTTTTTAATCTGTAAAACAGACTGATCTTCATGCTGTGGCTTAAAATTACGCTCTACCGATTTTTTCACTTTCCCCCTTTCCCACATACTATGACCTCGTGACCCCCCATAAGCTCTGGTATTTCTACTTTGCACATATGTTCCCTTTTGCTCGAACAAATCTCCTTTGTCCTAACTTTCTAAGTACTTATTTCAGTGTATCTAATCTTCATCTGTTCTTCAAGGCCTAGCTCAAATGCCATCTATAACATAAAATCACCCATCACAGCCATGTGTGAAGGAAATTATTCTACCTACTTTGAAGACACAGAACGTTTTTGTCTTGTGGTTTTACAACACTTCATACTCTCAGCCTGGAATTATAGTTATTTCTGCCCTAGTGATCTCCTGCTAAGTCACCGTAAGTTTCTGGAAGGCAATGTTCATGTCTTCATCATTTATATATCCCCATGGCACCTCTCCCTAAACAAGACTTTCTGAATAAGAGGTACTAAAATGTCTTGAATACACAAATCACTTGCCTGTATTGCAACTCGAGCAGCAGGGATGATTTCCTCAACCCTAATAGAAGACCTATCAGACACTGACAACTGTCGGTAGGATGACTTTTCTGGGGTACCACATAAGGACATCTGTCTGCTTGTCTGCCGGCTGACATTCCGGAATGGGCGGGAAGAAAGTGCTTCTATGCCATCTTTGGTGAGGTCTTCATCTAATAACGTGGGCATTGTTTGTCCAACAAGTAAAAATCTTAAAAAGAGACAGCTAGACTTATTCTGGGTCCACTTCATACTATTTAAAATATGATTTGAGAAGAAAAAGTCAAGTATTGCCTTGTGAGACTTAGGCAATACATTAACATACCTTGCAAGCTGTAAACAGATGGAATAAACACCTTGCCTTGTTTCATAGTCTACTTCTGATGGGATGGAATCTCTCTGCATGACATTTACAACCAAACTTCAAAAAGAAGAAAAAAAGGCAGGATATTAAAGACTTCTATTTCATTTTAAATTTTCCATAAGTACAGTACAGTAATATAATTAGTCATCAATATTATCAATTACTTAGTTTCTACATGATTCTGTCATACAAAGATCCTACATACATATCGTAATAATTTCCTATGATACCTGTAAGTTTCCAGTTTACCCTGCTTCTGCTCTTGACTCTCTACCTTCCAAACCTATTTTCAAAAGACAAATCAGGGTGATCCTTGGAAAATATAAGTCAGATCATGGCACCTCCAATCTCCTATGCTGAAAAACAGCAGAGTCTTCATAGTAGCCTGTAAGATCCTTCATAATTTGACCTCTGGTATCTCTACAATCTCATGTCCCAGACCTCTGTCTTGTCTTGAGTATGGGAAACACTGTCTCATTCACTCTGCCCCAACCACACTGGCCTCCTGTGGTTTCTGCAGGCACCAGGTAGGTCCCCATGCATGAGTATGAACTGGCTGCTCCTCTGAAAAGCTTTCTTCTGGGTCTTGCTCCCTTATCTCCTTCAGGTCTTTGCTAGATGTCACCCCAGTGAAGCTTTTCCTGATCACCCTTCTGAAAATCACAGCACCCCCAATCCCTGCTTCTTTACTTTTCTTTACAGCTCTCCTCACCATCTGACACGTATTTTTACTTATGTTTATTGTCTCCCCCACCCCAGACTGTAAGTCTCATGAGGATGTGGATTTTGGTCTCATCTACTCACTGCTCTGTTCTCAATGCTTAGAACAATGTCTGGTACATGAATTAACTGACATACACAAATAAGCCAAATGTTAACTGCCTTTGACAGCCCTATAAATGGCTGAGTGATGTAAGAGGAGTTTTTACTAAAAACACCTCTACAGTGTTGAACACAGAATAAAGCTACATATGTGTGCCAGACCTCCTACAGTACTCAGGAATCCTTTTCGCCATCATTTCTGTTTCCCATCGCCTTGACCTCCTCAAGGTCCCTACCCAGTTTCTCCATGCCAGACCTCCCCACAGGAATTCCTTCAACCATCCTCTGCTCAAGCTTCAAGCTGGTCTCCATGCCTTCCTCACCCAGAGGAAACGGCATTCCTACTTCTTTCTAGAGAAAATCTCCTTCCAACTGCAGTACAACCTGACCCCATCATTTACCCTTTTTCTTGTATTTTTATTCTTTTCTCCTTCATTGGTCCCTTTTAGTTAGCCTATGAAGAGAACCAAGTCGTCTTCCACCAGCTAAAATCGAAACACAAAAGCCAACTTTCCCCTCAGGTATCTTCTCTTTAATTTACTATCACCCCTTTCTTCCCACTCATCTGAAAGCAGAGATCTCTATGCCCTGATGCTACCTTCCTGCCTTACACTTGCCACTGAGCTCTGACGGCTGGATTATGCCCTCATGATTTTACTCATACACTCCCAAATTTCTCATGCCATTCTCCACTTCAAGCACCCTATCCAAACTATCCACTTCACATGACTCAGAAGGACTTTGTATGCAATCAAATTTCTTTCTCTTGCTTTCCTCTGTTCCTCCCATCTCTCTCTGTGTTTACTTCCCATACTGACTAATGACTCACATTCCCCCACTCTACCAAGCTAGAAACCACAGGGCCATTTCATAAATGTCCCCACCCTCTACCTAACTAGTCATAAATGTCATTCTGTCATTGTCCTTCATCTCCTCTCTGGATACTGTCAGCTCTCAGTCTTCCTCTTCTCCAGTCTTTCCCATTTCCCTTTGTCCTCTTCAGTGCTGCCAGAGTAACTGTTCCAGGTAATTCTCGGCTTAGAAACTGCCTGTTTTTCCATGGACTATAAGACAATGCTCATATTCCCCAGTGAAACCCTCCTTGACATGTTTCTCTCCATCCTTTGCTTGAACTTCACCAGGCAACTGAGGTTCCCAAGACAGGTGATATATCTTCATGCTCTCACTCTCCCCTCCTTCCATCCCAGCTTAGAATAACCCTTTCCCTCCTTATTTACCCAGAGTATTTCTAGGTAAACAATTTCCCAATTCCTACCTCAACAGTCACTTTCTGTGAATCATTTTCTAACCTTATGACTCTAAGCAAATCCAACCAATTTAACCAATACTTTCTCGCCCCCTCCTCCCCACAAGCACTTTTTATATGCCTGTTTTAATATTTTATTTATTTTTTTTTTGAGATAGGGTCTTGTTCTGTTGCCAGAGTGGAGTGCAGTGGTGCAATCACGGCTCATTGCAACCTCTACTTCCCGGGCTCAAGTGATTCTCCCACCTCAGCGTCCCAAGTAGCTGGGACTACAGGTGCATGTCATCACACTCAGCATTTTTTTTTTTTTTTAATTTTTAGTAGACATGAAGTCTCACTATGTTGCCCAGGACAGTCTCAAACTCTTGGGCTCAAGTGATCCTCCTGCCTCAGCCCCTCAAAGTGTTGAGATTATAGGCATGAACCACCATGCCTGGCCTATTTTAACACTTATAATATACCTAATAGTGTGTTACAACAAACCTAGCTGTTTGTTATTCTTAGTTAAACCATCAGCTGCCTCTCAAAGGCAGAGATAATATCTAATTTATCTTTGCATCCCCAGCACTAATACCTTGCACAAAATGGATATACAGGGATCAAATTCACCTTATTTCAAACTGACACGAGACACAAAAGAAACAGATACAGCCTCCTGGCTTCTACTCTTCTTGAGAATTTTCCCCACTACCAGAGGGGAAAGAGACATGCTTCCATACATTTTTCAAATAATCAGAAGTTATAATGAATTAAAATACTCTAAAGGACTGAAACATCATTCCTTCTTATTACAACTCTCACAATGAGTCACATGATATCTCGTACGAATAAGCAAGACTTTGCAAGAAAAATTAACGAAAATAACCATATTCATTTTTGGCAACTACACTGAAACTCTAACCTCAAACCCCCAGCTTTGAGGAAGTTTTCACAGAAGGATTTGGCACAGCTTCTGGCCATGTCATCATCAGCTGTTGGCATGAGTTTCGAGCTTAGAACCTAGGAAAGAGATAAGCACAGTTATTCATCCACACATTTTCAGCAGAAATTACTCCTTTACTAAATAAAACATTCGGACAACTTGAGTTAGAATCTCTTTAAATGCTGCACACTGTTTTTCCCCCAGAAATATATGGAAGCTGGTGTTTCACAATAAAATAATCACATCGTCCCTATTCTATTTACTTTGGAAGAAAACTCTTTCTGTTCTAGAGAAAGCTGCTATGTTCTTTTCATGAAACTGGCAAAAATCAAAATCTCAGGCCCTTAAGCTTAGATAAGAACAGATAATTTCATGTGATATTGATATGCTAGATATGTTCTTTAGGAAGATATAAACCAAAGTTTTCTAAAATAGCCCATATATTAAAAATGCAAAATGAGTTCCCCAATAATAACTCTATAACTCCTATTTATTGAACATCTACAATGTACCAAGCACATGTAGCACCTACTTTGTAGGTGAGAGAACTGAGACCTGAAAGTTTAAGTAGGTTAAGTGACTGCCCACCCAAAGGCACAGGGCTAGAATTCAAATCCAGATGCAACTCATTCTAACACTCATTCCCTCCTATGATGCTGTAAGACCTACCTAAAGTGGAGTTCAACTGAATATTTTGGTTGGGCAGAATTTCACATAAATAGCCAATCCACAGGCAAGTCTACATATCTAGTTCATATTCTACTTTTACCTAGCTGAGAGATCTCGGCCATACAATGTTCTCTTTTGCCCTAGTTTTCTCATCACTAAATGAGCACAGTAATTACCTTTACAGGAAGACTGATGGATTACATACTACAGCACAAGCTTTAAGGTGCTTAGTATAAGCATCAGTAAAAAACAAATAGTAAACAAGTGCTTATGTAGTTAGGATTTAATAATAAAAACTCCTATTGCCTCAATCTTAAACTAAATGTAGTTCAACATCATTTTCTATCCAAAAATCTGCTTCTATGAACCCATGAGTTTTATGAGTTTAGAACTTAATGTGGGATTTTATTAAAGATGCCTTCCTCCTAGGTTGCTCTTGGAGAAACAGGCCCACCAACCTGG
Source organism: Saimiri boliviensis (assembly GCF_048565385.1). Lineage (NCBI taxonomy): Eukaryota > Metazoa > Chordata > Mammalia > Primates > Cebidae > Saimiri > Saimiri boliviensis. The sequence continues at coordinate 53,582,365 of NC_133459.1, forward strand.
GATAATGAGCATTAAATGGGAGAAAAGGAACCTGTGCTCTTCTAAAGCCTTAAAGCATATCTAGCTCTTCGTCTATATGTACACCCTGACTCCACCCTCCTCATGCTTAATGGACAACAATTTAATGAATTCACAGGTTTCTTCAAAGAAACAGAAATATCCACTTCGAAGCTTCCTAGCAGGTAATCAAAAGTTAATAAACAAACTGCAAAGAAATGAACCTTTTCACTGACAGCAAAATAAAAGCTTTTGGGAGGGTTAGGTTTCCTAGTATTTTATGTATCTAAAGCACAACACAAAATATCAAAAGAATTCACACTTACTGAGAAGTCCTAAAATGATACTGGAAGTATTTTACTACTGCAGTGCTATGGCTCTAAGATAATGGAATTTAGATAGTTGATGGCAAGCTAGGCCCTTTGTTGGACCATTCTGTTTTTCTAGGCACTATCAAATGTGGGTGTTAATAATTACACCTCAACTTTTTGGAGATAATCTTTCAAAAGCAAATGACAGATCTGGCAGGAATCACAAGATGCAAATTCTACAGGCTTAAATTGGCTAAAAATTCCTAAGCAATTTTCTGTTTTGGAATACTGTATGTATTTTATTTTTTGACATCTGTTTATTAAACAGGGTGGACATTAAGCTAGTATTTTCATTTCAAATAAGCCTCCTCAGTATGCACCACAATCTAAAATATAATCTAAATAGAAAGCACTTTGGTATTCCATGCTGTTTTTATAACTTAATACTACACTGAATGCTACTACATTTCATAAAATTAATTCTTAAACACAACAATGACTCAACCTTGAACATGATTTCCATGCTGAATACTGCATATATTTTTAAATGTCCACATTAAATAAGGACATGCATAATTTTAAAAATGTTTGCTAAATATTTTTTCCTTTTTAGCCTACGATATCTTTCTACGAGAACGATTAAGGCAAATATGAAATGTTATCACATCTTGAAGCAACAAGATATTGCTTGTATGAAAAGTTATCACATCATATAAGCAACAAATGGAGTGGGAAAATGAATGACTATAATTACATGCTCCAAATTAGGTTGTCGCATGAAACGAAACCTGGAAAAATGCAGGTATCCTCTTAAAAATTTTGACTTTTGTGTACTTAAGATACATGATATAATAATTAAGTTTGCTTAGGCACTGATATGGGTTCTTCAGAGCCTGAATGTAACTTCCTAAGACAAAGCAAAATTATTCAGGGCTTTATTTTCTTCAGACCATAAGTGGTATGAGGGTCTGATCTATTATTCTCCAAGAGCAGAAGTGATTCAGTTGGTCACTTTCCCATAGTGCTTTGTTTACACTCAGCCACCCAGACTCAGTATAAACAGCAGGCGTCCCCAAACTTTTTACACAGGGGGCCAGTTCACTGTCCCTCAGACTGCTGGAGGGCCGCCACATACTGTGCTCCTCTCACTGACCACCAATGAAAGAGGTGCCCCTTCCTGAAGTGCAGCGGGGGGCCGGATAAATGGCCTCAGGGGGCCGTAGTGTGGGGACGCCTGATATACAGCTTCCGTATGTCTTACTCATAAGATCTTGGAGTGAATATCTTGTCTTTTCAACTCTGTTCCCTTTACCACCATGACTTGTAGACAGTAAACAATTAGTAAATGTTCAGTGAACTAAATGTATTAGTTTAAAGCTTCTTTTGGGGAGGCTAATTACAACAATCCCCTGAAATTCATATTTTGGAAGTGAAGACACAGTGAGAAGGTACCATCTACGAACCAGAAGGCCAGCCCACACCAGACACCAGATCTGCTGGTGCCTCAATGCTGGACTCCCCAGCCACTCAAGCTATAAGAAATAAATGCTTGCAGTTTAAGCCACCCAGGCTATGGTGATTTGTTACAGAAGACCAAATGGGCTAAGGCAGTAATAAAAATAAACTTTTGCATATTCAAAGGCAAAAAAGTTTCCATTTATTATCTATTTCTTAAAACTAATTTTCAACCAATCATCATGTAACAGAAACCTATTTACTGATTTCTGAGATCTGAAAGCATGAATCTAAAAATCCAAACAGATCTGTCAATGAAAAGAAAAGAATTTAGGTTTCTTACTTCTAAGTTGTAGAGCACTCTGAAGGTAGACATTCCCGGGGCAAAAGATCGAAACAGACTTTCTAAAATTGAACTGGCACTTGGCTGATGCTGTTGCTTTGACGATAAGGATGGAGATTTTGAGGACTGAGAACTTGATTCAGACAGCAATGTTTTCTAAGTTTAAGAGAATAAAAAATGACATAAACTTTCTAAAATGACAAATTAAAGAGAAACAGATCTTAGTATATGTTCTAATATTCCTTTCCTCTTTAATATAAGCCACACCAATGCTATTTTCTTTCTTTCTTTTTTTAAATATATATTTTATTGTGTTTTAGGTTCTGGGGTACATGTGAAGAACATGCAGAATTGCTGCATAGGTACATACATGGCAATGTGGTTTGCTGCCTTCCTCCCCATCACCTATATCTGACATTTCTCCCCATGTTATCCCTCCCCAACTCCCCACTCCCTGCTGTCCCTCCCCTAGTTCCCCCCGACAGACCCCAGAGTGTGATGCTCCCCTCCCTGTGTCCATGTGTTCTCATTGTTCAACACCCGCCTATGAGTGAGAACATGTGGTGTTTGATTTTCTGTTCTTGTGTCAGTTTGCTGAGAATGATGGTTTCCAGGTTCATCCATGTCCTTACAAAGGACACGAACTCATTGTTTTTTTATGGCTGCATAATATTCCATGCACACCAATGATATTTTCTAAAAATTAACTTCATAAAACCACATTACTATGTAACTACTAAAACTTCATCATACAAATTCTAAACTTCATCATACGAATTCTAAATGTTCAATAAGATTCAAATACTACATGAATGCTTTTGAGTATGTATTCTAAGCGAATACATGCTCATTTTAATCTGCTTCTGTGTTTAAAATTTGTATCTCTAAATACTGATAAAATTACAAGATTGCTGAAGTGGTAGAATTGAAAAATTTGTTAAGCTAATACTAGTGATATATTTTATAATTACATCAGTTTTCTTTTCCTTCAAATTAATGTATAAGCAATAAATGACGTGACTGAGCTGGTCTAAATTTCTACCACTAAAATATAAAATATATAGTTCTAACAACTTTTTCTACATGAATTTATTCTCCGAACTTAAACAATATGATAGGTAAGACACAATTTCAATATATAGATAAATCTCTTAAGGAACGCATTTTAACAATCAACAAAAATGAACTTTAAATATCAAGTGAAAAAATTAAATGATAATCCATTCATATAAGCAACTCGGACATATGCAACAATCAGATTCAAAGAGGCACCATGACTAACAAAAAAGTTCTCAACTGAAGCAGAACTAGAGTCTGATCTGGGACAAGTAACTTCATCTCTCTGAGCTTTGGTTTCCTAATATATAACAAGAGGAGGTGGAAAGGTATATGATATTAAAGGCTCTTCCAGTTCTAAAACTTGATGTCATTATTGACTTTATATAGGTACTTTAAGTTCTGATTTCCATTTATGGACAAGGTATTTCTCTTTCTTTCTTTCTTTTTCTTTTTTTTTTTTTTTGAGACAGAGTCTTGGTTTGTTGCCCAGGCTGGAGTGCAGTATATAATCTTGGTTCACTGCAGCCTTGACCTCCTGGGTTCAAGCCATACTTCTACTTCAGCCTCGTGAGTGGCTGGGACTACAGGTATGTGCCATCACACCAGCTAATTTTTTTTATTTGTAGAGATGGGGTCTCTCTACATTTCCTAGGCTGGTCTTGAACTCTGGGGCTCAAGCCATCCTCCCACCTTGGCCTCCCAAAGTGTCGGGATTATGGGCATGAGCCACCGCACTGGGCTGGCAAAGATATTTTTCAAAAGAAGAAAAAACGTTATGGGAAAGATGGTATCATATGACACCAGTCACTGAATTGTGATATAAAATTGCCATGTTAGTTGAATAGCAAAGATACTCATACCTTCCTTCCTAAAGAATCAAGTTGATCAAGGGCTTCCTGAATGGCTGGATCGGTGGGTATCAAGAGCAGGAGCTTCCGTACTCGTAGAGTTATCCTGAAGTTTTTCAAAGATAATTTTTTTCATATAAGCCATAGTTTAATAGCAAAGTCCATTAGTACATAATATAAAGTAAAATGCATTTCAAGTGAAAAGTTACTTGGCTCCCTAATGTTAGTAACTTTCTGCCAAGTCTCACAAATATTTATATTTACCTTGGCTCTTCCAGATTGGCGAGCTGATAAAGCATGTCGAATACATTACAGACGAGAGCCATCACTACACCAGGGAGGGATTTCTCCTGATGGAAAAAAGCAAAATAGAAATTCAAATTTACAAAAGAATGTTCTTCTTTCCTAATCAAACTTACAAATAAAAATACAAGTTCTGAAAGGCTGGTGACTGTAAAGCTTGAGGGAAGCACAGTGCTCGTCTGTACTGAAGAACACCTCATAAGAACATACTCGAGGAGGTATCACTACCTTCTAGTGTGTATTACTTGCTCTCCCTCCTCCTGGCCACCTGCTAGTCAAGGGACTAAGGCACCAAAAGGCAGGCACAGTAAAAGAGAGGTAAAGCAGAGGGGATGTGTAATTAATGTAACAGAGAGCAGGCACCGCTGAGCTAATCACTGCTTGCCTGCAGGGAACAGGGTGAGTGATATGAAAACAAAAGTAGTGTATTTATGTATCGACATTCACACACAACAATAGATATATGTAATTTAAGTTGAGAAAAAGAAGTTACCATGTTTTTTTCCTAAAGATCAGAAAAGACAAAATGGGTGTAACTGCACAAAAGAAATTCAGATATGATTAAAATACTATTTTCTGGTTATAAGGAGTAAGATATCAGACATCACACAATGTATTTACAAGTGGAAAGATTTTTTTTTTAAATCAACACCCCCTCAAGTGGAAAGATTTTTAATAAATTCAGAATATGAAACAGTTAAAAATTATTAAACTTGAAGATGCTATGTACACTGTTTTTGTTGTTATTTAGCTGCCATAATACCATTCAGAGTGCGATTTATCTTTAAAATTCTTGTTATATATGAAATATAATTTTTAAAAAAAATTGAGATGGAGGTCTACGTTGGCCAGGCTGGTCTTGAACTTCTGGCTTCCAGTAATCCTTCTGCCTTGGTCTCCCAAACTGCTAGGACTACAGGCATCAGCCACCACACCCAGCCTTGAAATACAGTTAACTTTGACAACTACACAATACCAAGATAGGCTGAGTATCCATAATTCAAAAATCTGAAATGTGAAATTCTCCAAAATCAGAAACTTTCTAAGTGCCAACATGACACCGTAAGTGGAAAATTCCAGGCCTGATTTCATGTGACTGATCTCTGTCAAAGTCTGGTTTCATGCACAAAATTATTTAAGATGTTGTAGAAAATCACCTTCAGGTTATGTATATAAGGTATATATAAAACATAAATAAATTTACGTGTTTGGCTTTGGGTCCCATCCCCAAGATGTCTCATTGTGTATACGCAAATATTCTAAAATCCTAAGTACAACTCAACTAGAGTTCTTTGATATCTCTAGTAAGGTTTACGCTCTGTAAATCAAAAAGATGCAGTCAGCTGAGCGCAGTGGCTCACGAGGTCAGGAGATTGAGACCATCCTGGCTAACACAGTGAAACCTCATCTCTACTAAAAATGCAAAAAATTAGGTGGGCATGGTGGCGGGCACCTGTAGTCCCAGCTACTCAGGAGGGCTGAGGCAGGGGAATCACTTGAACCGGGGAAGCGGGGGTTGCAGTGAAGTGAGACTGTGCCATTGCACTCCAGCCTGGGCAACAGAGTGAGACTCCATATCGACGGAAAAAAAAGATGCAGTCACACAAGGTCTTACATTTGGAATTAAAGGAATATATATATAATAACCTTGGGGGAAGAAACACTATATGTCTTTTAAATACCTTTGTTTTATATTAGCTTGCTTTCTAGACTATAAAAGCCTAAAAAGCAGAACAGTCTTATGCAGGTTTGTACCCCTGGAGTCCTGACACAAAGAAGTACAAAATAAACTAATTCATGAAGTGATTCAAATACCAACTGAGTACCCATCATGTTCTAGGCACTGTTTTAGGTGTCGAGGATGCAGCAGTGAGCAAAACAGAAGAAAATCTGCCCTCATGAAGCTTATATTTTATTGGGGGAGAGAGACAAACAAGATAAATAAAATGTATAGTATGCTAAAGAAAAAATAAAGTAGGGAAGGGAAACAAAAAGAAATACAGGGGTGGGAAAGAGGCTGAAAATCTAGACAAGACTGTCAAAGAAGGCTTGCTGAGAAGGCAGCATGTGAGTAAAAGCCGAAGAAAGTGAGAGTGAGCCACCCGCATATCAGGAAAGAACAGTTTAGGCACAGGCAACAGATTGTACTGTTTAAGGATCAACGTGGAGGCCAGTGCAGCTGGAGTGATGAGAGGAGCAGCTCACAAGAGACAACCTCGGAGAGGCTATGCAGGGCACATTAGGAAGGTCCTGAAGGTCCCAGTAAAGCCTGGCTCTTATTCTGAGTGAGACAGGAGCCACTGGAGCTGAGGAGTGGCACAGTCTGACTTATGTTTAGTAAGATCCTGGGCCGCTGGGTGCCCTGTAAAGAGACTGAACTGGTGTAAGAGTAGAAACTGTGAGACCAGTTAGGGCACTACTGAAACATGCCAGGTGAGGCATGGTGATTGCCTAGACTGGTGTGCAAGCTGTGGTTGTAGAGAAAAGCAGCTGGATTCTTGATGTATTCTGAAGGTGGATACAAGGATTTGCTCATGGACATGGGTGTCAAAGAAGGAACCCAAAGATTCTGGCCTGAGCCAATTAGAATACTGAAGATGCCATCATTTGAGATACAGCAAGATTGTGGGAAGAAGAGATTTGGGGTGGGATTGAGGTAGTGGGAAAAAACGTATAAGGAGCTCAATTTGGGATATATCAGGATTAGGTTGCCTAGTAGACACTTGAGATGTTAAGTGGATGGATACATTTATTTGAACTTCAGCGTAAAGCTAAAAACTAGCAGTTAGCAATGTATATACAATATGCAGAGATTGGAGACTGGATGAGATTATTAAGGGAATGACTGTAGATAGAGGAGAGGTCCAAATATTGGACCTATACACACTTTGTTCAGAATCTCCATTCTAGGTTTTGTATGGGCCACGACATATAAATTGTTAGACTCTGGTGTGATTCAGGACTACTACTGTTTATATTCTGAAGTGGTCAGAAATGTTACTTAAGACTCAGTCAATGAAAGAAACTATTCAAAGACTAGTTTTAGATTTTTATCTTCTTAATCCTTTCTGGAAATCATGATTCCAAAGGTCCGAAAGGGAGGTATGTCCTAATAACTGCAAGAATTTAAAACTAACACAAACTTAGGAGTTTGAATAAAGCATAAATTTAGTATAAAAATATAATGTAAAATGGCTCTCCCAAATGCTAAATCAACATTATACTTCATTGAGAGAATACAGGATCTAGAATGGGGCTGCAAGCTCGTTCCCATTTTGGGTATAGAGATCAGGGAGATGAGAAACTGACAAATGAGACAAAACAAATGACAACGACAACAAACCAGGCAGAGAGGCAGGGGAAAGTTAGGCTAAGTCTTGAAAGCCAAGTGAAGAGTGTTTCAAGGCGAAGTGATCACACGTATCAGCTTCAATGAAACGTCAAGAAGATGAGGACTAAGAGGTGGAGGTGAGAGACTAACTTGAAAAGATCTTATCAAGAGAGGATGGCAAAAGAAAAACTGGAAACAAGTTTAGACAACTCTTTCCAGGGGCTGTGCTGATTTGTCAGTTCAGTAACTGACAGTGGAAGTTGAGGGAAGAGGTTTCTTTTTTTTTTTTTTTTTTTCAGATGGAAGAAATAACATGTTTGAACACTAATGGGAATGACACAGTAGAGAGGAAAAAAAATTAATGAATCAATGAAGAGAGAGATACATGAGAGGACAGTGAGTGACCAGGCAGAATCATTCAGTGATTGATTCGGAAGACTGGTAAATTATGTATCTTCTTTCAGCTGAATCCCAGCATTTGTTATACAATTTGGAAGAGTCAAAACTTGTCTGAGAGAAAAGGGTATCATCATCTAAACCCATATGGGCACATAAAAAGACAGTGATTGTTAAGTTCTTGTTTTTAAATTGCAATTGATCACCCAGTACCTGCTCCATGGCATATGAAGAACTAAAGGCCCCACTGCTGCTGCTGCTGGAGCTGGTTGAAGAATCTGCTGAGCTCCCAGATGGGGTTCCGCTGCCAGAAGTCTTCACTGTAAGGATTTGTTCATCAGAAAATCCTAGTTGGTGGAGTAACTTTTGATCTTTATTCACTGTCAGCTGCAAAAAGTGGTTTCTTAATTATTGAGAGGGAAAGGAAGAGGAAATTATTCATATCAAGCTAAATGTTTATATGATAATCTGTTTATTATTCATAAAAACTGCTTATTTAAACCTACCAGGCTATCATTTGTAAATATCTGTATATTATCCACAGGAGAGCACAACTGCTTGGCTATTTTCCACCGGACACTCCCTATGGTTTCATTACTGTGAGCCTGTAAAATAAAATTAAACATGTGAGAGAATTCATTTATTTATTCATTTAAACAACTGTGACTGAGCATCTTCTAGGTACTGGGCACTGTTCTAGAAGCTGGGAATACAGCAGAGAACCTAAAGACAAGAATCTCTGCCCTCATGAGGCTTCCCTTCTGCTATAATTAAATGTTCCATTCCACACTCCACGTCCTCCCCATTATGCGTGGAATGAGACAACAAGCCCTTCTTCCACTGCAGTGCTGTCCACTCTTTGCCTTTCTCACTATGCTCCCCTGACACCAGTCACCTTGTTTGCCTTTGTACCTGCTGCTCCCATTGCCTGGAATGTTCTCCCAAGCAAACATCATTTAACCTGTCAATTTACTCAAGTTTATGCTCAAATGTCACCACCTGAAAGAGATCTTCCCTGTGTACCTCTACCTAAAATATTTGGTGCACTCCCTTCACCCTCTTATCACTCTCCTCACCACTGCAACCTGCTTTACTCTTATTTGTTCTTTATAATACTTATCACCACGTGACATTATATAGTATTTATTTATCTGCCTGTACCCCACAGTTTCATTTCAGGTCTTTATTCTACATCTGTTTGCAAACAGCCTTTAGAATGATTATTCATGCGGCTATTTCAATCAAGACTGCCTTATGAAAATAATAAGACAACATAAAAATGACTACAGATCTTAATGTAAACCTACCTCGACAGTGAAGGTATCTTTGGTAGACTCATAGGTAACATTAAGAGTTAAAAGATGTCCATGAAATGAGGCACCATGAGGTAGAATAGTTCGTGGAACAGAGTAAAAATCCTTAAAAAATATATAAGTCAAATCAGATAGACAGCACTAATAATAAACACATCAAAAATACATACCTATGTATATATGATGAATGAAGATGCTTTTTTAAGAAAAGAGAGGCTAGCTGGGTGTAGTGGTGTGTGCTAAACTTCCAGTTCTAAGAAGGCTGAGGTGTGAGGATTGCTTGAGCCCAGCCTAAGCAACACATGTCTTAAAAAACAAGAAGCGGCTTACCTCTATAGTGATCACATAGCGCTCTGCCAGAAGCAGCAATCTCTCAATTATTACAAGTTTAGTGGATCTATGGATTAACAACAACAACAAAAAAGTTTTAAAATGTATTTGAAGTGAATTACTGATCTGAGCTCAATTCTAATCTGTTTCACCAAAACCACAATAACAGTTAGCACAGTAACAGTTAAAATTCAGTCAAAGACTGAAACTTGTGAATATTAAACTTCCCCATTACCCAATGGGGAGGTGGTTCCACCAACTCACAGCTGTAGCACACAGATGGAATAAGGGAGAAGCCTATACCTTCTATGTTTCCTTTCCTTTTCTTTCTTCTACTTCTTTAAACAGTTATTCCATAAACGGAGAACCTAGGTTTCGTTAGGTTAGATAGGCCTATCTGTCCATTAATCCATTAAGAATGAAATCAGTGAGTTTGACTCTCATTAGTCTTACATAACTAAAGTATGACATACAATTCTGCAGACACATGAAATCTGACAAAGTTCTGAAATGCCTGAGAATTAGAAGACATACAAACCAGTAAGTATAACACAAACAAAAGTTGCTATCTAAAAATGAGATCTGAGGTCTCTTTTGGTTGAAGACTTATGAAATCTTACTTAACATCTGAAATAATCAGACTGTAATATTTGGCAGCTTATACAGTCACAGCCTCATACTTTATTAAAGAGAACACTCCTGTGGTCCCAGCTACTCAGGACGCTGAGGCGGGAGAATTGCTTGAACCCAGGAGGCGGAGGTTGCGGTGAGCCGAGATCGTGCCATTGCACTCCAGCCTGGGTAACAAGAGCGAAACTCCGTCTCAAAAAAAAAAAAAAAAAAAAAAAAGAGAACACTACATGTATTAACATTAAGAAATGAAAACCCAAGTCTCTTTATTTAAACATTTTCCATTCCAGAGAGTCAAGACATTTCAAAGAGGTATATTTCTAAAACTGAAAAGAGGTACTACCATTTTCCAACAATTGGTCTGGCATGCTGATTAGCAGTACTTAAAATTTCACTTAAAAACAGCTGGTTAAACACATTTTAGCAGTTCTATTAAATATATTTAACAGAATTCTAAATTATTCTAGTCTATGGGCAAGAACTAGAACTTGAAATGCAGATGAAAAATCTTCAGAAAACATCTAAGTCCATAAGTGAGTGAACTACTGAGTGAACTGTTTTTTTTAATGTTGCCTCAATAATGAATTAAATCATAGACAGTATTATGAAACGCTGTATAGATGACATAACCCTCCCCCTTACCCCAAGTTGGAACAATTATGGGTACTGAAAAGTTCTTTCCAAACTAGTGAAATGAGATAAACTACAATGTTCTGGTTCAAATCCGACTTTGAAACTATATATTCTTATTAACCCTACTTAGAGTTTCTAATAAGAATATTTTAAAATTATTATGTGGTTTGTCTCTCCAGTCCACAAAATATGAAATGATTCAGAATAAAAAGCACTTAGTAAAGAGAAAAAAACAAAAAGCGTACTCATTTAAAGAAGCAAGAGTTTGGATATTCTAACCCAATACCACATAAATACACTTACATTCTGATTTATCAGATAAATGAACCATTAAGGAACTAAGTCACAGAGACGGACTATACCTTACAAACATGTACTTGGGAATTCTTAATATACATTTTAAATGAAAGTCTATTTGAGATATACTTCTAAGAATGTGGGAATGTGAAAGTCATGTTAGTGTTCTTATCATCAGTTGAATCTATATTATTTCTGCCACTTAAAAATGAAGTCTTAAAAGGCTGAGTTTATTGGCTTCCTTCATATTAATAAAGTAAAGTGACACAGTATTAAATTCATTTTAAAAAAGAAGAATGGGGGAAGGGACCCACTGCCTTGATTCCCCCTTTTTAAAGGAAGGCTTTAACAATCCCCAATTGTGAATAAGAATAAGTAGATATTCTGGAGTAGAGAAAGACTCTGTGAGTACCCATCACTAGAGGGCAGCAGCAGAGTGAGGTACGGAGAGCAAGCCCTTCTCAGAGCCCTCGCCAGTTTCCTGGGAAACAATGACATGGTGCTGCTTACCAGCAGAGGCTCATGAAAACCCCACAGAAGTACTTTAGTTACTTCCATCTAATGTTCCAAATTATGCATTCTTTATCCTGTATCTCCTGTTCATGAAATTTGAGTTTGGTGTCTCCTGTAGTTCTCTGATATCAAAGAACTACAGGAGACACTAACTCAGATTTCATCAAGAATATCTGAAAACTCAAAACACAGCAATGTGATTAACAGACAATGTTCAGTTTAAAGTTTTAACACAAACGTGGGGATAAAGTTCTCATAAAATTATTATTTGAATAATATTTTAGTGACTATTATATTATAATGCATAATTTTGATTGATCATCATCTTCTACTTCATTCTGCTTACCCTATTTATGCCCTGAGTTTGACTATTCAATGAGAAGATCTAGGTAAATATTTTAAACTTAAAAAAATCAGTCTGGTAAAATGAATATGGTATTTCATTCTAAACAGTAAATTCATACTACATAGAATAAAAGTAAAATGAATCAAATAAAAACTAAAACAAGAGGACCTGTCCACCAAGTAGAAGGGTAGGGACAGGGCAGTACTCGGGTGGTTCTGGTGATGACCTACACACAGAACTTCCAAAGAGACAGATTCAGGAGTGTGTGATGGGGAACATGTAACTCTCAGGATTATGACGGCTTGCAAAAATTATGATATAAAATGAGGAAATCAATAACTGAAAAACCTACATAAAAAATACCGACCATTTAAAAAACATCTGATGTATGTGTGTTGTGTATTTTTTACTTCTGATCACTTACCTATATGGAGACTGAACTGAGGTTGCTACAGTTGGCATGGCAGTTGCTGTAAGCATTTTTGTTGCTCTGGTCACAGCATGTGTTAGAGTGGGGCCACCAAGTGCTGAACTGGCTGCCTAAAAAATACCAAACAGTCATTCTCTATCAGGGTTTCTCAACCTGGCTCTAGTGACTTTACGGTCAGGACAATTTGCTATGGCAGAGGACTGTCCTGGGCATTCATTGTAGGATGTTTAATAGGATTCCTGGCCTCTATCCACTTAGGGACCAGTAAGATACTTCTGGTTGTGATAACCAAAAATGTCTCCAGATATTACTAAATGACCTCAAGAGGTAAAATAAGCACCAGCTGAGAACTAGTGCCCTATATATGATAATACTTACATGGGATCTCATATAGGGGTATTTGAATACCTGAATTTTTTTTTATGATGACATATTTGGATAGAAGTCACAATTAGGAAAACACTGTACATATTCTAGCACATAGTTATCAACAGTAAGTTTAACTTACTGAAATTTGGAGGCAGCAGCATTTTGTGCTTTTGAATATTTTTTGATTAGATATAAAACTTAAACGAGCATATCAACTGAATATGAATATTTAATGCTTTAACCATCATGCTAGAAATAAGAGAGATACATGTGAGACAGCATTACACAGCAGGCTTCTAATGGACAAAGACAACCAACGCCACCTACTACTAACTGTCCTGCTGTGTTTTAATAACATTTATGGTAGAACTAGATGAAACATGGGGAAAAATAAGAAAAGAAGCAGTGCTTGTATAAAATACCTAGACAGAAATAGAAAAAAAAAGAAAAAGATTCTATTAGAAATATGGAATGTATAGACGACCTATTTTCTGAAGACAGTACCTATACTCCAAAAGGGGAGGAAGGTAGATAGAGTGGGGAAGACAGGTGATGAGAGGGAGAAAGATTTCCTATAAAGTACACTTAGATACTGGGCAAACATCTGTCCCCTATGCCAACATATGGTACTATTGATAAATTCTTCAATAGGATCCAGCCACAAACATCAGCATAACAGATTATCTAAAAATATAAAATTAGGAAAAGGAAAAAAAGCATTTACTTCAAAGAGAGGTTAAATAAAATTTGCTACTCACTTCTAATCTTGTGTAGCAATCAGCAATAAATTTCTTATGTAAAGATACCGAATCCTGAAAGAGTATATGGAAATTACAATTAGTCCTTGGCATTTAATTGTAATCATTATTCAGGACAAAATATCAAAATAAAGAAGCCAATTTTTGGTCATGTCAAGGATCATTGCTTATCACTAAAATATATATATATATGACTTTCTGCTTTTTGTGTATGAGAAACTTCTTTCCTTAGATACCTACCTTCTTTAATCTAGGATTTAAATTAATATAACTATAGTTTATGATTAGCTGAATAGCTTCGTTAGCAATTTCTTCATCAGGTGATTCCATGGCTATTTTCCAAATGAAATCCATTCCTATCAATTCCAGCTTTTCTACATACTGCTCAAAAGAAAAAAAATTAAATTAGAAAGCATATCCAGATCACAAAATTACAAAATCACAGACAATTATTTTGTTACACCATGAGTCCACACCTCTTCAGTTCAATATGAATTAAGGCTGCAAAACCTCAACTACATATGAAAACAATAATATGGAACTTTAAAAAGCACCCAACCACAGACGCACTGGGCAAATTCCATGGGTACCAGGACAGGTATGGCGATATCTCTTTAGACATCCCTAGACTCAAACTGGACATCCAGTTTGACAGGCTACTGAAGAAGAAATAGAGCAGGAATGAGATGGGCACCATTTTCATGAGCTTTTCTTCAAAAGGAAACACACTCAAGCCTGAAGTGGTCACTAACTCTTGGGGCTCAATCTGGTCTTTCTAAAGCTCAGTAAGAAACAGCATTCTTACCATCCAGGAAGCCATGTCCTGAATGAAAAGGACTCGGGGAAAAAAAAGTTAATTTTTGCCCCCACCTTTTTAAAAAGGCATGTATAAACATAAATATAAGCTGTAGATCCTAGTTTTCTTGCTTCACTGTCTATTCCTATATTTTTCTCCCCAAATCCCTGCCATTGTGATCCTAGAATGATGACTGTGCTTGCTTTTTAGGTACATGTGAATTGTTGGATCTGATGAGTTGGAAGCTTAGGTAAACGATCCCTGCTCTGCATTCATGTAGCCACAGGAGGCCACTGACTGTCCCTAGATCAGCCAGAAACAGCGGGAAGTGAGGAGAGAGTGGTGTCCTCCCGAGTAGCTGGTGAGACAGGGTAGTGCAGGAAGGAGCCTCCCTTACACTCTAGGAGAAGCTCTGTTATCAACGTAGTAGCTGGCAGTCAAGGAGATGCCATTCTTAAAAATAAAATCCATGTTATCTCTCAAATATAACACATTTTTTTTTCTGAAATCAAGTTATACTAGATTATCCAAACTATCTAGATTTGAGAATAATGTACTTACCAACTGAGCTCCTTGTCTTTTCAATCGATGATCACAAAGATTCACATTTTCAAAAAAAGTCTTAAATAAGTTAAAACCTGTAATTATAGAATGTCAAATAAATTCACGTACTCTAGGTAACACAGATAATCAACGAAAAGACTCAAAGTGGTTCAAGAACTAAAACCATAAAACTCTTGGCAATGGTTGCTTAGCTATGGTACCAAAAGCAGAAGCAACAGAAAGAAATGTAAGTAAATCAGATATAATCAAAATTCAGTGCTTCAAATGACACTACCAAGAAAGTGAAAAGACAACTCACATAATGGAAGAAAATACCTGCAAATCAAGAATCTGATAAGGAGCTAGTATCCAGAATAAATAAAGAACTCTTACAACTCAACAATAAACAGACAACCCAATTTTAAAATAGGCAAAAGATTGTAAGATTTCTCTAAAGAATATACACAAATGGCCAAAAAGCACATATAAATAGATGCTTAATATAATTAGTCACCAGAGAAGTACAAATTAAAACTGTTACATTTGGCTGGGCATGGTAATCTCAGCACATTAGGAAGCTGAGGCAGGTGGATCACCTGAGGTCAGGATCGCCTGAGGTCAAGCCAGGCTGGTCTTAAACTAAAACTACAAAAATAAATACAGAAATCTATTAGAAATAACAAAAATTAACTGGGCACGGTGGCATATGCCTACAATCCCAGCTGCTCGGAAGCTGGGGTAGTTGAATCACGTGAACACGAGAGGTGGAGGCTGTAGTGAGCCAAGATCGTGCCACTGCACTCCAACCTGGGTGACAGAGCTGTCTCAAAACAAATGAACAAACAGACAAAAAAACACCCATGAAATTTTGATACCATTTTATAACCATTTAGGATGTCTAAAATAAAAAAAGGCAGATAATAACAAGTATTGGTAAGAAAGTGAAGACACTGGAACTCTCATACATTGCTGGTAGGATTACAAGATAATGTGGCACTTTGCAAAACAGGCAGCTCCTCAAAGGTTAATTATATGTCACAATCTGACTTCTAGATATACATTCAAGAGAAATGTACTCGTAGCTACAGAAAAACTTGTACATGAATGTTTATAGCAGTATTAACCATAATATCCAAAAAGTGGCAACCATCAAAACGTCCATCAGCTCATGAATGGATAAATAAAATATGGTATACCCACATAGTGGATTATTATAAAGCCATAAAAATAGAACAAAGTACTGATACATGCTACAACCTGGGTGAACTGTGAAAACATTATGCCTTAACATTATGAAAGAAGCTAGAGACAAAAGATAACATTGTATGATTCCACTCATATCAAATGTCCAGATTAGGCTAATCCATAAAGACAGAAAATAGATTAGAGGCTGGATAAAGGGAGGAATGGAAAGTGACTATTAATGGGTATAGGGCTTATTTTTGGGGTGATGAAAATATTCTGGGATTGGAATAGAGTGAAGGTCACATAATTTTGTGAATATACTAAAAGCCACCAATTGTACACTTTAAAAAGTGAGTTTTATGGTATGTAAATTATATCTCAATTTAAGAATTCAATAAAAAGAAACACCTGAGAGGAGGATTTCCATACTTTAATAGTTAATTTAATTTAATGATAAATTTTATTTTATGATATGTAAATTATATCTCAATTTAAGAATTCAATTAAAAGAAACACCTGAGAGGAGGATTTCCATACTTTAATAGTTAATTTAATTTAATAATAAATTTTATTTTATGATATGTAAATTACATCTCAATTTAAGAATTCAATTAAAAGAAACACCTGAGAGGATTTCCATAATTTAATAGTTAATTTAATTTAATAATAAATTTTATTTATTAACAGTAAATAGTTAATATTATTCTGAATCCTTTAAAAAGACAATTTGATCTAGCAGGCCATATGATTTAAACACTAATTATAAGATTCCATTCATATAAAAAGGAATTTGAGTACTAAATATGTTTTATATGCACAAGAAAAATTCTAGATATTCCTAACTGTTTAGTTGCTTCTGAGAAGGAGGATTACAGGTAAAGGAAAGAATAACACTTCTTACTTAAAAGTACTGGAAAAAATGAAAGCTTTTTCCTACCATTCATAGTGATTTCATATGACTCCAATTTAAGAATTTTCTCCTTGAATAGCTGCTGCTGCACATCACTCTCAAGATCATGCTGCCCTTTTGTAAACCATTCAAAACACATCTGTGGAGTAAGACAGTATTACTCTATAACTAAGATCTATTGCAGGCAAATACATATTCCAAACTGGAAAAGTAAAGATAAATTAATACTTCAAATGTTTATATTGTCAAAATACCACTCAAAGCTAAAATGCTTGGAATTCTGAAATTAAATGAAGCAGTTACTAGCCATCTTTTCTCTAGATAATGAAAATATCTACTCATATTTTTCACTGGATTTTGTACTTGGGTTTTTCCATCAACATTTACTGCCTGCTTGCTCCAGGCACTATGCTGGGCACTGTCACACAGTGAACCCTTTCAACAAGTCTATAAAATAGTTAATATTATTCTGTCAAACAAGATGAGGAAATGAAATTCACTGTTAAAAAATGTCAAGGCAGGTGTTTTGCTCCTGATTTAATCTATCTTTGGCTGTTTAATTATAGTTTAAAAAAATTTGTCCAGGGACCAATTCTTTTTTACTGTTTTTGGGGTGCAACATCATTATAGGAACTCAAAGTTTTCTGTTGGTAACTTAAAATTAGTTTCATGTGGAGGGGAAAAGAACTTAAAATATATCTAGAATTCTTTATCTATACTTATTTGGTTAAATTTGGTATTTTATCGAGAATGGTATCAAAATTACCAAAGAACTTGCACATTTATTTTTATCATGAATATATACTATATAAAACATTTTTTCAGCACTTCCAGTTCTTGGCCCATACTATTTATGCGTATATAAACTGAATATAAAGTATTTAGAAGATGTGAGACATACAGAAAAAATGAACTATGTAACATTTCTTCCTTCCTTTATCCATAATACCATCTTCTTACCTCTCTATCTAGTTCACAAACATCCTGGCCAGTCACAAGACACTCCCAGATCTCCCTGGCACGATTCCAACCCAGATACAGAGTAGCTTCTTGCAAGAAAAATGCCAGAAATTTTAGATGTGCCTCTAAATACTGCAAAAAGAAATAATGCTACTTAGTTAACTCCAGGCATTCATTCCTAAAAGCAACATTAAAACAAAACTAAACTTTAAATTTTAACAACAGTTTTACTTAATCCTTTTTCATATAATTTAGGGTAAAGTAAATACTAAAAATAAAAATCTGTTTACAAGTTGGTAGTATAACGTAATAGAAGCTATCTCAAGTCTATTAGAAATCTGATTGATTTTGGGTGTCAATAAAACGTAATTACAGCAATCTCAAAGTAAAATACTATAAACTCACAACTGATGAGTTAAGATTTTTCCTAATTTTTAAAAAGACAATAATATTACTGATCAATTGATTTGAAAAACAAAACCCATTATCCACAGAATTAACAATTATTATTTCAGAACAAAGACAAAAAAAGATGTTCATTCCTTCATCATATGAAAGATAACCCACAAACATCAAGATACAAAACTGTTCCATCATTATAAAGATAACCTCATACTACTCTTTATAGTTACAGCTAACAAAAATTCTTTTTATAGTACAAGTATAAAAAGGCCAAATGAATGCTGTAAATCATGAAGCAAAAACACAAGGCCTGATACCTCCCGGTAAGTGTACCGGCCATCCACTAGCGTTGAGCCACTTAAGCCTCCCTGCCCGGCCACAGCAGCTGCAAGCCGATGACAAGCGATCAAACTTCCAGTTACCAATTTCACTATTTCAAAATTTTTCTTCAAGTCTTGAATGATGCTCTTGGCAAAAACAAAACAAAAAAAGTGATAGTGAGAACCTGCAGTTATTCTGTTGGTTTAATACTGCTATTTAAGGATGTAGTCCTAGGTGAGACAAAGCAAACATAAGAATTTCCTCATTCAGTATTTCCTATGTACAAGTAAATAAAATCAATCTGTACATTTACTAGAAAATAAACTTCTTTACTAACATTTGCCATCTAAAAAATATTCCTTTTATTTAAAAAAAGTCTTTAAAAATAACCATTTCACTTCCTGTCCACTTTTCTGGATCATTCTTCCCAAGTCTATATACTGAGGAAATTCTAGTACTTTAAGCAAACTAATCCTTTTGTCTTACAAAACAAGCTTTACAATCTTTTCAAACCAATTTTAAAACTACCATTCTAACTTTTAAAAACTGGCTTAATTATTTCAAAATCAAGCAAATAAAAAGGAAATGAGTTAAGGAGATATATATATATATATAAAGTTCCACAGAAATGAAAGCAGAGTGATGCTTAAACTCAAGATTACTAAATAAATGATGTAAGTGAATTACATTAATAACCCAAAAAACAGTGACTATAAACTCAGTAATTTTAGTCATGTTTTGTTATTATATAAGGTCATGCAAGTAACTGCGTAATAATAAAAAATAGCTATACCCTTACCTTGTCTTGCTTTTGATAGGTTTGTTTTATGAATGAGCGAGTAATTTCATGGAGCTGACGCAAAGCTGGTACCACCCATACAAACTGGGGATTATTAAGCTGAGATGACTAGAGTTAAAAAGAAGTTACATTAATTAAATTTAGAATAAACAGCAGATTCATTTATTGGCTATAAAAAATTTCCAAGTCAATCAGGTTTACTGTTACACATTTTATTTCACGCTTTATATTGACCATTTATAGCTTATCTCCATGCACTCATAAATCAGTCTTCAACTTCTTATTCTGCATGCAATTTCCTAAGGACAAGAACTGCAAACAGGAGTGGATGTGAAGTGACAGTAAATGTACAGGGGTACATCAGCAAAAAACAGACAACAAGGAATTAGCAACTTCAGAGGATAGATTAAGTAGCACAGGCTGCTAAGTCATGTTGACACAAAATAAATTGATGGCCAAAGCTTAACTTGGATAATACTGAACTGGATGGTGGAGTAAGAATATTGCTTTCTATAATTATATGATTAAGATAC
This sequence comes from Saimiri boliviensis, assembly GCF_048565385.1. NCBI lineage: Eukaryota > Metazoa > Chordata > Mammalia > Primates > Cebidae > Saimiri > Saimiri boliviensis. Next base: position 53,602,476 of record NC_133459.1, read on the forward strand.
CAATGATATGATCAAGACACTGATAGTGGTCTAAATACTAAAGAAAATATTCATAATCTGTATTTCCTAGTTAAAACACTTTCATAAGAGGTAATTCTACCTTTTATTATTACAGACACTTTACACTTATACTGTACATTTTTCAAACATTTTCAAATATATTGTTTCTGAAACTGCTACATGACAATCGAGATCTTCATAGTACAATCTAAAAAGTCTACTGTTCATGTAATACTCTTTATAAAGAGAATTGCTTTTTTAATAAATAGCATCTTTCGAAATATGAAATTTCAAAATTCGGTAAAAATTTCAGTTTAAACATGACTATTAAATCTCTAACCAAAAAGCTGAGTAAAAACTTAAGTCCTCAGCATTCTTCAGAGGCTAAAGTTTTTGTTTTAAAGCCTCCTTGTTCTATCGAGCCTTAGTGTAAGATGAAGACTCTTGTGGAGGGGAAACATACTTTTGGTGTCTTTGTAGAAAAACATCTCACTATTGAATATGTAAATATGAGCAAGTTATTGTTACACAATACTTTTTTCCTTGCCTCATAGAGATCAGCCAATCATCAATCAGCAAATACCGTATTTCCTAGATTCTAAGACACAGACTTCATATATTTTAACATTTCTAAAATTGACACTTTAAACAATTATGTCAAAAGAAACTCACTAGCCACTAGGCACAGAAGTAAGTTTTTATATAGCTGTGCTTACCTGAGTATGTGCAAACTTAGCTGTACACAAAAGGTATTTGTTCATCTACCTGTCATTTCAGTTGTTACCTGGTATAGGTAGTACCGTAAACAAGAATGGCTTTCTCACTTAAATTTGGAACACTAATTTGTTACTTAAATATTATGAAAAAGATTACACCCTAATGCGGCACTAGCCAGCTGTGTGCATCAACACAATTAAAATAAAAGAAAATGGTCAGTGGTCTCACACTAAAGCATTTTCCAAAGCCAGGGGAAGTTGAGATGACAGACTCATACTCTTTGAAGGGCTATATCACTCAGCAGTAAATGTCTCTCTGTCCTAATCTGCACCTTATTTCGAGAGAAAGTGTTTAACTTTTAACAGTGTACACAACTCAATTATGAAAAAAAGCAGCTTGAGTTTTACAAAAGAGAACAAGCACACAAAACTCCATATTCATCAACATGCCTCAAAATTACACAGCCAATCTTAAAGATTTCAGAGACGTTCAAAGCATTGCTATATATAATGCAAAGCAGTGTGCTCCTATGAAGCTGTTCATAATTGTTCAAAAAAAGGCTTAGACTCAACCTCTGATTAAGAATCTAAACCAGTGGTCCATAACTGCAAAATGAACAGCTTCTTTTCTCTTCTTTGCAAATTTATTAAGTCTGAGATGCAAGCTGCAATCACTGGCATCTTAGAATCACAGAAATAAGGTATATATATATAAAAGGCCAACTACTTGTGAAATTAGCTGGAATATTTCTGGCTACACTGTAAAAGTTGCAAAATGACAATAATAGAAACTGTAAGGTTTATATCCAAACAGATACCTTCCCCAAAGGATTAGAAAATTGGGACATAAATATGAACTCTTCAGCAATAAGCAAATATATTAAAAAGTATCATCATGGCCAATTAAGTCAATTATAATGACCATATTTTTATTTAATATTGAAAATTATCCTTTGAAGTTAACTCATGATACAATAAAATTCAAAGAAAAAGTCTATAAAATTAGAATGCAAGAATTATTTCTGATAAAGCCTTTTTTAAGTTTAGCAAACAGGAAAGATGTTATTTATTTCAACTTATCTATGACATGGTGCCAAGTTACAAGAAAAATTTAAATTACTCTTTTCCAATTATAAAAGGGGCAAAAGATTGTAATGAACAATTAAAATGAAGATATCTGATAATGTCATGGAGTGGAGGTTTCATAAGAAGGAGCTAATGGGATGTCTAAATTGGACTCAACATTAGATGAAGCCTTAGAGGTCAATTGGTTTAGCCTGCAAACCTATGCCTAAATTCCCTTTATTCATTTTTTTATAAAGTGACTGACTTACAGTATTTCCAATGATGAGGAACTCACAACCTCAGAAGGAACTGAGTTCTGTTTTCAGACTGTTCTCACATAAAGTTCACTGACATTGAAACATGCTTCTACATAACTTTTTAGGAGACAGAAAAAGTAAGCTGAATGAAACTTCTCTGTAACAATGCTCTTCGTATTTAAAGAAAGCTTTCATATTTTCTTGAGTTCTCTTGTCTCAAAGTTGAACATTCCCACTTTCTCATCTGTCTGCTTTTCCAGATCTATCCTTTTACTTAGGACCACGGCAAAGTTTTTTGATTGGGAGGACGAATTCTAAAAGTATTTTCTCCTGTACTAACCACATCATATGAAAGTATCTGTACTGAGGATATCTTGCTACTCTTACTTTCTGTTAGGTGTTTTGGCAGTAGAGATGATTCAGCTATTATCTATGTGAGGCTTTCGGCATCCTCATAGGGTGAAGGGGATGAAGTAAGAGGAAGGGAAACCAACACTGGCTGAAAGCCTGTCAGGCACTATAGTAGGTGGCCTGAAGATAAACTACTTAAGGAGTATGCAGATAAAACTAACTGAGGAAAAATGAGTTTCTTTTGGTTTAGTTTTTTTTTTTTTTTTGGATGGGTACATTTAAACTTTTTAATTGAAGAAAAACAGAAGTGAAATAAGAGGGAAAGGACTGGGGTAGACAGTGGAAGGTATAGAAGCAGCAAAGGAAAGAGGACCAGGGGAGCCGAGGGTACCCTGCAGAATCTACAGAAATAAAGTTAGGAAATCAAGATCAGAATTTCTGAACACAATAGTGGAACTTGGGAATTTTAAGAGTGTCAAAAGCAGGGGGAGGGGGAATCAGTTGGGGGAATAGAGGTAGCTGAGGGTGGGAGGGGAGTTAAGAAGTGGGTGATCTTGTCTTACCCTTTGCTTAGTTTCTGTGTAGCCTGGCAGGGAGACATAATCCCCAGTCAGCCCACCTTGCTGCCTGGCAGGAAAGGGCATAGCATAGAAAAACACCTTTAGTGGAAGTAAATAATTCACCCCCCTGCCTGGAGCCATATCCAGGGGGCTCTGATCTTCCTACTGCCCCCCTTCAGCAATGTGTATTTTGTGAAAGTCCATGAAAGCACTTAGTAAATAAACTGAAAAGTGCTACATAAAAGGCAAGATGTTATTGTTTGGAATGAAATAACGGTACACCAGAATTTCTTTATTGGGAGCAGTGGGGAAATAAAAAAGAAAGAATATTCAAGTTTCACAAGTAACTCCAAAAATTCTTTTACTTTTTGAGTTTTGAGTTTTGTTATAAAACAACAGACATGAATGAAGTGACTGCAAAGAGAAGCAATAAAGATGCAGTGATGCAACTGACTAAAAAAGCTAAGAAATGCTTAGCTGCAACAAGGAAGGAATAATGGTCAGGAGGAATATTCTGGTTTCAAACGCCGTTTCCCTGGAGGGAGGGAAAAGTCCATTCAGCTTTGACCTTTTATATACAAAGAAATGGGTCTATTGCTGAGAAGAAAAGACCATTTTTCTACAGATATCCTTTTCGTATTACTATTACTACTGAAGGTTACAAACGTCTTCAATAACTCTAAATGAATTTTACTCATAAAGAGAGACTGCTAAATTATCTGTATCACTGAGCTAAGGAAACTAGAAAAATTCAAACTGTATTTGAGTGAAAAGAAAGTAATGTTGTTGAGTCAAAAGAAAAATTCCTCATAACCTGAGAATTACCAGCTCTAGTTTCCAAATACCTTTTAAAATCTCTAAAGCTGGGTTACATGTAGAAAATTCACTTGGTCACATTTCAGTGTCAGAAATATAAAACATAAAGTTCACCAATGCCCCCAACTAAACTTTATGACCAAACCCAACATAAGAAATAAAAGCCTAAGAGTCTTTTAATATACAATAAAAATTAGTTAGCGGTATCCAAGTTCCTTTAAAGAAATACTTAACAAAAGCCAAGAAGTATGTTTTACCAGTGAAATTACTAAGCCACTAGCTATCCTACCAAAAACTTTTCTTATGTGAATAATAAAATGAAAATCAGAAAGTGAAAGCTTTCCCCGTGCTAGGTTTTCAGTTTGGTCTGGGCACCCTGAAGGCCCAGGTGAGAGGACAGTGCTGCTCCAATAGGGGCTGCTGCAACAATAGACACACAGTCCAGTGAGCTGGCCACTGTGATCAGCCCTCTCAGAGGAGAGGCTTGAGGCTTAGGGACTGGAACAACAAGAGAGCTGCAATCATTACTGCTCAATCTGCAAACCACCACCTCCAAGGACAGTCCACAAGTTCACAGTAACCTAGAGCCCCAGTCCCTCTTGTAGAAGTCACTATCCAACCCTGCCTTCTAAAAGCAAGCCCCAGCAACAGGTACTCACTGAGTGACTTTGCCTACAGAATTACTCTAGGAACATGTCTAAATGAAGAACCCGAAACACTACTATGTGCCATCAATGACTAAACCTCCTTCCCTTCTCTCATTCTATCAACGTTCCTCCATTTCTCCCTAATGGGAGAAAAAAAGTGTAATATTTCTTTAGAACCCACTGTACTTATTATGCATACCTTGGATTTAATTTCAAAAAGAAAAACTAAGTTGAAAATCTTTTAATTTTATGACAATTATATGATAAAATTACTCTCTGAATGTGACACTAGATTTTTTTTCCCATTAAGGGTCAGTAACTACCCAAGCTTTAAATAATAAAGCATAGGTCATAAATATTTAGACATCAAGCTTGACTATGAACATTACTCTAAGAAACACTAAAACACACTATTATTTTAAAACTGTGATGCAATTTATTAAAAGGAATTATTAAACTAGTATACCTTTTGGTTGGTTCCATCTGCAAATTCTTACCTTGAATCCATCCTTCTTGTTTTTTTCCAAACCTGACCATTCTCCAGGCTGAAAATTCATTTTAAGAGAAATATAAGTGACTTTGTAAAAGCAATACTAATTTCCCAATCTTTAAGGTAAGAGCTTCTAGACAGGGCATGTAGTTTAATTTATGTAACAGGGGAGGAAAATTATTTGGCTCTAATTACTCAGGGAATACTGTTGGTCTAACAACAAAATCAGATCAAAGCTGAAACCAACCCTCTTAATATCTTCTATGCACTTGATGATGTAGCTCCTCTTGATTGCTTCTTTCACTGCATATGCATCACTAAGGATTGTCAGGTGCTCCTCCAAGGCCTGCTGAATAAGGCTACTGGGCAGGGTTGGAAGATGAGCCAGTTCCCAGAGTACGTCTAATACCTACAATAATATCACATATGATCAACCAGCCAATATGCAAACAGCTGCTTTGAGCATTTGTAGCTAGAAAAATCCATTTGATTCTCCTGCCTTTCCAGAAGTGGTCTCAAAGCGAGCTTCCCGGCCTATTCGTCCAATCAGGCTCAATAGCTTCTGTCTTACTCTATCACTCTCAGTCTCCCAGCTCTGTAGAATGGAAAAGACACAGGAATTGCTTCACGATCAAACTGGCAAAATATGCAAAAACTTTAAAGTTGAGCTAAAAACAGTAACAACATAAGAAAAGTACATTTAAACACTGCTAATTGGGGAGTGGGGAGGAAGGGTTCCAGGACCTCAAAAGAACTTATTTTAAGAAAATTTAAAAGTAAGCAAGTCTGACTGAATACATACCTTCTGAATGAGAACAAACAAATGATTAAGCTGATCTGAATTAAATTTCACAGCCGCTGCAGCAATAATAGTATGAATGTTCTCAATCACAGTAGATGATTGTCCTGACTGGAAAAGGAACCAGTGGAATAAAGTTAAGTCTTGGAACATGGAACAACCTAAGTCTTCCCCCTGGTAATTTACAGAAGCATAAGCAAAAATATAACAAAGATAAACTGACTGTAGTCTAATCAGCATCTACCTGCATAACAATACTGGCAATACTATACGAAGCAACCATTATTAATTGTTATCAGCTGGCCTTATTTAAATTCCTAGCAGCATTAATTCTTTAAATGAACAATGTAAAACAAAAACAAAAAACAAAAAGCAAAACCACGAGAATCAAGTTCTCAATCGGACATATTTCACTTTAAGAAGAGAACAAAGTATTTTCAAATGCTAAAAGATTTAAACTGATTGAATTATAAAACAAATGTGCCCACTTTGGGCATTTTATAAATGATCCTGAAGGTTCCAGTTGAGCATATTACCTGCCTTATTTTTCATTTTACTCATATTTTGTGATTTCAATTCATGTTTATTTATCCCATGGGCAATAAGTCTTTGCTGCAGAACTATAGACCCTATTGTCAACCTTAAGGTTAAAATTCACTTTATAACCTCAATTGTGTCACTGTCATGCCTCATTGTTCGTGTGAGAGACTGAAAGACAAGAGGACATTTTAGATTCAATTTCTTAAGAATTTTCTCAGCATCTACTAGGTATGTAGAGTCATTGATTGAATGTAGTAGGAATATACAATATATAAGTCATGGTCTCTAATCTTTCAACCTTATGTGGATTCGAAATTTATACTCGCAAAACAATTACTACATGAGTGTATTCCACCAAGGTCAAGACATAGGAAGTAATATCTTGGGTCCTGGGACTGTTTTCTTTTACTCCTGCACCTGATTTTTTGTAGTCTGCTCTGTAATGCTGGGCTGGGAGCCTGCCAACTACATTTCCCAGCTCCTCTGCCAGCTATCTTCCTGTTATGTTCTGCCAATGAGAGGAAGTGCTGGGAGGTGAGCAGCAGGATGAAGGATGAAGTATGCGTGAATCAGGCTCAGAGTGGATGCAGATGCTGGTTGTAGCAGCAAGGGACTCTGGAAACCTTGGTGCCAGGAACACCTCTTTGACAGTTCCAGCACTTAAAAGTAAAAGTATCTCCAAGAGCAGTTTCTTTTCCTTGAACTTAATATCCCTTCTTTCTTTTTGTTTCTACAACATTCTCTTTTTTTTTTTTGTTCCTCTACCTTACCTAGCAACACCTTTGTAAACAGTCCCTTGTAGTCAATTCCCTCTGTTTGATATACCTAGCATAGTTTCTGCTTCCTGACTAGATTCTAACTGATACAGTGACTAACTTAATATAGTCAAAGTGTGCTCCAGGTTTTTCTCTGGCTTACCAACTAGATGTAGAATAATACCATTAATGAAATAGACTGGAGAATGATTAGGTTTGGAAATAATGAATTTGAGATGCCAATGCATTACACATGTGAACGTGTGTTACATATTTAGATATATTGCACTGAAGCTCCAAGAAGACACCCGAATTAGAGATATAATTCATAGAGTCAACAGCATACAAATGTTGTCAAAGTCATAGGAGTTCCTGCAACTGACTTATGAAAGCTAATGCAGTGAGAAAGGGGCTAAGATCTAAGGCAGGCGTCCCCAAACTACGGCCCGTGGGCCACATGTGGCCCCCTGAGGCCATTTATCCGGCCCCCCGCCGCACTTCAGGAAGGGGCACCTCTTTCATTGGTGGTCAGTGAGAGGAGCACAGTATGTGGCAGCCCTCCAATGGTCTGAGGGACAGTGAACTGGCCCCCTGTGTAAAAAGTCTGGGGACGCCTGATCTAAGGCATGGAAAAAAAACCAAAGTCAAAGTAGAAGAGAGTAAGTTAGTAAAGGGGACACAGAAAGGAATGCCAGGAAAGTTAGGAAAACCAGCAAAATGGACTATGACCCAAGTGAAGAAAAAAGAAACTGAAGACTGTGTTGGATTCTGTCATACCTCTTGACAGTCCTAGTAAGATGAGATCTACAAACTTATCTATCATCCTTATTTAATAGGGACTAAATGGGGAAAAAATATTAACAAAAATAAACAACATAATCAAAAGAACACTAGACTGATAAACAAAGACACACACCTATTCCTAGCTCTGCTACTAACTGCTATATAACCTTTTCATTTTTTAATTTAAAAACTGAGAAGACCAGACTAGATCAGCAGTTTGAAACTTCTTGTGGTGAGTGGAATTGTTTCCAAATATACAATCTTAACAAAAACCTGAAACTGTAAAGTGGATTAGCTGCTTTGTTTAAAGCAAGATAAAGGTTCTGTTTCCCTGCCCATTCACCACACCCCTCCCTCTTCTGTAGTCCAAAACCATTAAGAAAAGGCAAAAATAATTCTGATCAACCTACCTGTATCTTCCAAATTTTAGTGAGCTCATCTAATGATAATTTACTGCCCAAGAGTTCAATAATTCCCTTTATACGGTCACAGTATTGTGCTTGGTCTATGTTGCCTAATTGAGGAAAACATGAGAGAGAGAAAGTCAGATACAGTGAACACTGACTCTCTAGAATTATATTAATTTAAAACAACAGTAACTTGCTATAAGATCATTTAAAAGGAAAAACAGTCAAAGCAACAATTTTGCATACTTTTTAATACAAAGACATATTACTTAAATTATGTTAGGTAATTTTCATTTTTTTGAAAGCAACTTACCTTCCAGTGCAATTGACAGAACTGAGTTTTCAACTAGCCAATCTAATAATCTGTCTGTATCTATAGCATTCTTCACAGATTTGGATAAAGTGCTATCTTCTATTAGTTTGGTTACCTAAAAAGACAAGATTATTGTGACTGAATCTAACATACATTATCAAATATTCATATATACATAATTTTTATAATGTTACAATATGCTTTGATAATTAGCCTAAATGTACCAAAGGCCAGTTAAAAGAAGTTACCATTTGTGATGTCACTTTAAAAAGAACATGGAGGGCCAGGGCACAGTGGCTCACACCTGTAATCCCAGCACTTCGGGAGGCCACAGTGGGTGGACCACTTGAGGTCAGGAGTTTGAGACCAGCCTGGCCAACACAGAGAAACCCCGGAGTCTGAGAGCAGCCTGGCCAACATAGAGAAACCCTGGAGTTTGAGACCAGCCTGGCCAACATAGAGCAACCTGTCCCTACTAAAAACACAAAAAATTAGCTGGGTGGGGTGGTGGGCACCTGTAATCCCAGCTACTTGGGAGGTTAAGGCAGGAGAACTGCTTGAACCCGGGAGGTAACAGTTGCAGTGAGCAGGGATTGTGCCATTGCACTCCAGCCTGGATGACAGAGTAAGACTCCATCTCAAAACAACAACAACAACAACAACAACAAAAAACGCCAGGAGCGACGGCTCAAGCCTGTAATCCCAGCACTTTGGGAGGCCGAGGTGGTGGATCACGAGGTCAAGAGATCGAGACCATCCTGGTCAACATGGTGAAACCCCGTCTCTACTAAAAATACAAAACATTAGCTGGGCATGGTGGCACGTGCCTGTAATCCCAGCTACCTACTCAGGAGGCTGAGGCAGGAGAATTGCTTGAACCCAGGAGGCGGAGGTTGCGGTGAGCCGAGATCACACCATTGCACTCCAGCCTGGGTAATAAGAGCAAAACTCCGTCTCAAAAAAAAAAAAAAAGAACATGGAGTCATTCTTACAGCTCTCATTCCCTGGACCACTGCTAATTACTCAGGGATGAACATTTAACCCAGACCTCAATCAGAGCACTATGTGGAAAGTACACACAAGTGTCCGGAAGACACTTCATATACAGAAAGAGTCAGTCTCTCACTGGTGATGGGAACTGCAGGATGTGAAACATGGGATCTATTCATTGTCTTGATCTCTACCATATGAAAAATGTTGAACTGTAGGCAGAGAGGGAGCAAGGCCAAGATACGAAGAAAAGCACGGATGACACTTGGACAGAGTCCTGACAGTGGGTGGATCTCAAATTCTAGTTGTTCTGTTGCCCACATGTGCCCGCCCTTTCTTGGTCTGGCTATTCAATCCTTCATTCATGTGAAATAACCCAGCCTCTTTTCAATAAACTCCTCTTTTGTCCTAAAATGGTTCAAGATGAGTTTCTTTCACTGGTACCACGAATCCTAACTATACAAAACTGAAGGAAAAATAACTGAATTTTAACTGAACTGCATGGGCTCCATGTGTCACACACCAAAACCAACTGCACTGTTTCTGTGGATTTAAGTTCAGGAAGCTACAGAAAATTATTTCCATTATTTCATCTCGACCAACACTGTTGCAGTCAGTTTGTTTTTGTCTCAACCCCAGTTACAAGATTTGGTTTAAGTAAACTTACATCTGAAATAAAACAAAATGAACTGTACTCTTAGAGCAAAAGTGAATCTCAAACTGTATATTCTAAGGGATTATATTCTAGGAAATTTCACAAAAACACTAAATACTGTAAATATTTCAGATGTAAATTTTGAAAGTAACACAGAAGATGTCTTTACTAACAATTATATAAAAGACAACATTTTATACATATCGTCTTTTTATATGACTATAATAAATCATTCATATTTCCCATTTTTATATTAACAAGCACAACCTTTGGTAGACCTAAGTAGCTGTACATTAGGTCTTATAGAAACGAATGCAAAACTTACTTCTTTGAGAGAATTCATTTTAGCACTAAAATGTGGTGATTTCAGCATGCGTAGCAGAATGTCTAGTCGAAGGTCATCCACAATTGTCACCAGATCCGGTTGGAAGCGCATGCAAAGTAACTTAATGGCAGACAACAGCTCAGGGATGCTAACCAATCTCTTTTATTTAATAAAAACAAAAAACAAAAAAGGAACTGTAAAGACATTTTTATCCCAATTCTTATAACATACACAAGAACATAGGGTAACAACAGTCTGTCGCTATCTGATATTCTACAAGGCCAATTAACTTCATTTTGCTTAGAAACAAAAGTTAGCACACGGGAAAGGGAATGGTCCTGTGAACAAATTAGGGTATACAAAATAAATCATGTTAAATTTAAGTGGCAAAATTGCTTTAAACAACTCTAGGTAAGTTTTTTTTTTTTTGAGACGGAGTTTCGCTCTTGTTGCCCAGGCTGTAGTGCAATGGCGCGATCTCGGCTCACCGCAACCTCCGCCTCCTGGGTTCAGGCAATTCTCCTGCCTCAGCCTCCTGAGTAGCTGGGATTACAGGCACACGCCACCATGCCCAGCTAATTTTTTGTATTTTTAGTAGAGACGGGGTTTCACCATGTTGACCAGGATGGTCTCGATCTCTTGACCTCGTGATCCACCCGCCTCGGCCTCCCAAAGTGCTGGGATTACAGGCTTGAGCCACTGCGCCCGGCCGGTAAGTTTTAATCCTGTATTATTTTTAAAGCTTCCTCTATGCCAATTGTGATACTATCAACATCATGTTAGTAAAATTCTGAATGGTATCACTTACTAAGAACACTATATTAACTCTATTGACTGAGGTAATGACTATCACTGATGCTTCAGAAACAGCACTTTTTAATTAGAAAATGTAAAGTTAATTTGATGTGAATGCATGTGACCAGAATCCAAACAGCATGGTGTGTGAACCCTGCCAAGTCTTGGCTCTGCTGTGAACTACTGGCACTAGGGCCTATCTGGCTGGAGAGAGCGTTTACCTTGTCTTTGAGGTCTTTCTCTTCCACGCTCCGTACATCCTGGATTGTGGTAAGAATGACTGGGTCTAGCATGGGCTGCAGAAATAAAATGCTAGTTATTAAGAACACTCAAAGCTGTCCCCAAAGTAGAGAGAGATAGTGCTTCTTCATCTACAATTTCCAAAGAAGAGGGTGCAATGAAAAGATAAAAATTTTTGTATTAGGGCAGCACTAACTATCTAATACTGTCAAATAAACCTTTAACTGACTCTACTTAATTTGAGGTGCCTCAGCTTCTTTAATATCTTATAAAAGTATCTTACAAAGGTAATTTTGAAGAGTGACTCAAGATACACAGTCTAACTTTTAAAACACTAAGCATGAGAATAAATTGTTTTTATAATAAATATTTTGTTTAATTTTTAAAAATGAATATAAACACAGACCATGAAAAATATGCTGTCATATGAATTACTTTGGCTTACTGATGTGAATGAGGCCTATAGATGAAATTCATACAATACATTGCTCCAGAATGGTAATGGTAGCACAACCAGATAACTAACTCTAAAGAGTATGTGAGAATGGTAAAATATTAGCCATGAATACATCTAAATTATCACTTCCATATAAGTAAGAAAATATTTAAAACGTAGCTGATGAAGAAAGAAGATAAACAATATTTGGCTGTTAAAGCCAAGAATAGATTAGCAATGAGCTAAAATGACATCAGGCACTTATCCAGAAGAATTTCTTCATTTACACTTATGCCAATTGTACAGGAAGGAGAGAGAGCTGTTATGGTTGAGAATCACAATTTTCTTTAAAGCATGTGCTATGCCCTGTTTAATCCTTACTGCAACTCTTGAGATAGCTATTATGATTACGGCTATTCTACAAATGAGAAAAATTGAGGCATACAAGTTAAATAAGAGTCTTCTGAAGTCATACAAGTAGCAAGTGGTAGAGTCAACTGTTATGTAAGTAACATGTATTATGGTATAAATTAATTGCTGAATGAATTTAATTTTGAATGGTTTGACATAATTAAAGATGAAGACAGAAGTGCTTGGTTGGGAATTCATACACTTCTTGTTCTTTTTAAAGTACATTCTGTTTATATATATAAAACCTACAATTTCTAAAGACCTTAACATTAGTTAGCAGCTGGGATATTTATGCTAAATTCTCTTCCACAGAGCAAGGCATGAGTAAAGAGCATGCATTTAAAACCCAATCAGACCCTCAATATTAAATTATCAATGTTTATTATTAAAATATTACAAAGTCCAATCACTTTGCCTCTTTATGTCTTAGTATTTCAGCTATGAAATTAATGACTATATCTATATGCTTAATAAACTGAAGGAGCATTAGCTGTTTCTAAGGAGTTTAATATACGGAATGAAGAAATATATAAACAACTATCCTATGTCACCTAAAACTCTTGCAGTATTACCTTGACATCTAAAGAAAACATTTAACATTTAGAAATAACAGAAATTGGCCAGGCACAGTGGCTCACGCTTGTAATCCCAGCACTTTGGGAGGCCAAGGCAGCTAGATCACGAGGTCAGGAGTTTGAGACTAGCCTGGCTAGCATGGTGAAACCCCATCTCTACTAAAAATACAAAATTTAACTGGGCATGGTCGCTTGTGCCTGTAGTCGCAGCTACTTGGGAGGCTGAGGCAGGAGAATCGCTTGAACTGGGGAGGCAGAGGTTGTAGAGAGCTGAGATTGTGCCACTGCACTCTGGCCTGGATGACAGAGTGAGACGCTGTCTCAAAAAAAAGAAAAAGAAAATGAAAAAGAAACAACAGAGATTTCCAGAACCTACTAAAAAAAAAAATCCCATCTCCCTTATTAAAGTGGCCCTAAGTAAATGTGACATTGGAAAGAAGGAATAGTGCATTTAAAAATACTGCTCCAAAGGACACTATGCTTTCAAAACCACTTATGGTGATTTTTTAAAAGCTCTAAAAAAGTTACAAGGTCCACTGACTTATTTATAAAAATAAATAAATAAATAGAAGTATTTTAATGTGACATTTTGTTCAGTAAAACTTGTTAACTGAAATGCAAAGGAAACAAGATAGTAGAATAGGCTTTTAGTATTAGAAAACGCAACACTCCCAGCTTGACTGTTCTATGACCTGCTGACTTAAAATCCTACCGAGGCAGGAAATCAGACAAGATGTGCTGTTAAGCTGATATTCAAAAGTGAGCCAGTAAGTGAGCCTAGCCGATTTAATACATAAATACTAATCTGATTTAATACATAATGGCATTGATTCCTTAAATAATCCTGTGAAGCAAATAAGGATATGCTGCCTACTTTATAGATAAGAAAATGAAAAATAAATAAAAATTATATTTGATAAAATGATAAACTGAAAAGGTAAACAGCCTTCTCAAATGTTAGGTTTCCTATACTTCAAATTATTCAATAATTTTTATTATCTGATGGCATTTTTATTAAAAGGATAGCTAATGCAAAAAAAGGAGACACTCTGGATTAAAGACCATTCTGAATAACCTGATAAAAGGAAGTTATTACTGCTTGCATGTCTTCAATCATATGAAGTAACGTGAAATGGTTTAATCCTACCTGTACCACAGAGGAATTGAGGTACTCTGCACACACTCCTAAGGGTTGAATCAATGCTGAGACAGCCTGGAAAAAGACAGTGAAGATTAGAATTACAAATGAGAGGATTTTTTTTCCTGTCAAAATTAAACAAATCCCTTTTCACATATCAGAGAAAAATTTAAATCGTGATTTGATCAAATCATGAATAAAAGACTAGAGAAATGAAACTCCTGGATAGAAAGAACTGATATAAAGATGTCAATCCATTTAAATTATTATAGAAATTTAACGTAATTTATATCAGAATATGTCAATAAAACTTCTTTGGAGAATTAGATAAAATGATTTGAAAGTTATATTGTAGAACACTAAACTTTTTTTTTTTAAAAAGGAAAGAATAGTTGAGGAGTGAAATACTCCTTAAACCAAAAACACTGAAGGCTTACTTGAAGAAAATTATAAAACTTTACTGAACTAAATTAAAGAAGCGCAAATAAATGGGGAGATATAATGCTGCTAAATGAAAAAGATGAGTATTGTAAAAACATCAATTCTCTACACATTGACCTATAAATTTAATGCAATTCCAAACATGATCTCAGTGGAATTTTCTGCAAGAGAACCTGACAGGTTCACTATATCTAGAAGATTAAAAATATGGGAACAATAAAAAAAAATGTTAGAAAAGAATGATACTGGGCAGAAGTGGCACTACCAGTAAAGAAAACAATGTTGCAACAGTACAGAAATGAACCAAAGAATGAATGAATAAACAAATTACTGGAACAGAGGTCCAGAAACAAATGCATTGGCACATGGGCCTCTAATATATTATTAAGCCAGCAAATACAAATAATAAGGAAAAGAGAGATTACTCAGTAGAGGATCTAACAACCATTGGTTACCTATTTGGAAGAAAATAAAATTGAATTCACTTAGAATTTATTTATATAAAAATACTTATATACATATAAAAATGTATAATTTTCAAATTTATATAAATAGAAAATTATTTATTTAAAAATAAATTCTAAGTGAATTCAAGAACTCAGTTAAAAAAATTAAAATATGAAGGTATAAAATATATATTTTTATAAACTTCAGGTGGGAGAACATTACTTAAGCAAGTTAAAAAACTTGTAAGCCATTAAGGAAAAATTCGACTGCATAAAAGATTGAAACTTCAATATAGCAAAAGCCACCATCAATAAAAATGAAAAGCAGCAAAATACTAGGAGAAAAGATATACAAACATGCAAAACAGATACAGCATTGATAAGTTTAATATAAAAATAATTCCTAAAAATAAAGCAAGTCACCCAAAAGAAACCAAAATAAACTAGGTCAATTCATAGAAGAAATACAACCAACCAATAATCATATGACAAAATACTCAAGTTCATTAAGAAATCAGAGTATTACATATTAAATAATAACTTTTTTTGGTCCATCATACTGGAAAACTGAAAATTGAAAATATTTAGCACTAATGAGACTATTAAAATGGGTTTGTGGGAGTACAGATGGGCAAAACCTTTTTAGAAAGACATTTAGCACTGTCAATTATAATTTTAAAACAAATATACAGTTGACCCTTGAACAAACAGGCTTGAACTGCATGGGTTCACTTACATGCAGAGTTTTTGAACCAAAGAAAGACTGAAAATACACTATTCCCGGGATGCAAAACCTGCATCTATGAAGGCTGACTTTTCATATAGAGAAGTTCTGTGGGGCTGACTGCAGTATTTGAGTATACAAGGATTCTGGTATACCCAGAATCCTGATACCAATACCCCCGTATACCAAGGAATGACTGTGATCTTTAACTTAGAAATCTCTCTCTAGGAATTAATCTTTCAGAAATAGTTGCATGTACATAAAGATTTATTTATAAGGAACACTCTCTATAACAGCAAAAACATAGAAATAATCCAATGCCCATGAATAATTGTATGCAACATGGTCCACCATTTGCAGAAATATACCACTTGCAGTCATTAAAAACACTGATAGTACTAACCTGGAAAGATGACCATGATATTATGTTAAATGAAAATATACAACTAGGTATAGCTTGATAATTTGGGTTTAGGAGAAAAAAAGAGAGAGAGAGAGAGAGAAAGAACATGCACAGATTTATATAAATTTAGGGAAAAGCCAGAAAGGCATGTATTAAACTGTTACCTAGGAAGTAGGTATGTGTGGGGATCAGGAGGAAGGATGAGCAACAACATTCATTTCTTGTTTTGTACAGGTGTTTTTAACTGGTGGGATTGCGAGTGGTATTTTTTTGCCCAGTATTTCTAAATTCCAAAGTTGTACTCAGACTTAATAATATGGCCTAAATTTATTCTGGGACACCGCCAGCTTAACGGGTCAGAAATCCAGAACTTGTGAATTTTAATTATACCTGTTTCCTAAAAGAGTCCCAACCTTTGGAATCTCTCCAATACCTGAGTGTTATCATCCCCTCAATACAACCTAAACAATACAATTCTGGGTCAAGTACAGCAGACAACACAATTGTTCTGAAAAATGGTCTGACCTTAAGGAAAGATCTTGCAAGACTCTTTAACCTCATCACATTTGATAATAATGAGGGCTAAGCCCAGATTCCCATCTTTCTATCCTCAGCCAATTTTCATCCAAGGAGGGTAGAAATTTAGGAGTGCTCTGTATTTTTTTTTTTTTTAAACCCTGGATCTGAAGAGGTTTTGCTTTGGTTTTGCTTTTTAAGTTGTTACATACTGTCTTCCAAGGCAATAAAGTCATTTCCAACCTACTTGATCTAATCAATGGGGATCACAAGGACAGTTCAACAACCTAGTTAACTCCCAGGGAAGCAAGAGGAGGCTTCTGCATCGGTGTCTGTAATCTGGCAGACATCTGATCTTCAGGCTACACACTGGGTGGCAAGAAAGGGTCAATCTATTACTACACCATCAGTCTCTCTCCTTGACCGTTGCTATTTCCTTCATCCAGAGAGGGACCAAAGGAATCAATTAGTCATGGTTTCACAGAAATAACTGCAACTGTAAGCACAATCTTTAACACTTAGGTATATTATTTTCTGCACTGATGAAATTACAGCAGATAGCACAGTGTCTTATTCATGCCAAGTATGTGATAATTTTTAATTGAATGATTAAGTCATTCGAGAAAAGAATAAAGTGCTCTCAGCAACAAACAGGTTCATAGTATCTGAAAAATTAAAGATCAGTTATTCCCCTTACTATGAGGTTCTATGTTTTGAGAAAATGAAGTTGAAACAAACACTGCACCTGATGGATGAATCTAAGCGCCCATGTTATAGCCATCTGTTATCTAAAAGTTTTTGTAACACCAAAAAACTTACTAAACATGAGACTATGAAGTAAATTCTGATTTTATATAATCATTTAACTGAGCCATAAAATTGTTACGCATATATATACTTGCCACATATAGCAACCAACTTTAAACAGTAAGATAATTTCATGTAACCATTACAGATTAAGAGAAAAATACCATAGGTAAAGAAAAAATAATGAGAAAAAAAAACTCTACATGGCAATTTGGTTATAATTAGGAGTAAACATTTCATTTCTTTGGTTATCAAGACCATGGAATCTCTCCTCTAAAGATGAGCCTTTAATTTAACTTTTAACTTGGCATGTCCAGACCCTGTCCTATGGCTGTACACCAACTCAAAGAAGTAAACTTCCACACTGGGTATAACAGTGGCTTAACTTACCCCAAGTTCTATATCTTCTGAATGGAGCTTGGCTTGGATTGCTGCAAATCCACCTAATTCTCCAAACTGCGAAGAAAAAGGGCACATATTAATTTAATTTTTTAATTTTTTAATTTTGAAAATTTTTTATTGGTACATAGGAGGTATACATGTTTATGGGGCACATGAGATGCTCTGATATAGAAAGGCAATGTGAAATAAGCACATCATAGAGAATGAGGTATCCATCCCCTCAAGGGTTTATTCTCTGAGTTATGAACAATCCAATTATATTAAGTTATTTAAAAATATACAATTATTATTGACTGCAGTCATCCTATTGTACTAGACATATTAATTTTAAAATGCTATATATTAATAATTTAAGCAAGGAACTAAAGCTAACATTCTACTCTATCACTGTGCTCTGTAATATTGGTCTTGAGAGAATCCTTGCATTGATCCTTCTAATGCTCCTGTGGCATACTGAAGATAGTACTAAGTCCAAAAGCTGATGTTTACGTGCCAGTATTATACATACAAAAAAAGGAAGAATCTATTAAATCTAGTCCTTAAAGCATTTTTTTTTTATTATTATCTGGAGTTGCCATTTGCTTAATATACCAAACTCTAGGATATCTCATTAGAAAATTGAAAATATGCCACATGACAATATTAATAAAAGTTGTATACCTTATTCACCAAATCCACAACCCATCCATGAGGCTCCTATGAGAAAAGAAAACCAAAATTGAGATGGCAATATAAAAGCTTCCCCTGAATCTGTACGTTTCTTTTATCATAAATGAAAAGTTAGAGGAAATATTATAAAATTATAAAAACTATTTTCCAAGTTTTTTCCCAAATGCTTCCTAATATGTCTTTAATGTTACTGTACATAATTTTGGGAGTCTGTAAGTCTGTATTTTGATGAAATTGCCACAATGTGGGGCATCTGTGCATTTTTGGATAGCTGAGATCAGTTGTTTAGCTCTCCAACATACAGGATGACTTGAGTTAAATTCTCTAAAGAAGTTTTATTTTAGAAATAAAAAATTAATTATTAACATAAAAAGAGTAACTCAGTAGTCAAGAAATGAAAAGTTTTAGTCCTAGTTAGATCATTAAATAATGCTCTCAGGAAAGCTCTCTCTTCTCCTCCCTTTTCTTTTCTGAGCATTCACTGTTCTAGTGACTAGATATAGAACAGCGACTAGGAAGAGATGTACCTGTTTTTACAAAGCTCATATTCTAGCAGGCTCAACAAAACCAAGTAGAGCACCATATACAGAAGACAATTCAAATTGTGCTAAGTCTCACAAAAGAAAAAAGCAAAAAGTCCTCAAAAGGAAAATAAGAGCTTCCTCTACTTGGGGTAGTGGTCATGAAAGACTTCTCTGAAGATGTCATCTGCAGAGGAAGAGATAGATATAGCTGTTTAAAGAACAGTCCAGGCAGAGAGGCTAAAATAGCAAAGGTCCTGGGATGGCAGAAAAGAGCCTGCTGTGTTTAAAAAACTCTCCCAGCTGGGATGTGGTGAGCCAGGAGTGGCAGAGATGAGGTTGTACAGAGAGGCAAAAAATGTAGATCATGGAGACACTTACAGGACATGATTAGAAAGAAAGCAACAGAAGTATTTTCAGCAAGAGTGTTTCATATTTTATGATCACTCGTGCAGTTCTGTAGAGAATGGAATGGAATGGATGAATGGGAGAATAAGACATGATCAGACACAACCAGTCAGAAGGCCAGTGCGGTATCCAGATAGTTCACAGCTGTGCGTGGAGTAGGATGGCAGCAGAAGGAGGGGAGAGAGGTCAACTGGAGACATATTAGAGATTAAATCAAAGGACTTGTTTATGGTTTGGTTATCCTTTATTCAAGGAATGAATCCTGGCTGACTCCTATGTTTCTGGCATGAGCATCTAGATAGATGGTGATGTTACTTACTGAAAAGGAGAATGAATGCCAGGGAGGCAAAATGAAATTCCACTTCAGACATATTAAGTTTTGGCAACTAAAAGGAGATAATTGACTCTTCAAATCTGATATATTCAGAGAAGAGGTTTAAGCCACAGAGATATGAACTCGAGGACCATTGGCCTAAATATGACATTTAAATCCATTAGAGAAAGTATAGTGAATAGAGAGAGGAAGCCCTGAAGATCAAAACTGGATAGAGGTGAAGAAGTCAACAGAGGAAACATGGCTTGGGGGCAGGCAGAAGCATAAGGTGCTGGAGTGCCCTGAAAGCCATGGAAGAAACATCTCCAAGGAAGGAGCAACTGTGACCAGTGCTATTGATGGGGTCAAGGGACATTACTTTCCAATCTGGAAACATGAAGGGGTGTTGGTGCCTTAAGAATGATTTCAGTAGATGTCGGACAAAAGCAGAATGGAATGCCCTGAAAAGTTGGTAGACTTCAGTCTAGGTATCCTAAATGGCTCTCCAGCTGAAAATAATACTACTGGATAAAAACATTAAAATATAATCTTTTAAAACATCTAGGCTGTGTTGGCAAAAAAAAAAAAAAAAAAAAAAAAAAGCTCAGAAGTTTAAAACAGAGAAAACAGGATCCCATCAGGCAGGAAGGCTCTGAAGCCAGCTTCACCCACAGGCAGCTGTGGAGCCCTGGTGACCTTGAGCTTCCATTTGCGGGAGAAAAGGGACATAAAGCCCAGGTTGGGACAGGGTGACTCAAAAGGTACTATAACGTAAGGCTAGAACTAAAGGGCTACATCCTTGGTATCAGATGAACTGAAATAGATTTACCTTCAGAAAGGGAAAATAAGGATGCCTAAAGGGAGAAAAACATTCTCCAAGAATTCATAACCACAGAATTGCCCTCATATTCATATTAGTGCTCAAATTCATGCTGACGTTATGGCCTGAAAAACCTTAAGCTGATAATTTATTCTAAAATGGTTACAGAATGGAGTGCTTCCAGGTACCTGGAAGAATAAAAGTAAATCCTTTTTGGAAGAAAGAACTTTCAACTTAGGCCTCAAACCACCCTCCTAGATGAAATGCTAAGAAGCATGAGTTCACAGAAAAATGAACAAACAAATAAGTGTAAACGTATTTCTATACACCTACATACACACACAAAGCAAGTGAGTAAAGCCAGCAGAATCAGACCTATGGATATCAAACACAGAATATAAAGTAAGCATTAAACAAATTAGGGATTGAAAATAAGAGTCAAGAACATGAGACAATAAAAAATTAAAGAGAGTCAAATAATAACCAAACAAAATTTATATAAATGAAAAATTCAATAACTCAAATTAAAGATTTAAATAAACAAGTTAAACAGCAGATTAGATACAAATAAAAAAATCAGTGAATTGTACTACTATAGATCTGGAAAAAAGTTATCACAATTGCAACATAAGGAGACAAAAGACGGAAAATGTGAAAGGAGTTAAGGGACATGGAGGACAGACTGAGACAGTCTAACATGTATCAAGTTTCAGAAGAAGAGAGACTAACGGGGAAGAGGCAATATTTTAAAAGATAAAGGCTGAGAAATTTCCAGAACTGATGTAAGACGTTAACCCTAGATTCGGAAGCCCAATGAATCTGAAGCAAAATAAATAAAAAGAATACCATGGTTAATCATGTTGGGGTCAAACTTACAAACTAAAAGAGAAAGAAATGATTTCAAAATACAGCCATGGAGAACAGACAGACTTCTAATAAAAGAACCACAGTCATACCAATAGCCAACTTCTCAACAGCTATAATCAAAGCCACAAGACAGTCAAATGGTTATCTTTAATATTCTGAGAGAAAAAAAATATCATCTAGACTTTTGAACCCAGTGAAAATACACACTTCAAGGAATGAGGAAGTTCAGGCCATCAAAAACCAAGCCTTACCCACAAACAGAACCTTACTAAAGGATTCTCTATAGAGTGCACTATCACTTTGCTGGGTAAAAAATGATAGGAGGGGACTAAGACAATGCACAATTAAGATGAAGAGGAAATGAATCATTTGAGAGGGGAGTGAGCACATCCAACATTCTAAGGTCTTTATGCATGGCTCAAGAAGGAGAAAAGATACTGGTGAAATTTAGATTTTGCTTAGTAAATTAAAATTTTAGGGTAATCACTAAAAGAATAACTGAAAGAAAGGACATGGAATCTTGAGGAAGTCTGGCTCAGAAGGGGAGGAGAGGACCATGCTGAAACTACAGAGGGATACGATATTAAAGGCAGAATATTTAAAGATGGGAGATACCGGATCACGCTGCATACAAAGGTAACAATCCAATAGCAAGGAAAAGATTGAGGATACCAAAGAAAGAACAGAAAGCAGAAAGGAGGTATATGCTTGAGAAGGCAAGAGAAGAGGGTATCTAGAAGAGAGAATTCCTTTGTGGTAATGAGAGGAAACACAAAGACTGCACCTTTCTGGGTCTCAGTGGATGCATATGTAAAGTGAAGGAAGAGAATGCATCTGCCAAGAGCTCACTATAGTGAACCATATTCAGTATTTGTATATATATTTGTCACTTGATCCTCACAACGCATCTGAAGAGAAGGTTTTGCATTTGGGGAGGCAGTGCTGCATATGGTTAAAGAACACTGACTAGCTGCCTGCGTGGGTTCTCCCTATAACTAGGTATGGGAATTGGGCAAGTACTTCACCTCTGTTTCAGTTCTCACCCATGAAATGGGGGTAAAAATAGTACCCAACTCAAAAGAGCTGACGTGGGGATTAAATTCCAAAGAACATATTAATTGTCCTTTCCACTCAGCTCTTTCCTCCTCTCTGGCAAACTGTCTGACTCCCCAAGGTGGAAATAACCACTTATTCCCCTGGATTCTATGCATAGTACATGTTATTATAATTCTACCCACTGTTTATCATGCTGTCATTTTTTGTTTTCATATTTCCTCCACTCTACTACAAGCTAGAAATCACATATTATTACTATTTATATTAAGACAGGACTGTGTACTTACGCTTATATCTCAAACTTAGAATACTGCTAGACACATAGTAAATGTTAAATAAACAATTGTTGACCTAAACCTCTGCTTCCACTAAAGCAGTGGACAAGTTTTCTATTGATTAAACTCAATTTCTTTCAACTGTTTCTCAAACCAAACAGTGTTTTAACTAAAGAATTGCTTAGATTATGCAATTCTTGTGAGTATAGTGTTCTTGCAGACTGTAGTCTTTTGAATATAAAATATATTGGTTCTAGGCCTGAAAAAGCAAAAGTTTTAATGCATATGAAGTTTTAAAAAAAAACTATATACGAGGTTAACTACTGGATTATTTTTTACAGGTACAATGAATCATTTATTAATCATTTCAAATGCTCTAGTCTCTGAAATCTAAGAAACTGGAACATCAACTAAATTGGGGTTCTGATAACCTGATACGTGACACTAAAGATAATTTCTCATTTCACTAAACAGCATTTCAAACCTATAAAATCTTCATATTAGTTAAGAGCTATAGAAAAATATGCACTATCTGAAAAAAAAAATGTAGGTGATTTTATAAGCCAGATGGGATATTTGTCATTTTTGAGACTGTTTTAATCCTTCCATATAAACTGTCATTTTCATAGCACAAAAAAACTTTTTCAATAGATTTTTCTATAAAAATATAAAACTAAACTATGTTTACCTTTTGGAAAGTCGATACAGGTGAAACAGCAAACATATTTCCCTCTCCAAACACTTCTGCCCAATTCCTTTGAGACACTTTCATTCTGTTTTTAAAATGGTATTCATTATCAGGATTGAAAGCCTAGATTCAAAGAGAACAGAGAAACATTATTATCTATTTCTATAGCAACACATATTAGCATGAGAAAAAAAGATAAAAATATAGCCTTGGACTCCCCTCATTAATGGAATCTTTCAAGGATACACAGAAAGCATACGCCTTAGCTAGTGCAGAGGCGCTGAAAACTAATCTGCTGTTCTCCTGTCCTGTTCAGTGTTCCCTGTGAGGGAAGAGGAGGTGGTAACAGGATGAGGTCTGACTCAAGGCACTGTGATGCCAGTGTCCCAGGTGTGCTAGGGCTACTGGGGACAAGATGAGCAACAGAGGCACTGAAGGCAGAAGTCAGGAGGGGAAAATATGAGGGTCCCATCTTCATGCAGCTGCTGTTACCTGTTGGGGGAAAAGGCCAGAAAACAAACTGCATCTACACGAACATTCCATATGAAAGTACTTAAGAATGAATAATCAGGAAGAGATAAGGGAAAGGCATTGAATCATTCTGTAAGTTGAAAAACCCATTAAAATTAGGAAAGTACTTCCTACAAACTGAGAACACAAGATAGTTGCTCTGCTTTTAAAATAAAGACAAAGTATTCTAATATCCTTAATGATAAAATCATTATGACTCATTATTAATTACCAGTCAGGGAACAGCAAGTATTTTAAACAAAATCAAAACATAAAGTACTTCATTTTAGAAATACTATACCATTGTAAGCACACCCAGGAGACCAATGGGAATTGGATCTTGTTTTATTCTCTCTGCAACCAGCTCTATTAATAGCATCAACATGTTGTAGATTCCTTCATGAATTTCAGTACCCCACTTGTGAACAGCACTTGATGTCAGGAGCTATGAAAACATAAAGGATAGTCTAGAGTCTCACTTGAAAAAAGAAAATATATCTACAGTTTACCAGGTCCGTCTCAAATAATTGAGAGATTATGATGAAAATACTTTGTCAATGCAGATGACTGGCTTTTAAAAGACCCATAGCTGTAGTTCATCTACTTGCCCATTTATTTCAAAGTCAATACGGAGTTTGGCTTTTGAATTTTAATTCTCTTACACTAAAGCACTTTGTTTAAAAGAAAAACTTTATTTGGTCCTCTACTTTTCATAATTACTAGGGGAGGTCAAGTGGTACAGAGCAAAGTAAAAATCTGAGATCAATTCCAATATTACTGTTTTCTAGCTGTGTGGCCCTGAAAAAATCTACATGAGTTCTCAAAGGCTCAGTTCTCTCATCCCTAAAGAGGCATAATTCCTATCCACTTCACACATATGTTATAAGGACTAAAAGATACAACAAACATGCAAGGATTTTATAAATGATAAGGCATTATTAATATATCTTGATGGCTGGCTGCCCATATTAATATTTCTGGAACCTAAGAAATGAATGCTGTGTTGCATGGATTCTAACAAACATATCCTTTGAACACTTTTTAACATCTCAGAGATAGGATAACATTTTTTTCTACCTGTTGACTAGATGACAGTAGGACTCAGAATGTGGAAAAAAAAAAAATCTTAGAAACACCTTAACAGTTTATTTTGCTTGTGTTTTCCTTTTTAGTATGTACAAAATAATATTTAATTTTTGAAATGTTTAAGCAAATCTAAAATAGCTCTAAGTCTTAAGACATTCAGCTGTTTAGTTTACTTTGTAGCTATGTTTCTTAAATACAAACCTCAAATGTAAAACAATGGTACAAATCTTTTAACTAGATAGCTTCTTAGATTCCTCAAAATGTAGAGAAATTGGATGTCTTCTGGTCTTTGGGGAAGTGTGGAACATGTACCAGCACAAAAAATGAGAAATCAAAGGATTTCACTTAAATTGGTATGGTGGTTTCATGTTTTTGTAAGATTTTTCAAAGGGAAAATACTATGTAACAAAAATTTCATCTTGGCCTCACTGAGAACCTCTTTAAAAAGAGTAGGTTGAAAGAGCCCAAACTATAATAGCTGCAGAGAAAAACCTCAGTTCCAGATTTTCTAAATACTAATTAGGCACAGTATTTGCTCAAATTAGCAGAAGTCATAAGATTGATTTTATATAAACCAACGAGCTACTATTTTTGCAATTTTTTTTTTGCCTGACTACACATCCCTCCTATACTTAAAAATTAAATAATGAAGCAAAACAAAGCAGAGATTAACATTTGAGAAACTTCAACTGATCACAAAACAAAAATGTATGTGGATTAAGCACCAATCCCTCTGGAGCCATTCCATTTGCCCATTTTTCACTCTGAAAATACAATTCTGTCTACATTCTAGAAGAGATAGGGAAAGGCAGGCAGTACATCGTGGGGAAGATGCACGCAAGGTTTAAAGATAACCATGCATTAAGGCCAAACCTGAATTATCTTTTCTGCCTGAATATACTAGAAAAATATCCAGGCTAGCCTGAATGTAAAAGGTCTTTGGAAATGACAACAAGCTCCTTTGTGCACCTTATTCACGGAATCATATATTATTCACACCCTTACTTCAAAAAGAAAATGTGAGGCAGCTTATGAGAAAAGCCTGGAGAACTGGGGAGAGGGATGGTCACTGAACCGGGAAACAAAGCTAGGGTAGTAGTACCAATTATATCAAATCCTCCTGAGTTTTCTGGCAGAGAAGCCTAACGGCACACACAACTCTGTAGCTCTTCTGATTTAATAAAAGCAAGTATGCCTGACTGACAGGGAAGAGAACCTTTTTAATAGCTCTAAAATGCAAACTGAGTAACGTAAGGCAGGATACCTTTGTACTCATAGTTTTACAGAAAAACAACCAACCATGTGACCATTTATTATACTGCTACTAACAGCTGAGGGCATGAGACAAAACAGTTTTCTGAAGTACCTCTGCAGAGAGTAAGAGTATTATACTCCAAATGTGCAACTTGCTGGTGAATGGACTGGATACAGGGATTTCTGGATCTGGAGATCCTCAACCTTTCCTTAGACGAGTAAGTCCTTTTCCACAACTCTGAATACATTTTTCATTTTAAGTTTATAAATCTACTGTGATATGTGTCACAGTATGTTACATTATAACAATTTTGCTATTTTTATTTTACTTTTTAAAAAATTTTGTAGAGACAGAGGTCTCACTATGTTGCCTAGGCTGGTCTTAAACCCCTGGCCTCAAGATGTCCTCCCACTTTGGCCTCCCAAAGTCCTGGGATTATAGTGTGAAGCACTGTGCTTAGTCAATTTTGCATTTTTTAAAAAGCTGATATAATTCTTCAAAGTTTAAAATTATTTTAAACTACAAATTGATAGATGAGCTAATCTAAAATGGAGATAAATCTTGATTTTATATCATCTCTGCCCAAATGACAACTTGAAAAGATTTCTCCCTTTTTTCAAATATGAAAAAAGGTATTTTGCTTATAAAATTAATTTTATTATTTTTAAAGGCTTCAATCAAAGGAGACTCTGTCTACCAAAATGCAGCTGGGAATAACAATTTGCAAATGAACTGTTTGCTTTTCTGCATCTTAAGATAAATACAAACATTACCCGTCTGTAGTTCTAGTGACTTATTTGTATACTGGACAAAAATGGATGTCAAAATCCAGAAGTTAAGTCAGCAAAATAATCATTCATTCACCGTTTTCTGAGCTCTTTCTATGAGCTGGGCACTTAGTTACATGTTGGGGGAAAATAGCAGTATCTTAACAGACACGGTCCTTGCTCTTATGAGGATTCAACTCATCTGCTAAAAAGGGAGGCTGATTCAGTCTGCTTTTAGAAACACAATTCTTGTGATCTCTTATTTCCATTGTTAAGAAACACTACTTTCTAAGACATGTGACCTGAATGGGAGCAAGCGTATCACTCTGGCTCAGAAGAGATGCTGCCATATGCATGCTATTTTGGCAGTGAGAGTACCCAGCCAATCTTTCAGTAGTTTAAAATGTCTTCTCCTGTCTCACACACTTAAAGTGGCTCATATTTTGATAAGTGTATACTGTATTTCTATGTGCCACAAGTCTTTGTTTACTAATATGTGCAATATCCCAGTATAATTAAGTCTTAACCTATTCTTTAGCAATTAAATAGTAGGAAGTATTTATTATTAATAAAAGTTGTATTTAATCAGAGACACAAGCAAACAATATAAAAGAAGTAAATCATTCATAAGCCCCAAATTCAGAGCTCCTTTTTTCATATTAGAGGATTCCTCAGTTGAACAAGATTCATACACTGGTCTCATACATAAAAACTAAAATTACAACAAAAAGCTTTTCTTCCTTTACCCCACCCCCACAAACCAAAATCACATCAGCTCATTCTTCTTACCTTTTTAAATGCTTCAGGCATACACCTATCCATAAATCTTTTACAATTCTCATCAGACTCAGAAAGACCTTAGCAAAATAAAAGTATTTTATTCAGATCTTTGGTAGTTTGTAAAAATCATATACATCATTCTAAATTCATAAATATGGAACTATGTCATAGCAACCTTAATTCTTAAGAAATTATTTGAAAGTAGAATATATATCTTTGATGAAGAAAAGGCTGAGAAACAACCATAGCATTAGATTAAAGTTGTGTTTCTATGTCAGAGTAACTTCAACGATCTGATTAAATAGCTAATAAAACACCAACAGCTGCTACTTACTAGCCATTATTATTTCCCTAAAAAGTTCTATAGAAACACAAATATTTTCTAATCCCAGAACTTTGAGAGGCCAAGGCAAGAGGATCACTTGAGCCCAAGGGTTTGAGACCAGCCTGGGCAACATAGTGAAACCCTGTCTCTACAGAAAAAAAGCCAGGTGTGGTGGTGCTTGCTTGTTGTCCCAGGTACTTGGGAGGCTGAGGTGGGAGGATCACTTGAGCCTGAGAGGTTCAGGCTACAGTGAGCCATGATTGTGCCACTGCACTGCAGCCTAAGCAACCCTGTCTCAAAAACCAAAAAACAAACCAAAAAAACCGACACACAAATATTTGCAATAAATGCCAAAGTCACTCTTCTTCCCTAAAACAAACCAATGAACTCTGTTACACGGATTTGTGTCTGGCACAATTCACATAGTAAGTGATAAATACCAATTTAATTCCCTGTAAAATCATCTTTTGGAAAAAGCACATTTCTTTATTAAACTCAGTAATGGATTTTGCTTATCATTGGGAATACTGCTAAACACACTTTCTTTTTTTTCAGACCCACTGCTTAGCATAATAGTGCCTAGATCCTAACAGGCGCTCAATAAATGCTACTGCTGAGAAGCCAATCAGAAATACACCATAAAAGGATATTAGAGTTAAATCTAAACTAGTCAAAATATTTCCTTTTGATATATCTTGCATTTATTCATAGAAGTAAACTATGCATACTCTTAATAAGAAAAAAATTCCAAAGAACACTGGCCCTATTCATAACTGAATTCAATATGAACAATAAGTTATTTTCTCTTTTTTAGTACAGGTGTTTGTATTGACACCCATTCTTCCAACCTAACGATATTTTATTATTCTACTAGCTTAATATTTATAAAGCTTAAAACAATGTCGAGCACTTAATAAGCACAACAAATTGGTTAAATATTACTTTCTTCTCTTAAAAAAGAAAAGCTATTGAACTGAGCCTTAATTTAAAGTGCTCCAAGCTTCTGTAGAAAAAGTTAATTTCAATTTCCATTAAGCTTTTCAATTATATTTTAAATAATCTTATACTCTATGGAAGGTAGAAGCAAACAGTTAATTTAGTTCAAAGCTTTTCTTCTGCAGGAGATAAGTGAAGACTAAGAGAATAAATGATCTGTCCAATATCATACAGCTAGGCAACAACAAAGGCTAAGATTAAACTCAGGCCCTCTACGAAACAAATGTCCAAAAACAAATGTTCTCATGTCTGAAAACTTACCAAGTCTTGCTAGGTAGGTTGATGCCAACAGGCACTTGCCTAGTGATTCTTCTCGCTTGTAAGGGATGGACCAATGATCAGTCAAAACACGGCTTTCCAGTTCATATAAATTTGTTGTAGGGAACTCAATTCCTTCCCCTGAGCAGTTTCCATTTTCATCATTCTTCTGACAAAAAGGGATAAGATAAAAAGCAAATAAACTAATTAGTGATTACTCTAAAAATTTCACATGTAACACAGAGCAGATACTTAATCAACGGTAGCTATTAACACCAATAGTGTGGATTCTACCTTTCTTTCTAATAATCAATCTTTCACCAATAATATCTCAAATATTCTCAACTTTTATCATTCTGGCAACCCTACTTGCTCTCTCAGAAGGTGACCTCATCTCTTTCTTTAAAAATGAACTGTACAGTGGTCTGTTTTGTTGATCTTTTCGAAAACCCAGCTCCTGGATTTATTGATTTTTTGAAGGGTTTTTTTGTGTCTTTATCTCCTTCAGTTCTCCTCCGATCTTAGTTATTTCTTGTCTTCTGCTAAGTTTTGAGTTTTTTTGATCTTGCTCCTCTAGCTCTTTCAATTTTGATGATAGGGTGTCGATTTTACATCTCTCCTTGCTTCTCATGTGGGCATTTATTGCTATATATTTTCCTCTAGAGACTGCTTTAAATGTATCCCAGAGATTCTGGTATGTTGTGTCTCCATTCTCGTTGGTTTCGAAGAACATCTTTATTTCTGCCTTCATTACATTGTTTATCCAGTCAACATTCAAGAGCCAGTTGTTCAGTTTCCATGAAGCTGTGCGGTTCTGAGTTAGCTGCTGAATTCTGAGTTCTAACTTGATTGCACTATGGTCTGAGAGACTGTTACGATTTCCGTTCTTTTAAACAACTCTATGCAGATAAACTAGTAAACCAGGAAGAAATAAATAAATTCCTGGACACTTGCATCCTCCCAAGCCTAAACCAGGAAGAAGTCAAAACCCTGAATACACCAATAATAAGGTCTGAAGTTGAGGCAGCAATTAAGAGCCTACCACCCCAAAAAAGCCCAGGTCCAGATGGGTTCACAGCCGAATTCACCAGACGTACAAAGAGGAGCTGGTACCATTCCTTCTGAAACTATTCCAAACAATTCAAAAAGAGAGAATCCTTCCCAAATCATTTTACGAGACAAACATCATCCTGATAACCAAAACCCGGCAGAGACTCAACAAGAAAAGAAAACTTCAGGCCAATATCCATGATGAACATAGATGCAAAAATCTTCAGTAAAATACTGGCAAACCGATTGCAACAGCACTTCAAAAAGCTTATCCACCATGACCAAGTAGGCTTCATCCCAGGGATGCAAGGCTGGTTCAACATACGCAAGTCTATAAACATAATTCACCATATAAACAGAACCAAAGACAAAAACCACATGATTATCTCGATTGATGCAGAGAAGGCCTTTGACAAAATTCAACAGCCCTTTATGCTAAAAACCCTCAATAAACTAGGTATTGATGGAACATATCTCAAAATAATAAAAGCTATTTATGACAAACCCACAGCCAATATCATACTGAATGGGCAAAAACTGGAAGCATTCCCTTTGAAATTTGGCACTAGACAAGGATGCCCTCTCTCACCACTCCTATTCAATGTAGTATTGGAAGTTCTAGCCGGAGCAATCGGAAAGAAAAAGAAGTAAAGGGTATTCAATTAGGAAAGGAGGAAGTCAAATTGTCTCTATTTGCAGATGACACGATTGTATATCTAGAAGACCCCATCAACTCAGCCCCAAATCTCCTGAAACTGATAAGCAACTTTAGCAAAGTCTCAGGATACAAAATCAATGTGCAAAAATCACAAGCATTCCTATATACAAATAATAGACTTAATGAGGGCCGAATCAAGAACAAACTGCCATTCACAATTGCGACAAAGAGAGTAAAATACCTAAGAATACAACTAACAAGGAACGTAAAGGACCTCTTCAAGGAGAACTACAAACTACTGCTCAACAAAATAAGAGAAGACACAAACAGAAGGAGAAACATTCCATGCTTATTGATAGGAAGAATGAATATCGTGAAAATGGCCATAATGCCCAAAGTAATTTACAGATTCCACACTATCCCCATGAAGCTACCAATGACGTTCACAGAACTGGAAAAAAAAAAAAGCCTTAAACTTCATATGGAACCAAAAGAGAGCCCACATAGCCAAATCAATCTAAGCAAAAAGAACAAAGCTGGAGGCATCACACTACTGGACTTCAAACTATACTACAAGGCTACAGTAATCAAAACAGCATGGTACTGGTACCAAAACAGAGATATAGACCAATGGAACAGAACAGAGGTCTCAGAGGCAACACAACGTATCTACAACCATCCAATCTTTGACAAACCTGACAAAAACAAGCAATGGGGAAAGGATTCCCTGTTTAATAAATGGTGTTGGGAAAACTGGCTAGCCGTGTGCAGAAAGCAGAAACTGGACCCCTTCCTGACACCTTAAACTAAAATTAACTGCAGTTGGACTAAAGACTTAAACATAAGACCTAACACCATAAAAACCCTAGAAGAAAATCTAGGCAAAAACCATTCAGGACATAGGCGTAGGCAAGGACTTCATGACCAAAACACCAAAAGCAATGGCAACAAAAGCCAAAATAGACAAATGGGATCTAATCAAACTCCAAAGCTTCTGCATGGCAAAAGAAACAGTCATTAGAGTGAATTGGCAACCAACAGAATGGGAAAAAATTTTGTAGTCTATCCATCTGACAAACGGCTGATATCCAGAATCTACAAAGAACTAAAACAGATTTATAAGAAAAAAACAAGCCCTTTCAAAAGTGGGTGAAGGATATGAACAGACACTTTACAAAAGAAGACACAGATGAGGCCAACAAAGATAGGAAAAAAATGCTCATCATTACTGGTCATTAGAGAAATGCAAATCAAAACTACATTGAGATGCCATCTCATGCCAGTTAGAATGGCGATCACGCCAGTTAGAATGGAAACAACAGATGCTGGAGAGGATGTGGAGAAATAGGAACACTTTTACACTGTTGGTGGCAGTGTAAATTAGTTCAACCATTGTGGAAGACAGTGTGGCAATTCCTCAATGACCTAGAAATGGAAATTCCATTTGACCCAGCATTCCCATTACTGGGTATATATTGAAAGGATTATAAATCGTTCTACTATAAGGACACATGCACACGAATGTTCATTGCAGCACTGTTTACAATAGCAAAGACCTGGAACCAACCTAAATGCTCATCGATGATAGACTGGACAGGGAAAATGTGGCACATATATACCATGGAATATTATGCAGCCATCAAAAACGATGAGTTTGTGTCCTTTGTAGGGACACGGATGAGCCTGGAAACCATCATTCTCAGCAAACTGACACAAGAACAGAAAATCAAACACCGCATGTTCTCACTCACAGGTGGATGTTGAACAATGAGAACACATGGACACAGGGAGGGGAGTATCACACACTGGGGTCTGTCAGGGGAAAACAGGGGAGGGACAGTGGGTGGTGGGGAGTTGGGGAGAGATAGCATGGGGAGAAAAGCCAGATATAGGTGATGGGGAGGAAGGCAGCACATCACACTGCCATGTGTGTACCTCTGCAACAATCTTGCATGTTCTTCACATGTACTCCCAAACTTAAAATGCAATAAAAAATAAAAAAATAAACTGATTAATGTAGAAAAAAAAATGAACTGTACAGGCAGGGCGAGGTGGCTCACGCCTGTAATCCTAGCACTTTGGGAGGCCAAAGCAGGAGGATCACTTGAGCTCAGAAGTTCAAGACCAACCTGGGCAACACAGTGAGACCCTGTCTCTCTCTAAAAATAATAATAATAATAATAATAATAATAATAATAATAAACTGTCCGTTTCTCATGATAAAATATCAAAGTCACCTCCATCAACAGTCCTCCTGTTTTCACCTCTCTTTTCTCACTGAGGGGATAAATTCTTCAAAGAGGTATCTATATTTGCCATCTTCATCTCCACACCACACATACTGTCAGGATTCATTCCTGACAATACCCCAATCTTCATTTCAGAGTCCCTATTCTCCAAAATGGCTACTATGAAGGTCACCACTGAACTTTTTTTCACTAAATAACAATTATGTCTCAGTCCTAACTTTACCTGTTAGGAGTATACGACCTTCTGCCCACTCCCTCCTCTTGAAATGCTGGCTTCTCTTTCCTGCCTCCTAGAACAGCACACTCTCTGCTCTCCTCCCTTGAGTCTGGCTGTTCTAGTCTGTCTCCTCTTCTGGTACACCTTCTTCTTCCTAGTCACCAAATAACTGAATTCCTCAGACCCCACTGTTAAGCCCTCTTCTCTTTTTGTTCCATCTATTTCCCTGGTTGACCGCATTCACACTCCAAATCTCAATTACCTCCTATCTGTAGATGCCTCATACATTTCTATCTCCAGCTTAGACACTCCAAATCTCAATTACCTCCTATCTGTAGATGCCTCATACATTTCTATCTCCAGCTTAGACCTCTCCTATGAGCTTCAGGCCCACAAATGAAACTGCCTGCTTGACATCTTCTCTAATTCAATGTTTGCCCCAAACCAAATTCATGATCCTTCCTCCATAAATCTTGGTCGACTTCTTGTGTTTTCATCACAGTGAATGGCACCAGATTCATCCAGTAGCATAGCCAGAAGCCAGGGGATCATTCGAGACACTTTGTTCTCCCATCGCCATCCCCAGGACCTGGTGATTGGAACCCATACCTTTCTCTCTAATTCCTCCTACTTCTGTCCATCTCCACAGCTACCACCTAGCCCCGGTGTATGCCTAGATTACTTCACCAGCTTCCTGCCTGGTCTCTCTCTACCTCATAAACACATTTACTCTCCACACTGATCTTCATAAAGCCCTAATCTAATGTTAACCTTAAATCTTCATGACTTCCTTTTGTTCTTAAGAGAAGTCCAAAAAATGTTTAAACTATTTTACAAGGCCTTGAATAGTCTAACCTCTAACTCTCTCTCTCCAGCTTTCGGCACTCCAGATCATTTCTCTGGGATTTAGCTTATGGTCCTACATAAAGCTCCCTGTATCAGACTATTTTCCCAAAAGACCACAGCAGTATTTCTGGCCCCACATACTCTTCCAGAACCTTGTCACTCTTCATCATAAAGTGGCATTTACTTCCCCTGGATCTGAACTAGGGTGGAATTATGTGTGTGCATGCCTCAGTGAACAGAGTATGGCAGAAACAGACACATCTAAGCCTGGGTCATGAAAGGCGATACAGCTTCCTCCTGGCTCTCTCTTGGGACACTCCCACCTGCAATGCGGACACCATGTCCTGAGGGAATCCAGGCTAAATTTAGAGGTCCCATATGGGTGTTCTGTCCAGCAGTCTCACTAAGGCCTCCCTGGACAGCCAGGCGCTGAAGACCAGAGAAGAAGCCTTCTGATGAATCCAGCCTCCAGTCGTCAAGTCATCCCCAGCCTTAGTGTTCCAGCTGAGGTAAACTGCTGTATGAATGCATTCCCAATAGAATCTATGGGCACAATAAATGGTTGCTTTATGCCACTATTCCTGAACTCATCTTTCTGTCCTCTTTAACCTATTTAACTCCTACACATCTTTAATTCTTTCAGGGAAGCCTTTCCAGAACTTCCAAGCTAGACAAATTCCTCCGGTTAATATATAACCTTCCCATCCTCAACGTCTCCTTCACAGTACTATTTACTGTGTAACTTTACATTTATCTGTGATTTATGTTTGCCCCTCACTAGACCAAGCTGCCTAAGGGCATGGACCCTGTCTATTTTTGGCCAACTCTGTATCTCTACAAGCTGGTACCTAGCATGATGTAGGTATTTAATAAATACTGGGTTTTTTGTTTTTTCTTGAGACAGAGTCTCGCTCAGTCACCAGGCTGGAGTGCAGTGGTGTGATCTCAGCTCACTGCAACCTCTGCTTCCCAGCTTCAAGTAGTTCTGCTGCCTGAGCCTCCCAAGTAGCTGGGATTATAGGCAGGCACTGCCCTGCCCGGCTAATTTTTGTATTTTTAGTAGAAATGATGTTTCACCATATTGGCCAGGATGGTCTCAATCTCTTGACCTCATGATCCGCCCGCCTCGGCCTCCCAAAGTGCTGGGATCACAGGCATGCACCACCATGCCCAGCCACATATTGTTGAATGGAAAAATAATCCCTATAAAGCTTCAACTATTAACAGGGTAACTGCTACACTTTCCTTCAGTTCTCACCAGGTTAATTTGTAATAAAGTAAACTAGACCCCGAATTGCCTAATACCTATACTAGTTTTTTTTTTAAACGACATACTCTCACAACTTACTCTATAATTTAGTCATTACAAAATAAAATAATCCCATTAAAAATCATGTTTAGCCTCAATGAAGAAAAAGACCATAAATATAAAGCAGAAATAACAAAACAGAAAAAAACTAATTTCAATGCCATAGCAATGATATCTAAAGAAATCCAACACATTTCTCCCCCCACCACCACCCTTGCCAAGGTTGGTAACTGACTGAGAAAAAAATAAAACAAAAAATAGGAAGGTTATTAAGCATCGAAGACAAGGTAAATTGGGGAAGGGTAGAGGGAGGGGATGATGAATTAAGTAGGCTTAGAATTGCAATGCATGGGAAAAATTCAGTTTTCAAAGTGTAACACTTTTCCGAAATACATTTAATTCATAAGTACTATACATAAAGCAATTTTACTTAAAGGAACCTGATGGGACTCAAAGAGTAAAAACTGTAGGATAGTTCTAAAATTGCACACTTGTTAAATGCTTAAATTTATTACTTAGGATTAAAGTAGAATTAAGTCTAAACAAACAAAAAAAATTCACCTGGCTGATTCTGAAGTGGGTATATGTCATTACTATGGCGTATCTATCACTAATTTCTATAGAGTTAACACATCGAATCATATACAAAATCATCAAATGTACCCAGTAGCTATAAAAACTAAGAGCCTCTTTGGTGAAAGAAACAAAAGCCCTCTAGCATTATCAGTGTTAAGGACTGCATCGTGTCAGCTCCTCCAAATCCAAGTCATCTATTGAAGCCCTAACCCTTAATGTGACTATATTTGGAGATAGGGCCTTTAAGGAGATAAACAAGGTTAAATGAGGTCATAAGGGTAGGGCCCTAATCCAATACAACTGGTGTCTTTATGAGAAGGGGAAGAGACATCAGAAATCTCCCTCTTTGTCAGTACACAGAGGAAAGGCCAGGTGAGGACACAGAAAAAAGGCAGCTCAGAAGAGAATCCTAACCAGAAACCAACTCTAACGACTTCTTGATCTTGGACTTTCAGCCGCAACTGTAAGAAAGTAAGTTTCTATAGTTTAAGCCACCCAGTCTCCAGTATTTTGTTATGACAGCCAGTTCAGGCTGAATCTGAAATGGGTAGATTTCATTACCCATGGAATATCTATAATTAATTTCTACAGAAATTAATAAATCAAACTACATATGAAATCGTCAAATGTACCTAGCAGATATTAAATCTAGAGCAAGGGGGGAGATCCTTATTATGTGCCTCCTGATATGGTGAACTGTGAATGGCACAATTCTCACTTCTTCGATATTCCCACCAAAAATGTATAACCTGAATCTAATGATGAGAAAACTCAAAATGAAAAACAGTCTTTTTATTTTTTTTGAGATGGAGCCTTGCTTTGTAGCCCAGGCTGGAGACGGTGGCACCATCTCGGCTTACTGCAGCCTCTACCTCCTGGGTTCAAGCGATTCTCACACCCCAGCCTCCCGAGTAGCTGCGATTACAGGTGCATGCCACCATGCCCAGCTCATTTTTGTATTTTTAGTAAAGACAGGGTTTCACTGTGTTGGCCAGGCTGGTCTCGAACTCCTGACCACAAGTGATCTGCCCACCTTGAACTCCCAACTGCTGGGATTACAGGCGTGAGCCACTGTGCCTGGCCAAAAAACAGTCTAAAAACTGTCTAGTCTCTATTCTTAAAAAATGCCAGAGTCATGAAAGACAAGGAGACCAGACAAATATGACAACCAAACACAACGTGGTATCCTAGACTGGATCTTGAAGCAGAAATTATTATGTGTTTTATTTTACATTTTGGCTTCAAGGGACTTAGTACTGGATCAATGTTAATTTCTTGGCTTTGATAAACATCCTAAGGTTAAGGGAATATCCTCATTTTTAGGAAGTATATAAGGGTAAAGGGGCATGATATCTGTAATTCATTCTCAAATAGTTCGGGAACAACAAAACACACACATTTTATACACACATTACATTATATATGTCTGTATATCTAAAAACATATATACAGAGGGAGAGAAATAAAGCAAATGTGATAAAATGTTAACATTTAAAGAATAAAGGTTACTTCTCTGTAAATGTAAGATGTTAATTGTAATCCCCAGGACAGCCATGAAGAAAATAAAAATATATATAGTGAAAGAAACAAGAGAATTAAAATGATACACCAGAAAATATGTATTTAATATAAAAGACAAGAGTAATGGAGGGTTAGAGGAACAAAAAGATGTAGAGATTAGAAAACAAAGGGCAAAGTGGCAAAATGTAAATCCTGTCTTACCAGTAATTATATTAAATGCAAATGGACAATAATCGAAAGGTAGAGGTTGGCAGAATGGATTTTTAAAAAATATACAACTATATGCTGTCTACACCAGACATAATTTAGACAAAGATAAAAAGAGATTAAAATAAAAGGATGTAAAAGATACTATATACACATACGAGAGCTGGAGTGACTATATTAGAATAGACACTAAGGCAAGAAATCCATTAGTAGAGACTAACACACTTCATAATAAAAAGGTCAATACAACAGAAAGATAAAAGGATGAAAAAATAAATACCCTAAAAACAATAACCAGAGAGCTGGAGTGGCTACAACAACATTGGGGGAAAAAGACACTGTGAAAAGAAGTTACCAGAGACAAGAAAGGTTGTTTTTCTTTCCTTTTTTTGGTTGGGGGGAGGCGAGGGGGAGGACAGGGTCTGGCTCTGTCATCCACACTGGAGTGCAGTGGCATAATCTTGGTTCACTGCAACATCTGTGTCCTGGGCTCAAATGATCCTTTGACCTTAGCCTTCTGAGTGACTGACACTAAAGCACATACCACATGTCTGGCTAATTTTTGCATTTTTTTTGTAGAGATAGGGTTTTGCCATGTTGCCCAGGCTGGTCTCGAACTCTTAAGCTCCAGTAATCCACCTATCTCAGCCTCCCAAAGTGCTGGGATTACAGGTGTGAGCCACAACATCCAGCCAGGAAAGGCTATTTTTTAATGATAAAAGGTTAATCCATCAGGAAGATATAACAATTATAAACACATATGCATCTAACGACAGAGCTCTCAAACACAGGAAGCAATAACTGACAGAATTAATGAGAGAAATACACCAACAATAATAGTTGGAGACTTCAATACCTCACATTCAATAACAGAATTAGGCAAAAGATCAACAAGGAAACAGAATACTCAAATAACGCTATAAACCAACTAGACCTAAAACACATTTACAGAACTCTCCACCCAATTACAGTATAATACAGATTCTTCTCAAGAGCACATGAAATATTCTCCAAGATAGAGCATATGTTACATTGCAAACAGGCCTCAACAAATTTAAAAGAATTGAAATTGTACCAAATATGTTGTCTGACTGCAATGGAATTAGAAATCAGCAGAAGGAAATGTGGAAAACTAAAAAACGTGAAAATTAAACACACATTCTTTAATCACCAATGGCACAAAGAAGAAATCACAAGAGAAATGAAAAAGCCCTTTGAGATGAATGATAATTAATATCACACAAAACTTATGGGTATAGCAAAAGCAATGATTAAAGGAGAATTTGTTTTGGCATTTTTTTTTTTTGAGATGTTGGCCAGGCTTGAATGCAGTGGCACAATCACAGCCCACTACAGCCTTGACCTCCAGGACTCAAGGGGATCCTCCCACTTCCCAGCTTCTGAGTAGCTGGGACCACGGCTGCGCGCCACTATGCCCGGCTTATGTTTTGTTTTAGAAATAGGGTTTTGTTTTGTTGCCCAGGCTGATCTTGAACTCCTCCTACACACAAGTGATTCTCCCACCTCAGCCTCTTAAAGTACTGGGATTACAGGTGTGAGCCACCACGTCTGGCCATCAGAGAGAAATTTTTAACTGTTAATGCTTACATTTCAAAGGAAGAAAGACTTCAAATCAACAACCTAACCTCCCACCTTAGGAAACATGAAAAGGAAGAATAAACTAAACCCAAGGCAAGCAGAAGGAAGGAAACAGAAAAGATTAGAGTGGAAATAAATAAATTAAAATATAGATAATAAACAAAACCTAAAGTTGGTTCACTGAAAAGATAAAAGGGACAAATCTTCAACTAGATCGATGAAGAGAAAATATTCAAATTTAATAATTTAATAATCAAGAATAAAGGAGAAAACACTACTTTTTACTTTCTTTTTTTGAGACAGGGTCTTGCTCTGCCACACAGGTTGGAGTGCAGTGGCACAATCATGGCTCGCCGCAGCCTTGACCTCCTAGGCTCAAGCAAATCTCCCATTTCAGCCTCCTAAGTAGCTGGGACCACAGAGGCACACCACCATACCTGGTTCATTTTTCTGGCTTTTTTTTTTTTTTTTGTAGAGACAGGGACTCATCATGTTGTCTAAGCTGGTCTCACACTCCTGGGCTCAAGTGAATCTCCTGGCTCAGCCTCCCAAAGTTCTGGGATCACAGGTTTGAGCCATCTCACCAGGCTGAGAAAACATTACCACTGACCTTACAGAAATAAACATGATGAGCAGGCGTTTGGGGGCGGCAAGGGTGCATAAAAAAAAGAAAGAAAGAGAAAGAAATACCCGTGATTAAAGATAGACTACCAACAAATGTATGCTAACAAATCAGATAACCCAGGTGAAATGAACATTTCCTAGAAAAGCATAAACCACCAAAACTGACTCAAGAAGAACAGAAAACCTGAAGAACTGTACCAAGTAAAAAGAATGACTTGTAATCAAGAACTTCCCACAAAGGAAAGCCTAGGACCAGATGGCGTCACCAGTCAATTATACAAAATGTTTAAAGAACTAACTTCAATCCTCAGTCCTCCAAAAAACAGAAAAGCAAGGAACACTTTCCAACTTTTTTATGAGGCAAGTATTACCCTGATATTAAAAATGGACAAAGAAATCTCACATCCATTAGGATGGCTTTCATAAAAATATAGAAAAATGCTGGCAAGGATGTGGGGAAACTGTAACCTTTGTACATTGCTGATGAGAGTGTAAAACTGTGCAGCTACAGTACATATGGTGGTTTCTCCAAAACTTAAATGGAACTGCAATGTGATCGAGCAACCCTACTGGATATACACATTAAAAAAAACTGAAAGAAGAGACTTGAGCAAATTTTTGTACACTCAAGCTCATAACTGCATTATTCACAACAGCCGAAAAGTAGAAACAACCCACATGTCCATGAATGAATGAATGGATGAAGAAAATAATTATCAAGCCTTTAAGAAAAGGCATTTCTGATACATGTTACAACATGGAAGATCTTGAAGATATTATGCCAAGTGAAAAAAGCCAACCACAGAAAAAGAAGTATTATATGATTCCACTCATATGAAAGTACCTAGAGTAGTCAAATTCACAAAGAAAGCAGAATGGTGGTTGCCAAGGGCCGGGTGCAGAGGGGAGTAGGGAGTTAGCATGTAACAGGTACAGAGTTTCAGCTGGGGAAGATGAAGTAATTCCGAAGATGGATGGGACTGATGGATGCAGAACAATGTGAATGTACTTAATGCCACAGAACTGTACACTTAAGAATGAATGAAATGGTTAAATTTTGTTATGTATATATTATCACACTTTAAAAACACACACACACACACACACACACACACACACACACACACCCCAAACCAATATCCCTAGGAATAGTGACATTTGTGTTACAGATATAACCAGCAAACCAAATAAACCAGTAAACCAAATCCAGACAGATATCAAGAGATCCTAAACCATGACCAAGTGGTACTTTTCTCAAAAATCAAGGTAGGTTTAGCATACAAAACAAACAAACAACAACAACAAAAAACCAATATAATAACACTGTAGTAATAGAAAAAAGGACATTAAAAAAATCACATGATGTCATCTCAAGTGATGCAGGAAAAAAATTCACAAAATGCAACACCATTCCATGATTTTAAAACAACAACAACAAAAACATGCAAACTAGAAATAAAGGGGAACATTCTTAACCCGTTTAAAGGCACCTACAAAAACACCTACAGTACATATCATACTTAACCGTGAAATATTGAGTGCTTTTCTCCAGATCAGTAATGAGACAAAGATGTCTGCTCTCACAGCTTCCACTCAAATATGCACTGGAGTGTCCAGGCAAGGCAATTAGGCAAAGAAAAAATAAAAGGCATTCAGATTTAAAAGGATGAAATAAAACTGCTATTCACTGATGACATAATTTTGCACAAGAAAATCCTAAGTAATTCACCAAAATAAGTACCAGAACTAATAAATGAGTTTAGCAAGGGTGCAAAATACAGTATCAATATACAAAATGCAACTGTATTTCTATACATTAACAATGGGTAATCCTAAAATAAAGAAAATAATTTCATTTACAATAATATGAAAAAGAACAAACTACTGAGGAAGTACAAGACTTGTACACTGAAAACTACAAAGCATCATTGAAAGAAATTAAAAGAACTAAATAAACGAAAAGACATCCTATGTTCATGGACTGGAATTTGAAACTGTCAAGATAACAATATTCCCCAAATTGGTATACAAGTTGAACACAATCAGCATCCAAATTCCAGTTAGCTTCTTTGCAAAAAATGACAATCTAACTCTAAAATTTACAAGGAATAATCAAACAACAAAGTTCAAGAATTCACATTTCCCATTTTCAAAACTTACTACAACCAAGTTACTATAGTTCAAACTTGGTTACTACTTACTTGGTTACAAACTTACTACAACTTGGTTACTACAGCAATCAAGACAGTGTGGTGTTGGCATGATGAATCAATGGAATATAACTGAGATTTCATAAATAAAACCTGGTATTTATGGTCAATTAATTTTTCAACAAGAGTGACAAGACAGTCTTTGACAAAGGCATAAAAGCAATCCAATGGAGGAAGGACAATTTTTTCAACAAATGGTGCTGAGACAACTAAACACACACAACAGGAGACTTTGGCCAAGACAGCCGAATAGGAACAGCTCCAGAGCACAGTTCCCAGCGACAGTGACACAGAAGGCCAGTGATCTCCGCATTTTCAACTGAGGTACCACGTTCATCTCAATAGGACTGGTTGGACAGTGGGTGTAGCCCAAGGAGGACAAGCCAAGGCGGGGTGGGGAGCTGCCTCACCCGGGAAGTGCAATAGGCAGGAGGGCACTCCCGACTACCCAACAGAGGCCATCCGGCACGTTTCCGGCCACTCCAGAGCTCCGGTTCAGATGCTGAGCTTCTCCCATGGTCTTTGTAGCCCGCAGACAAGGAGATTCCTGCATGCCAACAGGTGCCGCGGGTTTCCAGGGCAAATCTGGGCAGGCGATTCAGCCGGCACCGTGAGTTCCCAGCACAAATCTGAGCAGCCGTTTTGACTGGCGCCTGGAGCGCCTACAAGACTGAGTCACCCATACCCCTGAGAGGAAGGGAGCTGAAGGCGGGGAGCCAGGTGATCAGGCTTGGCGGGTCCCACCCCCACAGAGACCAGCAAAGTGAATCCCACTGGCTTAGGATTTTCGCAGCAAGCAGAGCAGTTTGAGCTTGACTCTGGACAGTTGAGCTCCCAGAAGGGAGAGGCGACTGCCAATACTGAGGCAGATCTACCCTTATCTATGTAAACAAAAGCACAAAGAAGTCTACACAGCAGCTAGAGGGAGCCTGCAGCAGCTCAACAATGCCTCCGCAGGCAGACTGTGACTAGACTCCCTCATTGCTGGGCAGGGCATCACCGAAAAAAGGAAGCAGCCTGTCAGGGACTTATAAGTAAAGCCACACCTTCCTGGGACAGAGTGCCTGGGAAAAGGAGCGGTTTTGAGTTCCCCTGCAGCAGACCCAAACGTATCCTGCCCAGCAACTCCAAAGGGAGCGAAGGAGCTCCAACACAGCACTAGAGCTAAGACAAGGGGACAGACTGCCTTCTCAAGTGGCTCCCTGACTCCTGCGAATCCAAAGAGTCACTGCATACAGGAGAGCTCTGGCTGACATCTGGTAGGTAACCTTCTGGGACAA
Organism: Saimiri boliviensis; assembly: GCF_048565385.1. NCBI lineage: Eukaryota > Metazoa > Chordata > Mammalia > Primates > Cebidae > Saimiri > Saimiri boliviensis. The sequence goes on from NC_133459.1 coordinate 53,646,219, forward strand.
AGCTAACAGTGGAAGGAACAGGCAGCAATTCTTGCTGTTCTACAGCCCCCGCAGGTGATTCCCTGGCAAGAAGGGTCGGGAGTGGACCTCCAGCAATCCTGCAGCAGAGGGGCCTGACTGTTAGAAGGAAAACTAAAAAACAGAAAGAAATAGCCTCAACATCAACAAAAAGGATGTCCATTCAGAGACCCCATCCGAAAGTCACCAACTTCAAAGATGAAAGGTAGATAAATCCACAAAGATGGGAAGGAACCAGCGCAAAAAGGATGAAAACACCACAAACAGAATGCCTCTCCTTCTCCAAGGGATCACAACTCCTCACCAGCAAGGGTACAAAACTGGATAGAGAATGAGTTTGACAAATTGACAGAAGCAGGCTTCAGAAAGTGGGTAATCACAAACTTCTCTGAGCAAAAGGAACATGTTCTAAATCAAAGCAAAGAAACTAAGAACCTTGAAAAAAGATTAGATGAAATGCTAACTAGAATAACCAGCTTAGAGAAGAACATAAATGACTTGATGGAGCTGAAAAACACAGCATGAGAACTTCATGAAGCATACACAAGTTTAAATAGCTCAATCGATCAAGCAAAAGAAAGTATATCAGAGATTGAAGATCAACTCAATGAAACAAAACAAGGCAAGATTAGAGGAAACAGAGTGAAAAGAAATGAACAAAGCCTCAAAGAAATATGGGATTATGTGAAAAGACCAAATCTACATTTGATCAGTGTACCTGAATGTGATGGGGAGAATGAATCCAAGCTGGAAAGCATTCTTCAGGATATTATCCAGGAGAACTTCCCCAACCTAGCACGAAAAGTCAACATTCAAATCCAGGAAATATGGAGACCACCACAAAGATACCCCTCAAGCAGAGCAACCCCAAGGCACATAACTGTCAGATTTACCAGGGTTGAAATGAAGGAAAAAAATGCTAAGGGCAGCCAGAGAGAAAGGTAGGGTTACCTAAACAGATGCCCATCAAACTCATAGCACATCTCTTGACAGAAATCCTACAAGCCAGAAGAGAGTGGGGACCAATATTCAATATCCTTAAACAAAAGAACTTTCAACCCAGAATTTCATATCCAGCCAAACAAACTTCGTAAGTGAAGGAGAAATAAAATCCTTTATGGACTAGCAATTGCTGAGACATTCATTGCCACCAGACCTGCCTTGCAAAAGCTCCTGAAGGAAGCACTAAACATAGAAAGGAACAACCAGTGCCAGCCACTGCAAAAATGTACCAAATGGTAAAGACCATCGACACAACGAAGACACTGTGTCAACTAATGGGCAAAACAATCAGCTAGTATCAAAATGGCAGGATCCAATTCATACATAACAATATTAATCTTAAATATAAATGGGCTAAATGCCCCAATCAAAAGATATAGACTGGCAAATTGAATAAAAAGTCAAGACCCATCAGTGTGCTGCATTCAGGAGACCCATCTCATGTTCAAAGACACACATAGACTCAAAATAAAGGGATGGAGGAAGATTTCCTAAGCAAGTGGAGAGCAAAAATAAATAAATAAATAAAAATAAAAAAGCAGGGGTTGCAATCCTAGTCTCTGATAAAACGGACTTTAAACCAACAAAGACCAAGAGAGACAAAGAAGGACGTTCCATAATGGTAAAGGGATCAATGTAACAAGAAGAGCTAACTATGCTAAATATGTATGCACCCAATACAGGAGCACCCAGATACATAAAGCAAGTTCTTAATGACCTACAAAGAGACTGAGACTCCCATACAGTAACAGTGGGAGACTTACACTCCATTGTCAATACTAGATCAACGAGACAGAAAATTAACAAGGATATTCAGGACTTGAACACAGATACGGACCAAGTGGACCTAACAGACATCTAGAACTCTCCACCCCAAATCCACATAATATACATTCTTCTCAGCACCACATCACACTTACTCTAAAATTGACCACATAATTGGAAGTAAATCACTCCTCAGCAAATGCAAAAGAACAGATATCAAAACAACCAGTCTCTAAGACAGTGCAATCAAATTAGAACTCAGAACTAAGAAACTCACGCAAAACTGCACAACTACATAGAAACTGAATAACATGCTACTGAATGACTACTGGATAATAAAATTAAAGCAGAAATAAAGATGTTCGTTGAAACCAATGAGAACAAACACACTACATACCAGAAACTCTGGGACACATTTAAAGCAGTGTCTAGAGGGAAATTTATAGCATTAAATGCCCACATGAGAAGTGAGGAAAGATCTAAAATCGACACGCTATCATCAAAATCTAGAGGAGCAAGATTAAACAAATTCAAAGGCTAGCAGAAGACATGAAATAACTAAGATCAGAGCAGAACTGAAGGAGACAGAGACACAAAAAACCCTTCAAAAAAATCAATAAATCAAGGAACTGTTGTTTTGAAAAGATCAACAAAACAGACAGACTGCTAGCCAGACTAATGAAAAAGAAAAGAGAGAAGAATCAAATAGCTGCAATAAAAAATGATAAAAGGATATCACCACCAATTCCCCAGAAATACAAACTACCATTAGAGATTACTACAAACAACTCTATGCATATAAACCAGTAAATCCAGAAGAAATGGATAAACTGCTGGACACTTACACCCTCCCAAGATTAAACCAGGAAGAAGTTGAATCCCTGAACAGACTAATAACAAGGTCTGAAGTTGAGGCAGCAATTAATAGCCTACCAACCAATAAAAGTCCAGGTCCAGATGGGTATACAGCCAAATTCTACCACACATACAAAGAGGAGCTGGTACCATTCCTTCTGAAACTATTCCAACAATACAAAAAGAGGGAATCCTTCCTAACTCATTTTATGAGACCAACATCATCCTGATACCAAAATCTGGCAGAGACCCAACTAAAAAAGAAAACTTCAGGCCAATATCCATGATGAACACTGATGTAAAAATCTTCAATAAAATACTGGCAAACCAAATGCAACAGGGCATCAAAAAGATTATCCATCATGATCATGTAGGCTTCATCCCACGGTAGCAAGTCTGGTTCAACATATGCAAATCAGTAAATATAATCCATCACACAAACAGAACCAAAGACAAAAACCACGATTATCTCAAAAGATGCAGAGAAGACCTTTGAAAAAATTCAACAGCTAAAAACTCTCAATAAACTAGGTATTGATGGAACGTATTTCAAAATAAAAAAAGCTATCTACAACAAACCCACAGCCAATATCATACTGAATGGGAAAAACTAGAAGCATTCCCTTTGAAAACTGGCACAAGACAAGGGTGCCCTCCCTCACCACTCCTATTCAACATAGTATTGGAAGTTCTAGCCAGAGCAATCAGGTAAGAAAAAGAAATAAAGGGTATTCAATTAGGAAAAGAGGAAGCCAAATTGTCTCTATTTGCAGATGACATGATTGTATATTTAGAAGACCCCATCATCTCAACCCAAAATCTCCTGAAACTGATAAGCAAATTCAGCAAAGTCTCAGGATACAAAATCAATGTGTAGAAATCACAAGCATTCCTATACATCAGTAACAGACTAACAGAGAGCCAAATCATGAGCAAACTCCCATTCACAACATTCACAATCGCTACAAAGAGAATAAATTACCTAGGAATATAACTAACAAAGAACATGAAGTACCTCTTCAAGGAGAACTGCAAACCACTGCCCAAGGAAATAAGAAAGGACACAAACAGACGGAAAAACATTCCATGCTCATGGTTAGGAAGAATCAATATCATGAAAACAGCCATATTGCCCAAAGTAATTTATAGATTCAATGCTATCCCCATCAAGCTACCACTGACCTTCTTCACAGAACTGAAAAAAACCACCTTAAACTTCATATGGAACCAAAAAAGAGCCCGCATAGCCAAGACAATCCTAAGCAAAAAGAACAAACCTGGAGGCATCACGCTACCTGACTTCAAACTATATAAGGCTACAGTAATCAAAATAGCATGGTACTGGTACCAAGACAAGAGATACAGACCAATGGAACAGAACAGAGGCCTTGGAAGTAACACCACACCCCTACAATCATCTGATCTTTGGCAAACCTGACAAAAACAAGCAATGGGGAAAGGATTCCCTTTTTAATAAATGGTGCTGGAAAAGCTGGCTAACTATGTGCAGAAAGCTGAAACTGGACCCCTTCCTTACACCTTATACAAAAATTAACTCCAGATAGATTAAAGACTTAAACCTAAGACCTAACACCATAAAAACCCCAGAAGAAAACATAGGCAATACCATTCAGGACCTAGGCACAGGCAAGGACTTCATGACTAAAATATCAAAAGCACTAACAACAAAAGCCAAAATAGACAAATGGGATCTAATTAAACTTAAGAGCTTCTGCACAGCAAAAGAAACAACCATTAGAGTGAACTGGCAACCGACAGAATAGGAAAAAATTTTTGCAAGCTACACATCAGACAAAGGGCTAATATCCAGAATCTACAAAGAATTAAAGCAAATTTACAAGAAAAAAAAACAACCCCATCAAAAAGTGGGCAAAGGATATGAACAGGCACTTTTCAAAAGAAGACATTTATTCGGCCAACAGACATATGAAAAAATACTCATCATCACTGGTCATTAGAGAAATGAAAATCAAAACCACACTGAGATGCCATCTCACTCCAGTTCAAATGGTGATCATTAAAAAATCTGGAGACAACAGATGCTGGAGAGGATGTGGAGAAACAGGAACACTTTTACTGTGTTGGTAGGAGTATAAATTAATGCAACCATTGTGGAAGACAGTGTAGCAATTCTTCAAGGATCTAGAAACAGAAATACCATTTGACCCAGCAATCCCATTACTGGATGTATACCCAAAGGATTATAAATTGTTCTATTATAAAGACACATGTACATGTATGTTCACTGCAGCACTGTTTACAATAACAAAGACTTGGAACCCCAATCCAAATGCCCATCAAGGACAGACTGGATAAAGAAAATGTGGCACATATATATACACAATAGAATACCATGCAGCCATAAAAAAGGATGAGTTCATGTCCTTTGCAGGGACATGGATGAATCTGGAAACCATCATTCTCGGCAAACTGACACAAGAATAAAAAACCAAACACCACATGTTGTCACTCCTAAGTGGGTATTGAACAATCAGAACACGTGGACACAGAGAGGGGAACATCACACATTGGGGTCTGTTGGGGTGTGGGAGGCTAGGGGAGTGACAGCAGGGGATGAGGAGGGATAACATTAGGAGAAATGCCTAATGTAGGTGACAGGGGAATGGGGGCAGTAAACCTCCATGGCATCTGTATACCTATGTAACAATCCTTCAAGATCTGCACATGTATCCCAGAACTTAAAGTATAATAAAAAATACATAAGAGAGAATGTGATGCAATAACCAAAGCAATACACAAACCTCTATCTATTGTATCAAAAAGAAATTGAAGACAGAGCCAGAAAGGACATTTAAAGAGATTCAAGTATGAACTTTGTAATAGATAATATTGTTGTATCCATGTGAAATTTCCTAGGTTTAATAATGGTAGTGTAATAATGTAGGAGAGTGTCCTTATTCATAGGACATAAATACTAAAGCTAAAGTTTTTAAAGTTGAGATGACAAAATATCTGGAACTTATACACAGATGTATGTAGATACCAAATAAAGGAGAGAGAGAGAGGGAGAAAGTAAATGTCACAAGATGTTAACACTTAGTAATTTAAGTGGATGTATGCAACTTTATCAACAGTCTGGCAAAAATGTATGCTTCATAACTTTTTTAATAAGTTATGAGAAAAATAAGAAAGATTTTATATGTTTTTATTGAATTTTGGTATTTAATGCTGTGAAAAATTCTGAGGCCAGCTCAATTTTCATTCTTTTGCAATTAACTTGTTTTTTCCCTGGATGTTTGCAGAATTTTTTTTTTTCATTTTTCCTTGATGTTGTAATATCTTGAAAAGATAACCTAGGTATAAATATTTTCACTTATTTTGCTTGAAATACTGTATTTTCAATCTGCCAACATGAATTTAAACATTAACATAAAAGAGGGCTCAGCCTGACTTCACCACTACACAATATATTCATGTGACAAAACTATACTTGTACCATATAAATGTATACAAATAAAAAAATTAAGGGCAAATGTAAGCAAGCTTTCTTGAAAAACAAAAAAGAACTCAGGAAAATTTTCTTGTTACATATTTGTAACATAAGCAAAACTACTGCTTGCATTTAATTATTCAAATAAATTTCAAAGAAACATCAAAAAGAAAAAAGAATGAAACGACTCCCACCTCAAACCACATACTAAAACTAACTCAATGTAACACAAGAGTAAATCTTCATGACCTTGGATTAGGTAATTATTTCTTGGAAAAGCAAAAGCAACAAAGGAAAAAATATATTGAACTTCATAAAAAATAAAAACTTCTGTGCACCAAAGGTCACCATTAAGAAAGTGAAAAAAGAATCTATAGAATGAGAAACAATATTTGTAAATCATAGATCTCATAAGAGATTTGCATCCAGAATACAAACAAAAAACCTCTTGCAACTCAACAATAAAAAGACAAATAACCTAATGAAAATGGGCAAAAGATTTGAATAAATGTTTCTCAAAAAAAGATACAGAAGTGGTTCACAAAAAGATGCTAAGCATCTTCAGGAAAACACAAATCAAAACCACAAGATACCACTTCACAGATACTAGGATAGCTAAAATTTAAAAAGATAGGAAATAAGCCAGACACGATGGCTCATGACTATAACTCCAGTACTTTGGGAGTCTGAGGCGGGTGGATCATCTGACATCAGGAGTTCAAGACCAGCCTGACCAACATGGTGAAACACTGCCTCTACTAAAAATACAAAAATTAGCTGGGTGTGGTGGTGGGCACCTGTAATCTCAGCTACTAGGGAGGCTGAAGTAGGAGAATCACCTGAACCTAGGAGGTGGAGGTTGCGGTGAGCCGAGATCGCGCCATTGCACTCCAGCCTCGGCAACAATAGCGAAACTCCATCTCGAGAAAAAAAAAAAAAAAAAAAGACAGGGAATAGCAAGTATTGGTGAGAATGTGAAGAAATCAGAACCTTCACACATTACTGGTTGATTATAAAATGGTGCCACTAACTTTCCAAGACAGTTTGGTAGTTCCGCAAAGGTTACACAGTTTCCATGACACAATTCCATTCCTACATATTTTCATAAGAGAAGTGGAAACATATGTCCATATAAAACACGTGTACACGAGTGTTCATGGCAGCATTGTTGCTAACAGCCAAAAGCTTTCAAAATTACCCAAATGTCCATCAAAAAGAATGGACAATCCATTTTATATCCATGTGTTATATCCATACAATCAAGTATTTTTTAGCTCTAAAAGTGAACAAAAATACTGATAAGTTACAGTATATTGAATAAGCATAGTGAGCTGAATGAATTTCCACAAAAATGAGTTCTGAAGTTCAGTTCTGAATGAACTCCAAAAATATATTAAGTGAAAGAAGCCAGACACAAAAGGCCACATATTGTATGATTCTGTTTATATGAAATGTCCACAATAGGCAAATCCATAGACACAGAAAGTAGACTGTTGATTGCTGGAGGATGAGAGGACGAAGAAAAAGAAAGTATGAGGTTTCTTTTGGAGGTGATGAAAATTTTCCCAAAATAAATGGTGGTGATGGCTGCACAACTCTGTGAATGCACACTTTAAAAGGGTGAACTTTATAGTATGTGAATTATTTCTTAATAAAGCTATTATTTAAAAGAGTTGATTTACAAAAATGAGTTCAATGATTATAGTTACTAAACAAGTATACATCTAAGTACTGCAAAACACAGAGTTGTACCTAACGATCTGCAATAAAAATTTAACACATATGGCAATTAGTTTTAAAACAACAATTAAAAAATATTATGTAAGGCCAGGCACAGTGGCTCATGCTTGTAATCCCAGGACTTTGGGAGGCTGAGGAGGGCAGATCACTTGAGGTTATGAGTTTGAGACCAGCCTGACCAACATGGTGAAACCCCATCTCTACTGAAAATAAAAAAACTGGCCAGAGATGCTGGCAGGCATCTGTAATTGCAGCTCCTCAGGAGGCTGAAGCAGGAGAATCACTCAGACCTGAGAGGTGGAGGCTGTGGAGAGCCAAGACTGCGCCACTGCATTTCAGCCCGGGCGACTCAGCAAGACCGCACTTCAAGAAAAGAAAGAAAAGAAAAGAAAGGAGAAAGAAAGGAAAGAAAGGAAGAAAAAGGAAGGAAGGAAGAAAAGAAAGAAAGAAAGAGAAAAGACAAGATAAAAAGAAAGTATTATTTAAGACTTAACATGTGAAAAATACCATGCTGCCTCCTAGATAGTTAACATTCTTAGTCTTAAAAATGGAGGGAGCAGTGTGTTATACACAGGGTTAAAGAATGATACAAAGCAGCACTACATCTTCAGGAGGGTGCTGCCAATACAAAGAGATAAGCAATCACAGAGGGGAAAAGGATAGCATAAACCAATGTGTAGGCTGGTTTGATATTTTGAGTTATCCCTTTAAGTAGAGCCTGTCCTTAGCAAAAATTACATACTGGGCAAGAGAAAACATGCAAAGCAGCTCAGCATCGTCCTATGGCAAAACAGTCCTATCTCCCAATAGACATAATGTACTGGGCTTTTAATAAGATGTCTGGAATTTACTATTTTCTCATTAGATGCCAGATCCAAATGATACAAAAGTAACCAGTAATGGTCACTGATTCTAATTAAAAACATATTTATGGAGAGTGCTATGCTCCAGACAAAATGTTCAGTGCTGAGGAGAGAGATACTGACACAATTCTTGTCTTTAAAGAACAGGATAATGTGAAAATAGAGAAAGGGGTGGTGGGTGCCAAACCAGCTTGTGGATGTCCATGTATATACGCAGTGAGAGCAAATATGTATACACAGTTGAAGAAGTTTAAAGGAAATGGTGCTCCAGAAAGAAGATTATAGATTATTCTATTTCAAAACCAGTATTACTTTATTCTTCAAGTGCATTAATAAAACGTGAACACTTTTAGCCTTTTGACTACTTGAGTCAATATCTTTGCTCCTTTTTATCATATTCCATCAACTTCATTTAAAATTAAAAAAAAAATTATAAAATATTTACAATAGTCACATAAATCCAGCAGTTCTTAGGAGATGCACAGCTCTGACACAAAGGTAGAAGAGAAATGAGCTTGCCAACAATTATTGAATGTCACTTTTAACCTGAAAATTCTCTTCTTTTTTTTTGAGATGGAGTCTTGCTCTGTCTTCCAGGTTAGAGTTCAATGGCACGATCTTGGCCCACTGCAACCTCTACCTCCGGGTTCAGCAATTCTCCTGCCTCAGTCTCCCAAGTAGCTGGGAGACAGTGCCCACCACCGCACCTGGCTAATTTTTTGTATTTTTTTTTAGTAGAGACGGGGGTTTCCCCATCTTGGCCAAGCTGGTCTTGAACTCCTGACCTTGTGATCCACCCGCCTCAGCCTCCCAAAGTGCTGGGATTACAGGCGTGAGCCACCACACATGGCCTAAGCTGAAAAATTTCTAATAACATTAAATCCAGTGTATTAATTTGTTCAAGAAAAATGATACAGATAAACTAATGTGTTCAATTATGATTTCTAATTAGTCAGTTTAGGATTAAAATAAAAACAACATTGTTGGACACATACTAATATATCTTCAGTATTTCTGGCTACTTTCTAAATAGGTATTATTTTTAGGCCCATAAATACAAATGAAAATATAAACAAGTCTCTGTAACTGCCATATTACTTTATAGTTTCATAAATATGCTAGGAATTCAAATAGTTGTGATTATGACTTCATCTGTGTGCCAAATGTTTGGACTAGTAAGATCAATATGGCACTTTTTTTTTTGAGACAAAGTCTTGCTCTGTTGCCCAGGCTAGAGTGCAGTGGCGTGGTCTCTGCTCACTGTAACCTCTGCCACCCAGGTTCAAGTGATTCCCCTGCGTCAGCCTCCTGAGTAGCAGGGATTACAGGCACGTGCCACCACACCTGGCTTATTTTTTGTATTTTTAGAAGAGACAGTGTTTCACCAAGTTGGCCAGGCTGGTCTCAAACTCCTGACCTCATGATGTGCCCACCTTAGCCTCCCAAAGTGCTGGGATTATGTGTGAGCCACCACATCCAGTCTGGCACTTCCAATTTTTGGAACTGCCAAGTAATTGATAAACACTGTCACTGTATAGTATGAATCTACCACCACACAGTTTAGCAAATACCTTTAGGTTTAAAATATAGATTATTTTGACAAAAATATCTTTCTGCATGCTATCTTTCATACTAAAAATTGTAGTTAGACATGTTTGTACATATGTTGCTATCCATATCCAGAAATCTGCCTGTTTGAAAAATGCAAATGAACCAACCTAAGTACAAACAACATCTTAACTGAGAGTTAAGTACACATGCACACAAAATCTACCTAATCCTTGTACATGATCTTTAAAAAATCAACATGCAAACTTTCACGTTAATAATAGAGTTTAATATTTATTTAGAAAAGTACCCTTACTTTTTTTTAGAGACAATAAACTGATTACTCTTGAGACCAACAAGGATACATTATTATAGTTTAAGCCTTCTTTCTTGAAAGAAGTAAAACCTACTGGGGAGGTACCTACCACCTGCTAGTTTAGAGATAAGCTCCCGTCTGCCCACTGACTCAACAAATACAGATAAAGAAAATTATTCAACTTAACGGATAAGATACTGCCAGTGTGGCTTAAAGTTTATTTGAATACTAAATTCAATTACTGAACTACGCTATCAACCAACGTGTACTCAAAAGAACCTCTGTCTGATCAATACATGGAAAAATGAGGATGAGACTGATTTCCCCATGATTATTTTAAGCAGATTTGTCTATTATTTGTTTATTACAACAAACAATTAGTAACATATACGTCAAGATCTTAAGGAAAAACATGTAAACATGGCCATTTGATTCCAAGTCACTAATTTATAATAACTTCCATTAAATCTTGAGGTTTTCAGTCCCTTGGTTATTCAGGTAAAGTCAGTCCTCCACAACCATGGGTTCTTCCAGTTGTGGACTGAAAATATTTGGGGGAAAAAAATGAATGGTTACATTTGTGTCGAACAGATCCAGACTTTTTTTTCCTGTCATTACTCCTTAAATACTTAGAAAATAATGTATTTACAATTTGCAATTTATATTATAAATAATGTACTTACATACAGTATAACAACTATTTGCACAGCATTTTTATTGTGTTAGGTATTACAAGTAATCTAGAGATGACTTAAAGCACACAGGAGGATGTGCTTTGGATACATGCAAATACTACGTCATTTAATATAAGGGATTTGAGCATTTAAGTATCTGCAGGGCCTGGTTGCGGGGATGATCTTGGTATCCCCAAAGGGGTCCTGAAACCACTTCCCCACAGATACCAAGGGAGAACTGTATTTGGAATACAGAGAAACAAGGTTTTCACGAGAAGCGGTTGTTCTATAATCCAAAGGTGTTATCTTACATATAGAATATAACCTTCATTTAATATTTAAAGTTTGGGACATACAGATGATCGATTCCTGGATCCAAAAAGTAGGTAACTGCTCCAGTCCCAATTTCCTTAAGGCATCTCCTGTGACTGGAGTTATGCTGCACCCTCACTTTTAGCAACCAGCAGGAAGGAGAGATACGGTAAAGGGGATTGAGAGCAATATGAGTGAGCAGCAAAGGAGAACTAATACATCCACGGAGCAACTAGCTGCTGTATGTCAGAAACAGTACTAGTAACTATGGAAAAAGTGTACATATAATTTAATTTTTCACAAACCTTAGGATGTAAGAGCATCCTCATTTTTTACATGAGCAAACAAACTGAGGCTCAGATAAGGCAAAGTTACTTACCTAAAGTCACATTTCTTATGATCACTTGCCTAACACCAACAGTCAATGTGTTCAGACTGGAATAAAAATTTAAATTAAGCCTTCCCCAAATCTCATGCTCTAGATTAAGCACATTTGAAAGTATTCCAATTCCTCCTAAAACTGGTAGCATGGCATGGCCTCGAAAAACACCAATGCAGAATAGAGGCAAAATACTTTTACAAGAAACAAACAGAACTAATAAAATGGACCCCAAGCCAAGAATTGGGAAGGTAAGAAAGGATTATCCAGTAAAACTTATTTTCTTCCAAAGCACTAGTATTTTTTAACCCATCAAAACTTAATCTAAAGCTCTAGATAAAGAGCTGTCTAGCATAAGCAATCAACTTTCATTCTTAATTTTGCTGAAATTTCCTTTACTAAGTATTCCCTCCTAACAGATCTAATTTGAGTCTTTCACTACCACTTGCTGGCTGTGTCACCCTGAAAAAGCTTCTTAATCTATTTGCCTTTGTTTTCCTCAATGAGGAAAAGAGAGCATGGTGCCTGATTTGCAGGATTCCTACACAGATGAGGGATTATATACTACAGGGCCAGCTACAACACACAGCAACATGAGAAATAGAGGCCCAGGCTGCGAGCAGTGTGCGCATGCCTATAATCCCAGCGCTTTGGGAGGTTAATGTGGGTGATCACTTGAGCCTAGGAGGTTGAGGCTGCAGTGAGCCACATTCATGTCACTGTACTCCAGCCTGGGCAACAGAGGAAGACCCTGTCTCAAAAAAAAAAAGAAAAAAGAAATAGTAGCCCAGACTGTTCCTCAGGCTTCAGATGAGTCTTTCTTTCTCCCTCTCTTTCTCTGCTAAACTCTAACCTTGGTGCTCTCAGGGTACTCCAGATTTACCATATCCACAAAGAACTCAAGTGTTGTAACTCCAATCTTTTACTTCTCTAACGTTCCTAATGTCTGGAACTGTGTCATCTTCCCCACCAGCTGGTCATCACACCACAATAATTCTGCCTCATAAATTTCTTCTGAATAGTCTGTCCCAGGCAAGCCTGCTTACTTGAGGTCTCTGTTGTGTGTTGCATGGACTGGGGCAATTTGTAACTTCTACCAGTCCATATACCACTCCTGTGCCTCCTCCAAAGGGCCACCAAAATGACCTTCCTTAAAACAAAACAAAACAGAAACCCCAACCCCAACCCAAACCAAAAAAAGGAACCTGATCCCATTGCTCACTAGCTCAGAAGGCTCCGTTTGCTTCCAGCCACCTAAAGGTGCCTAGAAAGTAAAAGCAAGCTTCTTGTGTTGGCAGACAAGGTTCTTCATCCTCTGACCACAACCCATCACAATATATGGTTTGCCACTTTTCAAACCTTCTGCTGGAGCTACTACACACAAGGCCCTGTCATGAAACCATGCATAGCTGTAAGCTGTTCTCTTTACCTAGGTTGCCCTTTCTCGGCCTGGTAAATTCCTACTTCTTCAAAGCCAGTTCAAGCATCATCTCTCCAACAAAATTTTCAAGGGTCGATGATTCCTCCAACAAAGGAAGGTATCTGTCTTCTATTTTTATATAGAATTCTCATTCAATATCTTCCAGAGGTTATGAATACATCTATGAATAATAAGACAAACATATTCTGCCACTGAATCTTGGAAATATTCTTTCTTTCAGGGAAAAAGACAATTAAGAAATTACAACTTCTTGTTAGAAGTATTATTGTAACAGAGTATTATGAAAGTACATAAAGAGACCCATTCAGCCTTTAAAAAGAAGGAAATCTTGCTACATACTATAAAATGAACAAACATCGAGGACATCATGCTTAGTCATATAAGGCAGTCACAGAAAGACAAATATTGTATAGTTCCACTTATATGAGGTATCTGAACTAGTGAAACTCAGAGTGGTGGGTGCCAGGGGCTGGGAGTAGGGGAAAGGAAAGGTTGTTGTTTAACAGGTACAGAGTGTCAGAGTTGCAAGATGAAAAACTTCTAGAGATCTGTTTCACAACAATGTGAATATACTTAACACTACTAAACTGTATGCTTAAAAAAAGATGATAAATTTTGTTATGTGATTTTTACCACAGTTCAAAATCATAGTCAAAGATGCCTACTAAATGAAATCATACTTAAGCTGAGACCAGTAAATATCTACCTTCTTCACCACAGCCTCATATACATAGTTAATTCTCAGTTCTCACCTTACCTGACCCATCAGCAACATTTAACATAGCGGATCGATCCCTCTTTCACTTGGTTTCTAGGACACAGTTCTCACTTGGTTCCTCACCTCACCAGCCACTCCTCAGTCTTCTTTCCTGGTTCTGCCTTACCATCCCAGTCTGTAAACATTGGAGCACCTTCAAGCTCAGTTCTCAGACTTCCTCTTTATCTATAGGCACCCCCTTGGTGACCTCAGTGTGTTGAATCTAACGCAGTGTTTTCTACATGATTTTCATTATCATTCTTCCAAGGAAACCTTTAGACATCTTCTTTTTAACCATCCTGTCCCCGACAAAATTAAATACTAAGGAATGACTGTGTTGGGTAGGACTGAGTTTTGGTAAGATACACTGTAATATCTAAGATTTTTTTCCATCTCCCTCAAGAACCAATTTCTGATCCCCATAGAGTTCTATTACTCCTCTTAAGAACAGTTTAATGATTAAGCAGTATCACTACATTGAAGACTCACATTTTGGCTCCAGTACAAACCTCTTCTCTGAACTCCAGGCATATATCCAACTTCCTTTTTGACAACTCCACTAGGGTGTTTCATAGGCATCTGAAATTAACCTGTTCAAAGACAAACCCCTGATCTTTCTCACCAGATCATGGTATCTCCCTGTTTAAAACCTTCAATGCCTTCCATCCTATTCTGACAAAAAGTTATTGTGACAGTTGCCTGCAAGGCCCTAATGGGGAGCTGACCTCTGCTCATCTCCTTCTGAGTTCCAGCCATACTGGCCTCCCTGCTGCTCCTTCAGCATGCCAGCCCTGCTGCTACCCAGCGTTTTTGCATTAGGTGTTCCTTCCACTTAAAGCAGGAGTTGGCAAAGTAGAGCCCACTGCCTGTTTCTGTATTTACTGAAAACACAGGCCTGCTTATTTGCTTATGTATAGTCTATAGTTGCTTTCATACCACAATAGCTGAGTAGCTACAACAGAGACTATGTAACCCACTAAGCCTAAAGTATTTACTCTAGGCCCTTTACAGAAAACGTTTGCTCACCCCTAACTTAGAGTGCCCTTCCCTCTGATAACTGCAGTCTGCTTCACCTTCTTCGGGTCTTTGCTCAAATATGACCTGCTCTGTGAAGACTTCCTTGAATAATCTACTCAAAAAGCAGAGCTTGTCACACCCCCTACCCACTGCTGTGCAACACGATCTCTCTCCTGTGCCGCTTTATTTTTTTCCATAGCACTTATCATCATCTGACAGTCTACATTTCACTTATCTTGTTTGTTGTCTCTCTCCCTCATTAGGATATAAGCTCCAACCCGGCAGAATTGTTTTGTTTGTTCCATTATCTGTAACAGTCCCTAAGACAGAGTGGGCTCAACAAATATTTGGTATATGAATGAGTGAATGTTAAGACTTAATACATGCTTATGAAATGAAAGAAGGGAAACAGATCCTGAGCACTGAGAATTGTATGCGTGTTCAGGCATGAAAGAGAAAGTATGGCATCTTTAAAACACTACCTTCATAACATCAAATGCTGAGCTGTAGTAAACTTCACCTTTTTAAGGTTTGGTTCCCCATTAAGAGTGTGTTACTCAGCGGAGCTCTATCTAATTCTCTGCTCTATCTCTAGTTTCTATCTGATACCTAAATCACCTGTACAACATCCCCAACAATATCCCAGAACCTCTGCCTAAATGTATTCAGTGACAAGGCGCTTAGAACATTTTGAACCTGTTCCTGTTTTGCCTGTTTAACTGAAATCTATCTCTACATAACTTTGACTAATATCTTACCTGACCACAATTAGATGGGATGTTATTTTCTGGGAAACTTCATTTTCTCATTTGTGAAAAGAAAATGCTATGTGCTTTACTCATTATTTTAACTACAAAGGGTTTCTGTAAGTACCAAATAATGTATGAGCAATTACAGTTACCTAAACTGCTCTTAAAAATGCAATCTGCACGAATTTTTACTTACAAGAATAAAATTCCACTGAAAGCACATTCATATTTCTTTTCTTTTCAAAAGTATTAAAAATAATTGTTTGGTTTTTAATAAAGACAAGATCTCGCTATGTTGCCCAGGCTGGTCTCAAATACCTCACTTCAAGCAATCCTCCTACCTTGGCCTTCCAACATGCTGAGATTACAGGCATGAGCCCCCATGCCAAGTTTACATTTCTCATTTTGGAAAGACACTCCATTTTCTTTCAAGCAGTATGTTCTAATTTGCCTTAGTCCTTATAGCCATAAAATAATTCATTAGGCTTAACAAAAAATGAGTACAGGGAGGATGAAGGCGTTGAGAATGAAAGGAAAAGAAAGCAAAGCATTTCAGTTTTTGTGTGTAGAAAGAATACAGAATTGAGTCAAGAAACATGGTGTTAAGTCCCACCATCAGCCGTGTGATTTTAGACAGAGTTTCTTAACCTTGATTCTACTGACATTTTGCGCTGGACAATTCTGCTCTGTGTACTGTAAGATGTTTAGCGGCATCCCCGGCCAGTAGCACCTCCCTAGTTGTGACAACACAAAAATATCTCCAGACATACCTAATGTCCCCGGGGTGGGATGACAAATAATCCCTGGTTGGTTAAGACTTGATATCTTCATACCTCAGTTTCATCTATAAAATAAAAATATTTACCTACAGATCCAAGATCTCTTCTGGATCTAAAAATACTAAAACTCTACTATAGATCAAAATATAGGCTGTTGACAAATGCAGTCTTACTAATGGGGAACAAATTATGTAATGAAAGAAGGTAAATATTTTTGTTCAGTTTTCCTTAATACATAGTAAAACATCCTTGGGTATTTAAAATGATTCAATCATAAAATCTTTTAAAAATAAGAGATTTGAACTAGACATTTCACAAGTATCAGTATAAAAAGATGAAAAGACCATTCTAGAATCTGGATTAAAAGAACATGATAAGCAGGCCGGGGATGGTGGCTCACACCTGCAATCCCAGCACCCCAAGAGGACAAGGTGGGTGGATCACTTGAGGCCAGGAGTCTGTGACGAGCTTGGCCAACAGGCAAAATCCTGTCTCTACTAAAAATACAAAAACTAGCCAGGCATGGGGGCGGGCACCTGTAATCCCAGCTACCTGGAAGGCTCAGGCACGAGAATCACTTGATCCTGGGAGGCGGAGGTTGCAGTGAGCCAAGACTGCGCCAATGCACTTTAGCTTGGTCGAAAGAGCAAGATTGTGTCTCCAAAAAAAAAAAAAAGAACATGATTAATAGATGCAATGCATACTTTTTGATTCAATCCTAGATGATGATTTTTATAAAAGCCTATAGAGGATATGTTTAATATAAGTGGAGAATTTGAATATGAACTAAATAATAGACAATATTATTAATGTTAAATTCATTTGGTAGAATAATAGCACTGTAGTTCTGTAAAAGAATGTCTTTGTCCTTAGGAGATTCATACTAAAGTATTTAGGAGTCAGACGTCCTGACATTTGAAACTTATTTTTCAAATAGTTCGGAAAAAGTGTGTGTGTGTGTGTGTGTGTGTGTGTGTGTGTGTGTGAAAGAGAGAGAGAGAGGAGCTAAAGCAAATGTGACAAAATGTTTGCAAAGACTGAATTTTGAATACTGAAAAGATGAAGGGTATGCAAGTGTTCACTGTATTGTTCTTTCGACTTCTGTAGAGTGTAAACTGTTCAACATAAAAGCTTGGGAAAAATACATCTAGTATTATATCAGTCCACTTTCATGCAGCTGATGAAGACACACCCGAGACTAGGCAATTTACAAACGAAAGGGGTTTAACTGGACTTAAAGTTCCAGGTGGCTGGGGCAGCCACACAATCACGGTGGAAGGCAAGGAACAGCAAGTCATGTCTTACATGGATGGCAGCAGGCAGGCAGAGAATGAGGAAGATGCCAAAGTGGAAATCCCTGATAAAAACCATCAGATCTTGTGAGACTTATTCACTACCATGAGAACCGTATGAGGGAAACTGCCCCCATGATTCAATTACCT